>NC_090322.1:150040152-150367652 GCF_040869045.1 Eurosta solidaginis
ACTAAGGTCCACGCCCTTTTAAAATACTCATTAACACCTTTCATTTGATACCCATATAGTACAAACAATTTCTAGAGTCACCCCTGGCCCACCTTTATGGCGATATTTCGAAAAGGCGTCCACCTATAGAACTAAGGTCCACGCCCTTTTAAAATACTCATTAACACCTTTCATTTGATACCCATATCGTACAAACAAATTCTAGAGTCGCCCCTGGTCCACTTTTATGGCGATATTTCGAAAAGGCGTCCACCTATAGAAATAAGGCCCACGCCCTTTTAAAATACTCATTAACACCTTTCATTTGATACCCATATTGTACAAACGCATTCTAGAGTCACCCCTGGTCCACTTTTATAACGATATTCCGAAAAGGCGTCCACCTATAGAACTAAGGCCCACTACCTTTTAAAACACTTATTAACACCTTTCGTTTGATACCCATATTGTACAAACGCATTCTAGAGTCAACCCTGGTCCACTTTTATAACGATATTCCGAAAAGGCGTCCACCCATAGAACTAAGGCCCACTCCCTTTTAAAGTACTCATTAACACCTTTCATTTGATACCCATATCGTACAAACAAATTCTAAAGTCACCCCTGGTCCACGTTTATGGCGATATCTCGAAAAGGCGTCCACACATAGAACTAAGGCCCACTCCTTTTTAAAATACTCATTAACACCTTTCATTTGATACCCATATCGTACAAACAAATTCTAGAGTCGCCCCTGGTCCACTTTTATGGCGATATTTCGAAAAGGCGTCCACCTATAGAAATAAGGCCCACGCCCTTTTAAAATACTCATTAACACCTTTCATTTGATACCCATATTGTACAAACGCATTCTAGAGTCACCCCTGGTCCACTTTTATAACGATATTCCGAAAAGGCGTCCACCTATAGAACTAAGGCCCACTACCTTTTAAAACACTTATTAACACCTTTCGTTTGATACCCATATTGTACAAACGCATTCTAGAGTCAACCCTGGTCCACTTTTATAACGATATTCCGAAAAGGCGTCTACCCATAGAACTAAGGCCCACTCCCTTTTAAAGTACTCATTAACACCTTTCATTTGATACCCATATAGTACAAACAAATTCTTGAGTCACCCCTGGTCCACGTTTATGGCGATATCTCGAAAAGGCGTCCACACATAGAACTAAGGCCCACTCCTTTTTAAAATACTCATTAACACCTTTCATTTGATACCCTTATCGTACAAACAAATTCTAGAGTCGCCCCTGGTCCACTTTTATGGCGATATTTCGAAAAGGCGTCCACCTATAGAAATAAGGCCCACGCCCTTTTAAAATACTCATTAACACCTTTCATTTGATACCCATATTGTACAAACGCATTCTAGAGTCACCCCTGGTCCACTTTTATAACGATATTCCGAAAAGGCGTCCACCTATAGAACTAAGGCCCACTACCTTTTAAAACACTTATTAACACCTTTCGTTTGATACCCATATTGTACAAACGCATTCTAGAGTCAACCCTGGTCCACTTTTATAACGATATTCCGAAAAGGCGTCCACCTATAGAACTAAGGCCCACTCCCTTTTAAAGTACTCATTAACACCTTTCATTTGATACCCATATAGTACAAACAAATTCATGAGTCACCCCTGGTCCACGTTTATGGCGATATCTCGAAAAGGCGTCCACACATAGAACTAAGGCCCACTTCTTTTTAAAATACTAATTAACACCTTTCATTTGATACCCTTATCGTACAAACAAATTCTAGAGTCGCCCCTGGTCCAGCTTTATGGCGATATTTCGAAAAGGCCCACGTCCTTTTAAAATACTCATTAACACCTTTCATTTGATACCCATATAGTACAAACAAATTCTAGAGTCACCCCTGGCCCACCTTTATGGCGATATTTCGAAAAGGCGTCCACCTATAGAACTAAGGTCCATGCCCTTTTAAAATACTCATTAACACCTTTCATTTGATACCCATATTGTACAAACGCATTCTAGAGTCACCCCTGGTCCACTTTTATAACGATATTCCGAAAAGGCGTCCACCTATAGAACTAAGGCCCACTCCCTTTTAAAACACTTATTAACACCTTTCGTTTGATACCCATATTGTACAAACGCATTCTAGAGTCAACCCTGGTCCACTTCTATAACGATATTCCGAAAAGGCGTCCACCTATAGAACTAAGGCCCACTCCCTTTTAAAGTACTCATTAACACCTTCCATTTGATACCCATATAGTACAAACAAATTATAGAGTCACCCCTGGTCCACGTTTATGGCGATATCTCGAAAAGGCATCCACCTGTAGAACTAAGGCCCACGCCCTTTTAAAATACTCATTAACACCTTTCATTTGATACCCATATAGTACAAACAAATTCTAGAGTCACCCCTGGTCCACCTTTATGGCGATATTTCGAAAAGGCGTCCACCTATAGAACTAAGGACTACGCCCTTTTAAAATACTCATTAACACCTTTTATTTGATACCCATATCGTACAAACAAATTCTAGAGTCACCCTTGGCCCACGTTTATGGCGATATCTCGAAAAGGCACCCACCTATAGAACTAAGGCCCACGCCCTTTTAAAATACTCATTAACACCTTTCATTTGATACCCATATCGTACAAACAAATTCTAGAGTCACCCCTGGTCCACCTTTATGGCGATATTTCGAAAAGGCGTCCACCTATAGAACTAAGGCCCACGCCCTTTTAAAATACTCATTAACACCTTTCATTTGACACCCATATCGTTCAAACAAATTCTAGAGTCACCCCTGGTCCACCTTTATGGAGATATCTCGAAAAAGCGTCCACCTATAGAACTAAGGCCCACGCCCTTTTAAAATACTCATTAACACCTTTCATTTGATACCCATATCGTACAAACATATTCTAGAGTCACCCCTGGTCCATCTTTATGGCGATATCTCGAAACGGCGTCCATCTATAGAACTTAGGCCCACTCCCTTTTAAAATACTCATTAATACATTTCATTTGATACCCATATCGTACAAAATAAATTCTAGAGTCACCCCTGGTCCACCTTTATGGCGATATCTCGAAAAGGCGTCCACCTATAGAACTTAGGCCCACCCCTTTTAAAACACTTATTAACACCTTTCGTTTGATACCCATGTCGTACAAACATATTCTAGAGTCATCCCTGGTCCATCTTTATGGCGATATCTCGAAACGGCGTCCATCTATAGAACTTAGGCCCACGCCCTTTTAAAATACTCATTAATACCTTTCATTTGATACCCATATCGTACAAAATAAATTCTAGAGTCACCCCTGGTCCACCTTTATGGCGATATCTCGAAAAGGCGTCCACCTATAGAACTTAGGCCCAATCCCTTTTAAAATTATCATTAACACATTTCATTTGATACCCATATCGTACAAACAAATTCTAGAGTCAGGCCTGGTCCACCTTTATGGCGATATCCCTAAATGGCGTCCATCTATAGAACTATGGCCCACTTCCTCTTAAAATACTCTTTAATACCTTCCATTTGATACACATGTCATACAAACACATTCCAGGGTTACCCTAGGTTCTTTTTACAACATGGTGATTTTCCCTTACTTTGTCTCCACAGCTCTCAACTGAGTATGTAATGTTCGGTTACACCCGAACTTAGCTTTCCTTACTTGTTTACTATAATGCCTAAAAAAATAATTCCATTAAATAATTGTACCATTTTTCCTTTAATCTTCTAGTAACCAAAGTCACATCAGATGGGGAACCACACGAAATGATGACAATGATTGCCGGGCTCTCGGGTCTTTTCGCTGCTATGATCATCCTAGGCGTACTAATTGCTTTGATCAGCTGTAAAGGTGGCAGGAGGTAAGAATGCTAGTTTGCACGCTTAAAAACTTCAAGTTACTAATCTACTACATTTCTTGCTTGTTACAGAAACAAACACTGCAAAAATTGTTCACTCACCCACAATAGCGAATTGCGAACTTGTAGTTTTGATCGCCATAGTACGCATTCAACAATATCAACAACAAAAGCCTCAAGCGTCGAAGATGGTTTATCAGCGCCAACAACACCCTCGACAAAAGCCAAACCGACTGTTGCAATCATTTCTTCAGGCAATCTATCGGGAAATTTGAACTCCGCATTTATTAGTAGCGAACTAAATTTGACTGACTCTTTGTCGAAACCGAAAAAGAAGACACATTTTATTGATGAAGTGAATACAAAGAAGGTGCACATAAAGGAAACTGCTGTGGATATTGAACGACTTTGAATTGTTGGAATGCATAAATGGATTATGTGAATCTGCAAAATATTTTAAGAATTTAGGCGCATGGACACGGTAGCAGCTGTTGTTAGCTGGAAACCAGTGAGACGCTTTAGTAAATGTGAAGACTGATTGGAAGGAAGTTTTTTTTCATTTATGAAAGAAAGAAAAAAGAAAAACAAGAAAATCGGTTTAAATATGCAGGATTAAATAATATTAGAAATATACAATGGGAATGTATATGCAGATGTGAGCACGAAAATAGCAGCCAAATATATTAACTAATTTTCTTTTTTATTTTCGTAGGTTTAATAAAACGTCCATGAGTTTTGTAACTAAAACTATACAAAGCTTGAAAAAGTATTCGAAAAATTCGAGTAGGTAAAAAATCTGTGTGGAAATTTCGAAATTTTTATTTTAAGTTTTTAGAATTTTTGTTTGAGTATGCAGTAGCCGAAACAACTTTAGTCTAACAAAGTACCAGTTATAAGTCTCTCAAAGTTCGCATTGATTTTTTACTAGCAGAGCTCAGGATGTTTTGCAAATGGTCTAGTATCATTGAATTTGCAAAGTGGTGTAGTATATTTACACGATACACCAACAACGAAAATACGCGACATCAAAAACTGTAGTATATTTTCTAAACACAAATTAAACGCCAAATACACGACACGAACATTTCCGCGAACATTCCCGTTATGTCATGTTTCTGCGACCTTTTCTGTCGTGTATGGTGGTGTTTGCCAGTTCACGCAAATGTTCGCCAAAAATCAAAATATTTAAATTTTGCGCCAACTGTTCGTGCGTGTATGGCGAAATAGCTCATAATCGTAGTAATTTCTGAACGGAACAGACGTGCGCGGAAAAGTAAAATGGACGATAAAAAATTTCTGAGTGAATTTATTGAAATGTATAATTTTTTTTACGCTTAATTGCCACAGCGAGCAATATTGCTGCAGCACAATTGTTGTCCGTATTCATCAATGATGACGTATTCATCGCTGTCTGAAAGAGAACTAATGTTCGGCCAAAAGTTCGTATGGTGTATGGCCAAAGCTGCGAACAAAATTGCGGAATGTTCGCGGAAATGTTCGTGTCGTGTATTTGGCCCTTTAGCAACTGGCAATCCAAAACAAATTGTGCAAAGAGAAAAATGAAATTTAAAACGGTTGTTCACGATACGTAACTTATATTTGCTACGTTTCCAATACCAAATGCACAAAACTCTGAACTGCCTTATTATTATTATTTTCTTTTTTTTTTGGAATGTTACCTTATATTATCTTCCATTAAAAAGAGAAATTAGGAGTTTTTACTGTGAACCAAATCTGAAACACTCTTCCGAAAAAATTTTTTAAAGATCAATGCGAAATTTAAAAGTCTGGAACTTTGGTAGACTAAAATTTATTGTGCTCTAAAACTGCATACTGAAAAGATCTGAAATTTCTGAACAGAATAAAAATGGCAATTGCCAAGGAGATTTCTTTTCGAAAACGTTTTCGAGATGGGTTTATATAGGTTTACTTACAGAATTCATTAAAGTTTATTGGGCTACAACACTTCACGCTGAAAATAAATGTTAAAAATTAGAAATTTTTATACAGGTTTTTAAATACATGCTTCTCGAATTTTCAAGTTTTTGGAAAGTTTTTTTGAAATTGCATTTTCTACACAATTCATTGAAGTTTTTTTTTCGCAAATTTCCGAAAACAAATAAATTAAGAATATAAGTGATAAAATTCGAAAATAATTTTCACTGCTTTTTTCGTGTTGGCAGCTGAGCGAAGTAAAGGTAGCACGGATGGGCAGTATGCACTACCAGTAGGAATGCACTAAAAAATAATTTAATGCAATTTTACAACCAATCGCAGTCAAATTCATGCTAAGTGGTTTGAAAAAACTTTTCTGGAATTGTTATACACATTTTTGTCTAGTATATAACTAATTATAGTGCAAACTGCTCATCTATTTGACACAAATATGTGCGATATTTTATTGTAAACAGATGTAATTCAAAATTTAATTTTGTTGGGAAACGCAAAGTTTTATTTTTCATATAGTTTCATTACAAAAATGAGATTCAAAGGCTATTTTGGTCTTTCTGAGTATTCTAAACATGTCAGCATAATCTTCTCAATTAGTTATGTTGGTATATCGAAAAATCGAAATTTTGAGTTGAATCAGTTGACAATAAAACGTGCGATATGTTGATTAAATCACACTTAATACCTGATATATACATACATGATATATGCGTATATTTGTATTTATGTAAGGAATAATATCGATTGTTAAAAATTACATAGTTGGTATATTCCAGGGACAGTAGCATTTGTGAGTTATAAAATGAAAATAATTTTATAAAAACTATTTTTTTTATTGGCCAGAATGAATAAGATAAAGACAAACAGCAAAAGAAGTAATAAAAGAAAGTAAAATATAGCAGCATTTACAAAATTTATGTACTAAATTTTTCGAATAGGGACAGCATATTTTAAAATTTTATATTCAATTATTCTAGAATTAATTTAATATTTTCTGGCATATTTTTTATTTGTTATGAAGTATGTGCTTTAACTTATTTTTTTTTTCATCTAGTTAAATATGATATAACTACCTAGTGAGATAACCAGCCTTACGTGAATACCCCAAGTACATTCACTTGCAAGTAAAAAAAAGGAGCAAAAATTATTTGATTATTTTATCAATAACTTTCCTTTTTTAATAGACGTATTGACTCGTATTTATTGTATAATGGAGACAATGTTAGTATATTTCGAAATACTTTTGGAAAATTTTTTAAAATCTTCTTAAAATTGTAAATATTTTCCATATTGATGCTTAATATTCTTTATAATATAATACTAAATTTCACTTACGCATGTTTGCAGTCCCAATAAAACTGCATACTCATCAATATTCATAAAATTCGAAATGAAAATTTCTTGAAGTCTTTTCCCAGTAGACATTCGTAGTCAAAAAAGAGTCAGAAAGTCCTAATTCGGATCGTTCACGCTCATTTTTTAGTCTGAAATCAATGCATTTCCCTTCTTGCGATGTTCGACCGATATGAGCTTAATTTCTTACATTATATGGACCTAAATAAGACTGCGATATGACTCCTAATAAGCTCATGAACCTCTTCTTTCATCATATCGGAGTCACAAAATACTCTTATATGATAATATTTCTGCGACTCATATTTGATTTACATATTTCGAAGTCATACCGGATTCCTAAATTACGATCGCTCCGAGAATATTTGAACAATTTTTTTCGAAACGTTTTCAAAATTGGTTTTCTAAGTGTTCGTTAACAACAATTTATTGTTTTGTTGGCCTATTAATTTACTAGATTCAGGGTTCCGATTCCAAAGAAGGTACTCGAATTTCGATACGATAGTTTACCATAACAATATTTTTGACATTCGATACCGATACTTTATACTCGATACTTTAATGTCGATACTTTTTGGCACGGTGCATTTCGAACACAGTTTCGTATCGAATTTTCGGCAAAAGGTGGCAATAGATGTGCAAGGAAAAAGATAATCGAAGAAGCAGACAGCTCTGTGTCTTTTGCAGAATTTGCAATTAGTTTATTCAGAAAAACGAGACAACTGCACAATCAAAGCTGACATTGATAACTCCCGTGGTGTAATTACATTGAACGCTTTGCCTAGAGCTTCTCTTTGACAGTTAACTTAAATATATATTTTAGATGCGGTCCTGCTACACAAAATTTGTTGAACGTAAGACGTAGCAAAGAATTGAGAGTTCTTATGCAAAAGTTGAAGCCCTTGGCATACCAGTAGGCGCGATCACTCACAAATTTTCTTCGATATCCTCTAACGGAAGCCCTCGGAAACGGGTTGGTGTCGAAATTCTGTATGTACAAAATTCTGCTTTTTAAAATTCTGCTTTTTTAAAATTCTGCTTTCTAAAATTCTGCGTTCAAAATTCAGTATTAGAAAATTCTATATTAAAATATAATGTTAACAATGTTAAAGAGGTCATGTAATTATTTTGAAAAAGTGCGCCATGCACAGTAATTCTGCGTAGAACACCTTTCTGCATAGGCGGCCTTCGGCCGCGCTTATAAAAAAAAACCCTGGGCTACACCGTTCCAAGTCCGGTGTGTGGTATAACCGTGTCTACCGTCACGGTGATGTCCTTCTGCGTAGTATACCCTTCTGCGTAGGCGGCCTTCGGCCGTACTTAAAAAAAATAACCCTTAGCCGATCCCACACCGGCTACGCCATGCCATGATTCCGAAATTTTGACTTCCAGAATTAAACATGCAGAATTTTGAAAAAGCAGAATTTTAGAAAGCAAAGCAGAATTTTAGAAAGCAGAATTTTAAAAAGCAGAATTTTGTTCAAGCAGAATTTTTTTGCAATTTACAGAATTTTGTCACCCAGAATTTTGTAATACAGAATAATGAAACGCTCCCCTCGGAAACTTGCAGTTTCAATAAAGTTGGACCAAATAGACATGGGTATTAGAGGCGTTGGTTGCACATTGCCATTGAAAAGATGGTTGGTGTCATGTGTGAACACGTTACACATTCTCAGTTAAGTCCTCTCTATTGGAGCATGTATTTTACATATCCAAAGATATATTGATACCTCATTTCAAGGTACATTATTGATCCGCACATTTGTCAATGCAGTATCGACATTTTGAGTATCGAGTGTTTTTGATTCGATACTATCGAGTATCCGATACTTATAGAGCGATACTTGGTATGAGTACCGTATCGATACTTTGCCTTCGATATCGTATCCCTAATTCAAACTAAAGCCCTTAACAATAGTCTTTCATCAGTTATGAAAATAGATTTCAGAACAATTGGGATATTCACATCAGCTCATTATCAACTTATTTTCTTAAAACTTATTTTTCTGCAATGCACTTTGTTTTTGTAAACTGTATTAAAAATACTAGCTCATAAACATATAAGCTGATAACCAGAGGTAGGGGAATACCCGAAATGATTGCTAGGGCCTGGAGATCGAGTTCGAAAATATAATATTTTTAATTAATGAAAATCTTTTGCTAAGTAATAAAAATGGATTAAAATTACAATAAATTTTGCAAAATGTTGTTGCCGTTTTCTACACCCGTGAGTATGCACTTGAGGTATTCACTCAAGCCTGGTTATCTCGTTAAGTAATTAATTTTTAACCTGTTTAAAAAGTACGTTGAAGAGAAAAAAAATTCAACTAGAAAACTTAATATCCAGGCTGACAGTTCAATATACAATGTTATAACGTCTGCAGGTTATCTGGTTATATGACTTGAATTTTATTCGTCTCTCCGGAGATCACTAAAAGTAACATAACTAGAGACTCAAAAGCAAAAAAAAATCATTTAATTTTTCGATAATCCACGTTATAGGGAATGTGCTGGCCGATTTCTTATTCAGACGGCATACAAATTAAAGGGAGAATTTGTTTATTTTTAAGTTTAAATTTGAGCAATAGTTGTTATTTACAGTCCCTGGTACTTTCAGCTGCATGCCTCACTCAATATACACTAACATGCCTCTATAGTAAACAAATATTTTAAGTATGTAAATAAAACCCACGATATTTTGTTGAATTATAAAATAAGTATATGAACTTAATTTTTTTTTTGTTTCTTCTTAGCGTGTAATAGAATACACAAATCGTAGTATATAAACAAATATTCTTAAATCACAAATATGAAATGTCTTTTTATTTATTTTAAATGGAATTAAATATGGTCTTTTAGCTCCTCGATCCCACTACCATTGCCAGCAATGCCATACGCACATACATTCCATATTCCGCTTGACGGAAGTAGGCAGCACGTGGATCGGAATCAAATTCTTTGCTAATCTCAAAAACGCGCGGCAATGGATGCATGACAATTGTGCGCCGACTCGCCTGGGTCATAAGCTTTGGAGTGACAACAAAGTGCCCGCATGCCTAGAAGAGAATGCAGAGAATTATGTTGTTAATTGAAAAATGTAAACAAGTATTTTTTCCGAACACATTCAATGAAAATATATTTTAAACGCCGCGTACTAGTGGAGCAGAAAGAAAGTCAAGACCAAAGTAACGACATATAAATTTTTTAAATGAAATGCCAAATAACCAACGTCAAAAAATGACAACGTCAAAAATAGTTTTGCTTGTTTTTAGAGAAATCCAAGAAATACAAAAAATTTTGTTACGAAGTGTAGTCTTATATACCCAAACAAATATTCGATAAAATTTACTGATTTTAATCTTCTATAGAGGGTATTTTTAGAACTATATATGATTGTAGGGGCCGTCCCTCTAATTTGTAGCAAGATATAAAAGGAGCACGACGCATTGGAAGAGAAGCTCGGCCTAAAATCTCTTTGGAGGTTATCGCGCCATGCATTTTTTTAAATGCTCTCTGTGACAACTAGGGGCTGGGAGCGAAAGATCGTTTTCCATTGCCTTCACGAGACTATCGGAAAATAATGCGAGTAGAAATCTGCACTGTTCTCCCAGCGCGTTATAGGGCTTAGAATATACCCGCGGCAGATATGCCCGTCGTAATACGAAGGGGTTATGCAGCACAATCCTTTCAAGGAGTTGCCAGCGTAGTTTATATATTTTCCAACCCAATCGTCAACCTCACCTACCCGTGGCGAATCCTATTTCTTGAGCATACGAAGCTCCGGCGACTCCAATTACCTCATGAATTTATGAAGTGTGGGGCGGGGTGGCCTAGATGGTTCAATGTGGTCATACTAAACCGTTCCCGAGATGATCGGGCTTGTACCTTAATAGTGCTGTTACCGGAACGTACTATGCATATATCTTGCAAAGGATCATCAAAGCGATCAGTCCCCAAAATCTTCGGGGAGCGTTTTATTGCTACAACAACAACAACCAAAAATCTGAGGCACTTATGTCTGCAGTTTTGAACAGCGGTCGCATTTAGGGAATAAGAAAAAGGGTCCCATTACCTTCAAATAGAGCCATTTTGCATTGCGCCAGGTGACCTTGTTCAAATATTTGAACTTTAGAATTCAACATGAAGGTACAAGGGAATAAGAAAAGGGGTCCCATTACCTTCAAATAGAGCCATTTTGCATTGCGCCAGGTGACCTTGTTCAAATATTTGAACTTTAGAATTCAACATGAAGGTACATTTTTTTTTGTCAGAAGAGAACGCCATTAGTTATAACTCAGCCCATTCCTTTTCAGAGTCGATCGTGTAGACGGTAACTTCCCTGCCACTATCTAGGCCCTCTTCTGAGTACTCTATATTCGGCCGCTGAAAATTAACAGTTGTTAAATCATCCTCTGGTCATGCTATCTAATCTCGTTGGTTGTCTGTATTCGGCTCCCATTATAGATTATCTTAGTCTCTCTCTATTTGCCAAAACACTCCGCGAAGATTCAAGTTGTGTGGCGAATGTGGGTAGTTCTCTGCCGATTCCGAAACGAATTTTTAACCATTCCAACCTTTAATTATGTGGATTTTCGTCGCTACTTCCAACAGGGTAGCCTACCGCGGGATATATTCTAAGCCGCAAGGGTATTACTGTTATGCACGTCCGAAGTGGTGTGACGGTAGCGCGCTCCGCCTAGCTCACCGAGTTTGCTGGGTTCAACTCCCGGGCAAAGTAGCATTAAAAATTTAGAAATAGGTTTTTTGAATTAGAAAAAAGTTTTTCAGCTTACTACACGTTGGAAGTTACAAATGCCTGTGATCTTTAGCTCTAAGTCGTCGACGTATGCGACTGCAATCGTTCTATTTGCTTTGAAGATTGCCAAGATCTCGTTAACTAACGAGAGACCCTACGGAATCAATGCAACTATAGAGCCCTGGGTTCAATGTCGTCCAAGTACCTAACAGATGCATTCGGATTTGAAATTATTAATATTTCAGAAAACTTCTGATACATAACAATCTCGTAGACATCTTGGAATGATGCCTAGTCGACAGGGTGTCAATCTTTTACCAGTGGCCTGCAGCATGTCTGGTATCACAGCATCTAGTCCAGCCAATTTGAATAGGTTGCATAGTTTTATAGCCAATATAGCTCTTCATGGTCTATGTTGTTTGTAGTGTCAGATTTCAGAGAATAAGTAAGAGCAAGTCGGTATTAAACTTAAGTTGGATTCAAATGATTGGCCTAAGGTATAGGGCTGCCAGACGTCCCGGTTTTCCGGGACATGTCCTGGTTTTAGGCCATTTGTCCCGGTGTCCCGGTCCAACCCTAAAATGTCCCGGTTTTCGTTTCGGTTTGCTTATAATGTGCGCTCCAACTAGTCTGAATACGAGTACCAACGACCGACTTTAATTGTAAAATTCTAGCGTCGCTAGATAGTTGCACATTGTGTAGTGCACATATATAGATGTAAAGTATTCTTCCTAATTAGCTAACATAACTAAAGAAAAGGAGAGAAAAACAATTTACTTAAAATAGTTCAATATCTATATGCGATACTTGGTTATAATTCTAATGCGGACCGTATTATTCAATGCAAATTCAACTTAGGACTGACTTGCACAGGATTTTACAATTATATTAAAAATAAGCCAGAAGTTTTGGAACAAGTTCTGCGCAACGAAAATATATGAGTGTTTAATTTTATCCTTTTATAAAAAACAAAAAATAAATGTAAGACGCGATAACCTCCGAAGAGATTTTAGGCCGAGCTTCTCTTCCAATTTTCGTCGTGCTCCTCTTGATTTTCCCTACAAATTGGCCGGACGGGACTTACATGTTTTATGCCGACTCCGAACGGCATCTGCAAGGCAGATGAGTTTTCCTTAGAGCTTGTCATGGCAGAAATACACTCGGAGTGCTTGCCAAACACTGCCGAGGGGCGATCCCGCTTAGAAAAATTTTCTTCTAATTGAAAAACCTTATTTCTAAAATTTTGATGTTGCTTTGCCCGGGGTGTGAACCCTAGTGTATTTCTGCCATGAAAAGCTCTAAGTGAAGTCTCATATGCCTTGCAGATGCCGTTCGGAGTCGGCATAAAACAAGTAGGTCCCGTCTCGCCAATTTGCAGGATAAATTAAAAGGAACACGACGCAAATTGGGAGAGAAGCTCGGCCTAAAATCTCTTCGGAGGTTATCGTGCCTAACATTTATTTATTTGTTTACCTTAGAAGTATTTATTTTGAATAGTAATTGTGATTAACTGTTTTAGAGTACCAGTAAGGTATATCATTTGTTTATGGTTTTATTTTTGTGCTGTGTAACTAAAAAATAATATTTATGTGCGTAAATAAAAAAACATTTTAATGTTTTTTTTTTTGTGGGGGAGGGGGGGGGGGGGGGTGTATATTTCTTGAATTTTCAAAGTGTCCCGGTTTTGTCCCATGGGAACCTGGTAGCCCTACTAAGGTATCAATGTAACCTAAGGACCTTCTATCAAGGAAACCTTCCATTCATAAAATAAAAAAAAAGTTCCAATTTTGATTTTACAAAGTCTTTCAGCTCCGACTACATGGTACAATTTAGTTCAGACTTGATTTTTGAGACAAATCATTTTTGAATTCTGGTCTAGTACTCTTTGACGAGTAACAGATGGGAAGCATTTCTGAAAACTTAATGTAGAAGACAGAGCTAATAAAGCTTCGATAGCCTTGTAACCTTGCTGAGTGGAATTGTAGGCCACCTGGTACTTTTTTGTGTGGTTCTTGAAGACCCATCAGCAATTGTCCTGTCCGAATTTTAAGTGGCTCACAATAGATGACTCAGTGGCCTCCTCTTCTACTTATTAATTTTCATCTCCGTTTTTGATATTCCTCTACGTCCACCTCTACGAACCAGTATGAAACTTCCTAAATTATATAGAGTTGGGGAAGGAGCTATATTTTTATATTTTATACTTTCAAAACTGTACGTAGCTTTGGTGCACCATTTGGAAAAAGTTCGGCTTAGAACTTTGGACGCCCTTCATCGCCTTTTTTGTCTTTTTCATTTCATTTCTTTCACTCACTTTTTTGTACTCCTCCTCACTAGCGAAACGTTCCTTTTGTATGCGCGTCATGTACAGTACATCTGTAGTTGGCAACGCATCTTCCATGCTGTTCATTGTCTTCTGCAGCACACCCTTAGTAGCTAAATAACGTACTATTTTCTCCGGCATGCCGAGATTTGGTGGGCTTACATACTGCAGGGTAACATTATAAAGCGTTAAAAGTCGCGCCAAAGAATGAACTGTACGTCCATGTTTCAGATCGCCAACCATGGTAATTGTTAGACCATTCACAGTACCAATCTCCTCACGTATAGTGAAAATGTCGAGCAGAGCTTGTGTTGGATGCTCGCCCACACCATCACCAGCATTTAATATGGGTTTTCGTGAATGATACGCAGCGCGCTACAGAAAAAAGGAAGTAAATAGATTCATAGATGTTTACGCAATCAAGCAGGAAAGTTTTTAACTTACCGAAACTGCGCCCGGTTCAGGATGACGTAGCACTATAACATCCGAATATCCGGCCATTACCGCAATACTATCCTCCAAAGTTTCTCCCTTTTTCACTGATGAGCTCGTTTGGTCCATGTAGATAACACGGCCTCCCAAACGCTGCATGGCCGCAGCAAAACTGCAACTTGTTCTCGTACTTACTTCATAGAAAATGGACGCCATGATTTTACCGCGTAAGAAATCATCCAAAGAACGATCTTTAGCCACACGACTTTTCATCATTTGTGCCAAATTGAAAATTTCATTAAGATGATCCTTACTGAACATATCAACTGAGAGTATATGCTTGCCGAGCAAACTATGTGCAACAGGACTGATGGGAGCCGCGTTTAGGTAAGGTTTATGCATGGCTTCACGTGGCATGGTATTACCGGTGGAATCACAACGTATGCGCGGCAATGGAGAAAATGGTCGTAATACACTGGGATCGCCTGCAAAATGCACCTTTGGTACCTCAGCCAAAAGCTTGGTGAATGCTTCATTGGACTGGGAATCGGAAAGGAAATCTGTACTGTTTTCTTGCTGCTTATCGAGACCGTCCATTGAGGCAGTGATTTCTAGTGATTCTAATGATTGTTGCATGAAAGATTTGCGTGTAAACTGACCGCGTACATTTTGTCCGAACCCGGGTTGCACGAGTACCTCGCCATCGATAAAAGCAACCTCGCCACGCAAAATAACGCGATGCACTTTACCTTTGACTTTGGCGCCTTCAAATGGTGTCCATTTTGCCTTCGAATGCATTTCTTCTTTACAAATCGTCCATTCTTCGTCCAAATCGACCTCAATGTAGGTATTAGGCTGATCGGGTAAACTAAAGATACGCTTTGGATTCCGATAGAATTTATTTTGTATATCTTCCAGCGTTAAACGCTCGTCATCAACAGCTTTGAGCAATAGTGGTAGGATAGTCTCCAAACCGGGAAACCCTGGTGGTGGCTTTTCAGAGTTCTTTTCCTCCCACGTATGAGGCGCATGATCGGTAGCAAACACGTCTATAAAGCTCATGCTGTCCCACAGGGCTTGCTGGTCTTCAGGTGAGCACAGAACCGGGCGCACTTCAGCGCGCCTCTCGCCGATGGCTGGTATATCATCGGTGGAAAGGAATAAATGATGCGGACAAACTTCACACGTCACGCGTATACCCTTCTCCTTGGCAGCGCGTATTAACATAATCTCCTCCTTGCGTGCTATATGACAAATATGTATGGGGCGATCGAGCAAATGTGCAATCAATATAACCGAACCCATAGTTTGTCTCTCTGCATGGCAAACAATTGGCGCACGTTTTGGCCAATTTTGCATATGTTTTTCCCACACAGTCATATCCGTCATTTTCAGCGTACTAAACGTATCGTTGAGATACATCTTCAAGCCACAAGCTTGCGAAGCCAGCTCATTAATGTGCTGCCAATTTGTATCGGATGCACCGACGTATAATGCATAATCACAACGAGCGCCAGCTTTGGCCAGTTCCTGAAATTGCTGGAACGTATTACGATCGACGATTGATGGATTCGTATTGGGCATAACGCAAACGAGCGTGACACCACCAGCCAATGCAGCTGCTGTTCCGGAGGCAAAATCCTCCTTGTGTGTGGCACCTGGCTCCCGCAAATGTACGTGCACATCAATGAAGCCGGGCAGTTTGACAATACGCCGCGATGTAATACAGTCGGTGTGAGTTTTCATAGCTGCACTTCGTCCCGTTATACGCATTGATTCAACTAAGAGTTTGGTACATTTTACATCTGTCACTAGTGGAATGGAATAGTCCACGGCTAGTCGGCGTGTGCGGTAGCCGTGCGTCATAAAGGAAGAAACCCTGAAAGGGAAAAGAAATTAAGGAAATCAATGGGATATTAAATATGAAAGTTAAATACTCAGATACATTCGTCAAAGCAGCTGTCAGCGTCTGTGCAGCTGTCGCTCACGCATCGTATAATGTGGGAGTGGAAATGGAAGTGCGAGTAAAATTGGGAGTAGAGGTGGAATGGGAGTGGAAGAGATAGCAGAGTGGGACTGGGAGAATGTGCTGTGAAAGAAGATACATGGAGTAAGAGAGGACGAAAAGAGGGGGGAAACCGGGATATAGAGAAAGGAGAGGGAAAATAGTGATAGAGGGAGGGACCGCTTTTTAAGTGTAGGCAGGAAGATGTTCGGGCAGGACGACGTCTGTCACGTATGCTTACAACATTTATATGGATACACGAAGGAGATATAAATTTTTAGAGTAAAGTTCGTAAGTCATGACCGAGGTTCTCACTAAGGTAATTAAAAAAATTCTTATTGAGTTTTCATACCTTCTGGCGCCTCCAACACTCAATGGAAGATTTATAACCAAATCAAACTGTTTATTCGCTAGGAACTCCGCTAAGTGGCGCAGTTCGCCATTGGGATCTTCGGGTGATTGCTTATCGAAAGTCCACTGCACCGTTTCTACCTGCGAAATAAATAAAGGTGATTTTTTTTTTATAATTTAGTTACTTTTACGTCCTCTTTCGTGGAATTTTGGCAACATGGGCAATGTAGACGCAAGATACGCTAATCAACTCCTATGACACATTGTATTTCGGCAAAAAGGAGGTCATGCCGAGGTTCGCGCAATCGACCTGGCCATCTGTTCAGCATGAGGTGCGGCTGTGAACAGGCATCATGCTTAAGAAAATACTGGCTTTATAAATTTGAAACCATTTTCCCGGTCCGGCAGTGTGCTGGGCTTGGGACCCGCCACCTAAAAAGGTCTTACAATGACTAAAGGTAATAAGGATTAAAATGTACGGACAAAGAGACATGCCGATGACTGGCTAGTTGATATCCTCATGAAGTGAAAAGGCTGAAATCGCCAGCATACATAAAACGGTATGGACGAGGAAAGGAAGTAGGAAAAGAGCGTTTTGTGACATGTACCACAGGCAAGGGCGAAACGTAGCCTCGGTGTTGGTTTTGCGGCTTTAAAGAGACTTCGCATTGATCCGCATCAATGTGAGGTTTTTCAATAAAATATCTGACTGTGCCTGTGCACCAATAACTGATGTGGTCTTCGTAGGGTTTTCTGTGAGAATATAAAAACAAAAACATAAATACTGTAACGAATTTAGTGAAATTCCTCTTATTTGCAACCTTCTTCTTATGTTCGTATCGCTAATCTGTTGAATAAAAGACTCCAATATTCTGTATTACAAAATGGTCTTTATTATACTATTTTAAGGGTACTTCGCAATTAAATTTCACTTCGCAACTGATAGCGTGCCTAAATCAAACCTACCGTCCATGCCTCAGCTGGTGCTGCTTTTATACTCTTCGGTTTCCTCGTCGGCATACTTCTAGGCATTTCTAGAATTTACTACTTGTTTACCAGCTATAAACTACAGATGCACGTTTATAGCTTCTCATATGCGCGTGTGTATGTGAGTGATACTTCGTACGATGATTGCATACTTTTGTGAGCATCTCAGATATATGCATGTGTTTGTGCATATCTCTCGCTTCTTGTATGTACATATATGTAGACATAATGATTGATTTATGTAGATACAAGTGACTGCGTAATATCGGCTTAGTGATGATAGTATGCCTTAGCGTTGCTAATATTCTTCACACTGCCCTCCACCTAAGTCTGATCGTCCCTATCATATAATTTTCGTGATCTAAACGCCGCTAGCATCTACAAATGAACCACCTTTCTATTTCGTGGTTTCCCAATGGTTTGTATGCGGTAGATGGTATCACTGATCTTCTTCACAACTTTGTACGGGCCTTCCGAACTGCACCGAAATTTGGATGGAACACCTCTCCGCCGGTGAGGGTTGTATAACAGTACCAAATGTCCCTCCAAGAAACCTTCCGAATTTCGTCCGTCGTACCTGTGTTTCCTCTTACTACTCATTATCCTGGTTCGTTCCCTCACACTCTGTTATTTGGCCAATGATCTACTTCGTAGAGCTTGCGCTTGACGAATTGGCGTCGCATAATCAGTATCGTTCCCACGTTTCACAACAGTAGTGCGCCCTGGCTTGAAACTACCCTCGCATTCACTCTGGGAAATTCTTTCCTTCGTTTTTATGCGTCCATTTGGTTTTCTCAATGCCAGTGTTTCTCTCGCAGGTACTTTTGATTTAAAATGAAAAAATCATTCGATCCGTCAACTCTTACCTTTGACTTTCATGGTATTTGTCGAGTCTTCTCCACCAGTACTCGATTACTGCTGAACCCCTTCTCCAAACTGAAGTTAAGTGGCACATCCTGGTTCTTATAACGCAAAAACCTTCTCTGCATATCGATCCTGACGTCATGGTCAACTAAGAAGTCCACTCCAAATATGACATCATCAACAATCTCCGCCACAACGAATTTGTGTAGAACCATGACCTTCCCAATTAAGACTTCACAGATCACTTCTCTCCGTACTTGGTTATACTCGCCAGTGAACGTATGCAACCTTGCCCCAGGTAATCGCTTTATTCTCCTGTTGACCATATCAGATCGAATCAAGGAATGAGATGCGCCCGTATCTACAGTCAGTACACGTTCTTTGCCATCCACATTCCCTCTGACGCTAAGACTGCCTGATTTCCTTCCAATTTGCGACACAGATATCACAGGACATTCAATAGCTGGAGCTAGCTCTCGATCTCTACATTTTACTCGCCCTTGCTCATCCCCTCCAGCTTTGTTATTAAGACCAACCATGTTGTTTAAACCACTAGGATCAAGATCGCAATGTGAACGGGCTTCCCGCATTTGAAGCATTTGATAACTCTTTCACTCCGCTTTTGCGATCCTTTCCGCGCCTCCAATATTGTGTTCAACCGGTCTGGCCTTTCTGCCTCCACACGGCGTGCTTTGCACGCTGGCTTACACAGAAGCGATGCTGTTTCCTGAATCAGTGCATGTGATACCGTTTCTGTGAATGTAGGTTTTGGGTTTGCGTATGTCGCTCGCTTCGTTTCCACGTCCCGTATGCCATTTATAAAGCTCTGGATTTTTACCCTCGGCATTCTCTACATGTGCCAGCCTTTCCACATCCGACGCAAACTATTGCAACCTTTCATTCGCTATTTGGTAACGGTTTTGCAACTCAATTTGGTATATCTGTTTTCTACGCGTCCATGACATCTCTCGACAGCCGCCTTCAATGATTCATAACTGTTCCGTTCGTACTCCGGGATTGTCTGCAAGATTTCAGCTGCAGGCCTTTTCAATGCGACGAACAGTGCAGCAACTTTATCTTCAGGATTCCAGTTGTTCACTGCTGCGGTCTTCTCGAACTGTAGCTCAAAGACCTGGAACGGAACAGAACTCTCAAAATATGGAGTTTTTACCTTCGTATTACTCGCTGAAGCAGCCGCGCGATTAAGTTGCAACTGCTCGATACGTCCTCTCAAAGCATCCACCTCGGCCTCGATTTTTTCCTCAAACTGTCAAATTTTTGTATCCTGGTCCTCCAGCTTCGATGATACCCTTATCTCTTGTGCCTCCAGCTGCGAGGATATACGGGCCTCCTGTGCTTTCAACTACTCAGCCAACTGAGATGTCATACACGTCTTCTGTTCTTCCAATTGAGATGCAATATGGTTCTCCTGCGATTCCAGTTGAGATGACATATTTTTAGATATTTGTGATGACATTTCAGTTATGCGTGTTTCTTGGATTTCCATTTTTGCCAAAATATCTGTGATAACAAAGCCAATATCGCATTATTCTCGCCGCTTGCGACTGGACTCGGATTTCCATTCTTTTCTTCCAATTTTGTTGTTGATTCTTCCACATCAGGACAAAAGACATGCTCGTCCACATCAATACCTCTCGTAGCCGTGCTTGAAGTTCGATCTTATTGCCGGTTGTATTCAATCCACGGTTCTCCAACTCCTTTTTCAGTTGCTGGATCCTTAATTCACTTAACTTTGTCATGTCAGAGTTGTATTCGAAATCTTCAGAATTTATTCAACAATTCCTCTTCTGACACCAATTGTAACGAATTTAGTGAAATTCCTCTTATTTGCAACCTTCTTCTTATGTTCGTATCGCTAAACTGTTGAATAAAACACTCCAATATTCTGTATTACAAAATGGTCTTTATTAGACTATTTTAAGAGTACTTCGCAATTAAAATTCACTTCGCAACTGATAGCGTGCTTAAATCAAATCGACTGCCCATGCCTCAGCTGGTGCTGCTTTTATACTCTTCGGTTTCCTTGTCGGCATACTTCTAGGCGTTTCTAGAATTTACTACTTGTTTACCAGCTATAAACTACAGATGCACGTTCATATGCGCGTGTATATGTGAGTGATACTTCGACCTATGATTGCAAGCTTTTGTTGGCATCTCAGATATATGCATGTGTTTGCGCATGTCTCTCCGCTTCTTGTATGTACATATGTGTAGACATAATGTTTGATTTGTTTATGTAGATACAAGTGACTGTTTAGTATCGGCTTAGAGATGATAGTATGCCTTAGTGTTGCTAATATTCGTAAAACGACGATACTACGGGCAAAGTTGTTCAAACATGGAGGCGAAGAGCTAAAGTGTGTATATCTAATCACAATTTGGTCCTTCCAGCGGAGGTGGGGCTGCCCTCTTGCTCTGCTTCCACAGGCGGGTTCCGACAAAAATAGTTTCTCAACCGGAGAATCATCGTTCATTCGCATAATAGTTTTTAAGTCAACTGGATATATAAATATGTAGTGATTACAATACTGATGGTCTTGCGCAAATTTAATTCTTTTTAAATAGAACCATAACTTTACTTGCATATAAAATGCAATCGGTAATTCGAGTATTTTGTCCTTGATATAGAATGGCATTGAACTAAAACTAAGAGTAAAATATTGTTTATCATTCTGTTCAAACAAAATAATTATGGACATACATAAATACTAGATATAAACAGACCAGTTACATTTTTGGCTATTAACTCAAGTTTAAAAGAAATTACACACTCAAGTTAAACAAAAAGAAAGGCGAAAAACTACAAGTTAAGTGAAACAACAACTGAAATTATCAATTACAAATCAAAAACATTAAACAAACCAACCACGACGCCTAGAAATTGCAATTAAGTAGCTCTTGTAACTAGAAATGGATGTACAACAATGTGAATACCGGCTGGTACCTAACATATAAAATATGTATGTAGGGTAAGCTCACTAGTAATCGGACACTTAGCGTTTTCCTTAACTTTAATATCACCTCATTTTCTTGCTAGAAACGCTACTTGCTTACTTAATGTGTTCCTGACAGTTAAAATGGTTATGGCCGTACAACAAAGTGCGCCAGTCCTTTCTTCGCTCCGCCAACTGGCGCCAATTGGTCACACCAAGGGAGTTTAAATCGTTTTCCAGCTGATCCTTCCAGCGAAGTGCGGGTCGTCCTCTTCCTTTGTTTCCAAAAGCGGGTTCCGATAAAAAAAACGCTGCTGCGAATAGTAATATTGCTTGAAATAGTGAATAAAATTTTTTGAACTATGGCGTATTCCGAAACAAATCTGAGATAGGACATTTGCATCGCTTCTGCGTCCATGTCATTCCCCTTTTCATCGGGAGAAGATATATAATAATATGGTTCTCGTGATGGTCAGTACAGTTTGTGCGGAATTCTTGCGGTATGCCGACTAGCCCGATCATGTCGTGAACCATTAGATACGACCACATTGAGCCTTCTACTCCTTACCTCCTAGCGTTACGAACTTAAGGCTGCCATGTTTCAAGATTCGCTCTGTGTAGGTGAGTTTGAAGATTGCGTTCTGGAAGCTATACATCTCGCTGCGCGACCCAAACTACTGCATCATAAAAGAGATTTCTTGTACATGACTTTGGAAAACCTATGTTTGCGGTTAATCGGCTTTGTGTCGCTTTTATTTTCCAAGCCCAGGCTGTTCGTATGTCATCCGATAAGACGAGGATGTATTTTTTTTTTTTTGCTGAACTTCATGTTTCTATTAGTAGGTCCCCAACTGTCATATTCATGATAATAGGAATCCCTTTCTTCAGGAGGATGGCTATCATCATTTTCGCTAAATACCGTGACTAACTATCCGCATTTTAATGCTGCGGAATGCAGTTTGTAGTTTCACACCGAAGCTCCCACATCATCTACGAAAGCATGTCTAAACGATGAAGAGTATTTTATTTACCCTTCTTTCATACAAGTCTCTCAGGTATTCCCTTTAGATGGTAAGCAAATATATCTGTATCCTGAAAGGTGTTTCTAGTGCCTGAAACATACCATTAAACCTGGCTGACTGTGGTCAGTAAAACTCTCGGTCTTTATTGATGATCCGTTATTTAGGCTTCTTTACGCTGTCTATTACTTCTTCCATGACATCCATTGTGGAGTTTCCTCTCCTGTTTGTGAAACAGTTCTCTCCCATCTTATATGCTCTCTAGAAGGGAATTGTGTTTAGGATGGTTGTGCTGATAATTACACAATTTTCTTCAATCCACATTGACATTTCGCTTGAAGAAACAAAAACCGGCAAATCAATCAAAAAAATAGGTCATGCAAACTTATTCTTAGTCCCCTAAGGACTATGCCAGTTATATATCCATTTCTTGAAACCAATAACAAAGCAGGACATACATTTTGATAAAAACTGTACAAAAGAGAGGTGTTCAGACACTGAAACTTATATGCAATCTTAGTATCCAGACAGCCATGTGCGTACTTAGAAAATCTTGTCCGAATACTGACAAAATAGGACAAAAACTATTGTATGTATTTTCAAACCATGGAAGAAATAACATATCATTTAAAAGAATTATAATGATAATTGGTATTTTCTGATATATTTTCAGTAACCGGACAGCCTGCCTGGAATCTGAAAATCGCACTAGATTTTGGTTTCAATATTCAACAATTTAATTAATTAATTTTTTTTATTATTTATAAAACTAATATCCAGAGCTGCTCAACCCCTACACACTTACATATAGCATATTTGCTTTTGTTTTGCGCTGAAGAATTTGCACAGATACAAATTCACGCTCGAATATAAATAAAATAATTTAAACAAAATTATTTAGTTAAGCGGTTTTTTTGAAACCAATACTTACATTAAGTAATAATATTAAAAGTAAATAATAATTAGGTAGGTCCTAGGTACTAGTCATCACATCCCTCAACAATCTAGGGCGTTGATAAGACAATTAAATAAAAGCGTTGTGCACATGAAATTTCTAAAAATGTGAGGTAGCATTACCTGGTTAAAGTTCACTTGGTCTTACTTATGACTATAAATAGAAATTTGACGCGTCCAACGATTTCATTTGTCTGATCAACGGCCTAGATTGGTGAGGAGTGGGATGACTAGTACTTAGGACCAGGGCCGACGAGAGGGGGGAGGGAATGGGGGATTTCCCCGGGCCCGGGGTTTCTCAGGGGGTGATTTAGAGGTACTAAAATATTTTTTTTTTTTAATTCAGGAGAGTCTTTAGTTATTCCATGTGCAAATTTTAAGCCGAATTTCAAAAGCAACGAATATTGATAATGAGTTTTTGCCTGGGCCTTCGAACAGAGGAGACAATAAAAACATCAAACAAAAATGTATGTTTATATGAATCCGAAATCGTAAAGTTTTCGTGGTGACACTTGTAGGGTTTATAATTCTACTTTAATTATTTCAACTTTGTTAAATTAGAAAAATATAGATTTAAGTTATTTTTGTTATGTTTGTTATATCAAAGAAAGAAAATTTTTGATTACGTGATAACTTGATATTATACTACATATAATTTAAAAAAAAAATTTTAAAAAGATTTTTAAAATTAAAGTCATATAAAAAAAAATTTTTAATAATTCTATATTTTTGTAATTTAATCAAGTTGAAATAATTAAAGTAGAATTATAAACCTACAACACCGATGAAGGTTCATCTTCAAAAATTCTTTCAACAATACCACCAACTCTGTATCAAATTCCAGATTATTTAAACGACTTCGATATCGGTACCGTGAATAATGAGTTTTTGCGATCTGAAGAAGACAACGAAATAAGTCGTCGAAGTCATCAAAAGTGTAATGTCGAGGCATTTCTTACCTCGTTCAATTGAACATCTCGCCAAAGTTTCCGGACAGTCGAAAGAGAAACCCCAAAAGACGTTCTGAAGATAATTTAAATTAGATGATTACGGATGATTCATAGTCTGATTCGGTAATCGTAGATTCGGTAATCACTGGCATTACTGAACGATTTGCAGCTATGGGAAATTTGAGCGAGACGTTTTCCTTTTTGTGGCAATTTGAAGACATGGATGAAACTACGGTTGGGGCGAGCGCAGCAAAATTTGTCGAAAAATACAAGTTGGACAAAGCTTAAAACACGAAATGATTCACTTAAAACACATTTACGAAGCAAATTTTTATAAAGGTCTGTTACCATTGGAATTGCTAAATGCCATCTACATATGTGAAAAATCTGTATACAATTTTCCCCAACATTTGTGTTGCTTTACGTCTCTTTTGCACTATACCTGTCACTGTAGCTAGTGCAGAACGTTACTTCAGCATCCTTTCAAGAATCAAAAACTTTCATAGATCGTGTTCATCTCAAGGGCGAGTTTCAGGACTTGCCAGGCTTTGTGTTGAATCCGTTTTGGCAAGACAGTTAAATTTTGATATTATTATAAAAAATTTTGCAGCGAAAAAAGCAAGAAAAGCATATATGTAACACTCCTAAATTGCTAATAGAAAATGCTCGCAATGTGTTTTGAATTCGAAATCAAAGCAAGACAGCTTATACAATTTTTGTGATTGTGTGTGTGTGACAAGAAAAAATTTAAATTTAGGTACATTCGATTATTGAATACAAAAACAAAAACATTTAAACAGCAATATATCGGCACTCTGATGTTCGGGAATGTACCTAGCCTTTTGTAGCAATATAGGAGTATTATATATATGAATTTATAATCATCATTAAATTTATCAGAAATGTATTAAAATGTTACCAAATAACTAGAAAAGATTATTTGAAACAATATCTGGCTGTTAAAAGAGAATTTTATTTCTACGATACAATAAAATAGTATAAATATTCTGTGTTAATTTTATTTTGAGCTCTTAGTCCAAAAATCATTTAATTCATGTGGAAAAAATTTTTTTTCGATGTAATCCATCAATAATGGTTCATGAATGAGACGCCATTAATTCAAATTAATCAAATGTATTAGTGGATTTTTTATAGAGGGCCCTAAATTGTTTTGTCCCGGGCCCGGATTTTCTCTCTACGGCCCTGCATAGGACATATCTAATTATTTTCTAACCTTTAGTATTATTATTACTTAATGTAAGTATTGTTTTCAATAAAAGCGTTTAACATAAAAATTGTTTTAAATTATTTTATTTAAATATCTCAATTCTTGCAGCACCTACCGTGATTTTTTTTACTAAAGCGGTCCCTATTTCTGTATGTTATATATGTTTTCCAAATATGAGCCAAATCGGTCCACAAATACGATTTTTTTGAATATTTCGATCTTTGCACCACCTGGCGGCTTTTTTTCATATATCGCTTTCTACTCATGTATGTAATGTATGTTCCAAATATGAGCCAAGTCGGAGCACAAATAAGATTTGTTTTAATATCTCGATCCTTGCGCCACCTGGCGGCGATTATTATCATATGTCGCTTTCTATTCATGTATGTATGTAATTTATGTTCCAAATATGAGTCTAATCGGACCACAAATACGGTTTTTTAATATCTCGATCCTTGCGCCACCTGGCGGCGATTTTTTTCATATGTCGCCTTCTATTCATGTATGTATGTAATATATGTTCCACATATGAGTCTAATCGGACCACAAATACGGTTTTTTAATACCTCGATCCTTGCGCCACCTGGCGGCGATTTTTTTCGTATGTCGCTTTCTATTCATGTATGTATGTATTATTTGTTCCAAATATGAACCAAATCGGACTACAAATACACTGCCCCAAATGCGTAATTTTGCGCGAAAAATTTAGAATGCCAAGCATTTCCTCATACAAATCGCATTTCTGAAATGACTCATTTGAGCTCATTTTATCGCATTCGCTTTGTTAATGCAATCCACGCAACTAATCTGCAACGCTTTTGAAATTTTTTTTCTAAAAGAAATCCGGCAAGAACACAAATGGTTAAAGAGCGTATCATGAGTTATGAATAGCAGTTTCACTAGTTTTTTGAAGTCAAACTGACAATTTTACCAGAAATTGCTTCGTATTTGTGATATTTTATCATTATTTTTATCGTAATATTGTATAATCAGTAAGTCAGTGCATTTTCTTGCTATGGATTGGGGTCCTCGCAGTGGAGTCTTGCAGGGAAGGTTAAGCGTGATGCAAATGAGGCCAATGTAAATGCTTTCAATAAACTCATTTGGAAGTACGCATTTGGGACCTGTATGCATGTATAATACATTTTATTATATTTCCAACAGATATAACTTATATTATTACGATAGGTTTAACCCTAGAAAGATAACGTAATTTTTTACCCTAGAATGATAACGTAGGTCTGAGAGACGTGTTCAACTTTAAGGACCCTAAAGATATAAAAAAACTTACATTTTTTTGTTTTTTTTTTAATCATTTATTTGATATATATTCACATGTTTTAAATGTTTTTTAAAGAAAACTATTGTTTTTTTAATATATTAAAAATGAAGTTTGACTTGTCTTGGACTTGTCCTTACAAAAATCAGTTTTTTTGGGAAGACCTCAGTTTATAGCAAAAAAATGTAAATAAAATACATATTATTGTACTTAATTAAACGAATTAACTGTTTTAAAATATACTTAAAAAATATTAACTAAAATTACCATTTTAGGCAAAAATTACATATAAAACAAGTAAGGAAGGCTAAGTTCGGGTGTAACCGAACATTACATACTCAGCTGAGAGCTGTGGAGACAAAGTAAGGGAAATCACCATGTTGTAAAAGGAACCTAGGGTAACCCTGGAATGTGTTTGTATGACATGTGTATCAAATGGAAGGTATTAAAGAGTATTTTAAGAGGAAGTGGGCCATAGATCTATAGATGGACGCCATTTAGGGATATCGCCATAAAGGTGGACCAGGCCTGACTCGAGAATTTGTTTGTACGATATGGGTATCAAATGAAATGTGTTAATGATAATTTTAAAAGGGAGTGGGCCTAAGTTCTATAGGTGGACGTCTTTTCGAGATATCGCCATAAAGGTGGACCAGGGGTGACTCTAGAATTTATTTTGTACGATATGGGTATCAAATAAAAGGTATTAATGAGTATTTTAAAAGAGCGTGGGCCTAAGTTGAATAGATGTACGCCTTTTCGAGATATCTCCATAAAGATGGACCAGGGGTGACTCTAGAATTTGTTTGTACGATATGAGTATCAAATGAAAGGTGTTAATGAGTATTTTAAGAGGGCGTGGGCCTTAGTTCTATATGTGGACGCCTTTTCGAGATATCGCCATAAACGTGTACCAGACAAGCAAAAAAAACAAAAGCGCAAAGGACGAAAATGTCATAAAACCACCGAAAAGCAAACTTCAATAAATTTCAACCGCATAAGTGGTGGTGGAGCGGCAGTGCAGCGGACGAGTTGTTTGAATTCACAAAGCACTAGTTATGAAATCAATCGTGAAGAATTTAATCGACAAATTGAACAACAAACACAAAATCATTCAGATTTTGATCTGTGCACATTTGTTATGAATCAAGTGTCCTTGGCAGTGCAATTTTTTGGAAACTACGAAAAGTGAGTAGTGAGCAATGAATTAAGTAATAAAAAAAAAAAAATAATAAAAAAAAGCGGCTTCGTTGACATCAGCTAAGGGAAACTCTAAGATTAGCTGCAGTAACTGTCAAACCATACACATAATGCGTCTCATAACTATAATGGTTCAAAAAAATCTATTTTATCGCTGGTTTTGAGTCCGACGTCGGTGAACTATGAAAACTCATGCCCTTCAAAGTCAGTATCCTAAGACTTGAGCCTCCTTGCTTACGAATACGAAGTCAGTAATTCAATAAAAAATTTAATTATTGGCGAATTTAAGTTTAAAACAGTGCGCGATGTGATCAGTGTTGTAAGTTTAGATTCACCAAACTCAATTTCGAAACATATTTTCGCGCGCTATATCCATTCTAAACATTAAAACCAGCCATGAAATTACAGTAGTATTTTTCGAGATATCGCCATAAACGTGGACCAGGGGTGACTATAGAATTTGTTTGTCTATATGGGTATCAAATGAAAGGTGTCAATGAGTATTTTAAAAGAGAGTGGGCCTAAGTTCTATAGGTGGACGCATTTCGGAATATCGTTATAAAAGTGGACCTGGGTTGACTCTAGAATGCGTTTGTACAATATGGGTGTCAAACGAAAAGTGTAATAAGTGTTTTAAAAGGGAGTGGGCCTTTGTTCTATGGGTGGACGCCTTTTCGGGATATCGCCATAAACGTGGACCAGGGGTGACTCTAGAATGCGTTTGTACAATATGGGTATCAAATGAAAGGTGCTAATGAGTATTTTAAAAGGGTGTGGGCCTTAGTTCTATAGGTTGACGCCCTTTCGAGTAATCGCCATAAAGGTGGACCAGGGGTTACTCTAGAATTTGTTTGTACGATATGGGTATCAAATGAAAGGTGTTAATGAGTATTTTAAAAGGGCGTGTGTCTTAGTTCTATAGGTGGACGCCTTTTCGAGATATCTCCATAAAGGTAGACCAGGGTGACTTTAGAATTTGTTTGTACGATATGGGTATCAAATGAAAGGTGTTAATGAGTATTTTAAAAGGGAGTGGGCCTTAGATCTATAGGTGGATGCCCTTTCGAGATATCGCCATAAAGGTGGGCCAGGGGTGACTCTAGAATTTTTGTGTACGATATGGGTATCAAATGAAAGGTGTTAATGAGTATTTGAAAAGGGTGTGGGCCTTAGTTCTATAGGTTGACGCCTTTTCGAGATACGCCATAAAGGTGGACCAGGGGTGACTCTAGAATTTGTTTGTACGATATGGGTATCAAATGAAAGGTGTTAATGAATATTTTAAAAGGGCATGGGCCTTAGTTCTATAGGTGGACGCCTTTTCGAGATATCGCCATAAAGGTGGACCAGGGGTGACTCTAGAATTTGTTTATACGATATGGGTATCAAATGAAAGGTGTTAATGAGTATTTTAAAAGGGAGTGAGCCTTAGTTCTATAGGTGGATGCCTTTTCGAGATATCGCCATAAAGGTGGGCCAGGGGTGACTCTAGAATGTTTTTGTACGATATGGGTATGAAATGAAAGGTGTTAATGAGTATTTTAAAAAGGCGTGGGCCTTAGTTCTATAGGTGGACGCCTTTTCGAGATATCGACATGAAGGTGGACCAGGGGTGACTCTAGAATTTGTTTGTACGACATGGGTATCAAATGAAAGGTGTTAATGAGTATTTTAAAAAGGAGTGGGCCTTAGTTCTATATGTGGATGCCTTTTCGAGATATCGACATAAACGTGGACCAGGGGTGACTCTAGAATGTGTTTGTACGATATGGGTATCAAATTAAAGGTATTAATGAGGGTTTTAAAAGGGAGTGGCCCTTAGTTGTATATGTGAAGACGTTTTCGAGATATCTACCAAAATGTGGACCAGGGTGATCCAGAACATCATCTGTCGGGTACCGCTCATTTATTTATATATGTAATACCACGTACAGTATTCCTTCCAAGATTCCAAGGGCTTTTGATTTCGCCCTGCAAAACTTTTTCATTTTCTTCTACTTAATGTGGTAGGTGTCACACCCATTTTACCAAGTTTTTTTCTAAAGTTATATTTTGCGTCAATAGACCAATAAAATTACCATATTTCATTCCTTTTTTTGTATTTGGTATATAATTATGGCATTTTTTCATTTTTCGTAATTTTTGATATCGAAAAAGTGGGCGTGGTCATAGTCGGATTTCGGCCATTTTTTACACCAATACAAAGTGAGTTCAGATAAGTACGTGAACTGAGTTTAGTAAAGATATATCGATTTTTGCTCAAGTTATCGTGTTAAGGGTCGAGCGGAAGGACAGGCGATCCACTGTGTATAAAAAATGGGCGTGGCTTCAACCGATTTCGCCCTTTTTCACAAAAAACAGTTACCGTCCTCGGAGCTAAGCCTCTACCAAATTTTACAAGGATTGGTTAATTTGTGTTCGACTTATGGCGTTAAAAGCATCCTAGACAAATTAAATGAAAAAGGGCGCAGCCACTCCCATTTTGAAATTTTCTTTTATTTTTTTATTTTGTTGCACCATATCATTACTGGAGTTGAATGTTGGCATAATTTACTTATATGCTGTAAAGATATTAACTTTTCTTTTAAAATTTGAATTAAAAAAAAAATTTTTTTAAAAAGTGGGCGTGGTCGTTCTCTGATTTTGCAAATTTTTAGTAAGCAGACATATAGTAATAAGAGTAACGTGCCTGCCAAATTTCATTATGATATCTTCAACGACTGCCAAATTACAGCTTGCAAAACTTCTAAATTACCTTCATTTAAAAGTTGGCGGTGCCACGCCCATTGTCCAAAATTTTAATAGTTTTCTATTCTGCGTCATAGGCTCAACTCACCTACCAAGTTTCATCGCTTAATGGGTATTTGGTAATGAATTATCGCACTTTTTCGATTTTTCGAAATTTTCGATATCGAAAAAGTGGGCGTGGTTATTATCCGATATCGTTCATTTTAAATAGCGATCTGAGATGAGTGCCCAGGAACCTACATACCAAATTTCATCAAGATACCTCAAAATTTACTCAAGTTATCGTGTTAAGGGACAGACGGACGGACGGACATGGCTCAAACGAATTTTTTTTCGATACTGATGATTTTGATATATGGAAGTCTATATCTATCTCGATTCCTTTATACCTGTACAACCAACCGTTATGCAATCAAAGTTAATATACTCTGTGAGCTCTGCTCAACTGAGTATAATTAGTCATGTCACGTAGTCACGTAAAAGATAACGATACGTCTCTTAGACGTATTTTTAAAAAACAATCGTATATATTTCAGCAAACAAAAAGGTTACTACTGAAAAACACCCCCCACTGACAAGCTGGTAATGGTAGCTGAGAAAACCGAGAATGAGAATGTTCTCTCTTTACGATTGTGGGAGACTGATAGCAAAATTAAAACGACTTACAGCTGGAGTCATTGGTGCCGTTTGTCGTATTGCTGTAGTCGTATCCGTAACGTAATCAGCTGTTTATCGTTACGACGGTAAACCAAAACCCAATTGGTTGGTTACGATACGGTTACGACCTTAGCGGCACCAATAATCGATTGCATTGATTCTCATAAGGTTGGTCGAATCAGCTGTTAAAAGGTTACCAATACGGTTACCGATAAAGCACCATTGTCTCCAGCTTACGTCTCACAGACGTACGTTATCTCACTAGGGTTAAAAATACTCCTTTAATGTCTTACATTTTCAAAGCGCCCGCACAATTTTTTTTAGACAAATCGGCATTAGAACTGTACTCTTCGACTTCAGCCCTTAAAATTACGTATAACTATTAAGCTATGAATTCGATGTTACTGAGTTTTTTTGTGTCCGGACACTAACACTGTCCGGATACTAGTGCGTTTACCCTATGTACCAATTAAGACTGAAGATAGCAGCCGCATTTTAAAGGGAAGTTAAAAAAGTACCAAAGATTGCAAAAAGTCTTATCTTACCATACAATTATCACTCGAGTAAAATCTTAGCGCAGTAGAAAAACGTACGGCGATGCAAGCGAATCGATGCAACGGATTTAACATAGATAATTTATACAGAAAATAACTTAAATAAATGAAAAGAGTTTAAACCGTTATTTTTATTTTTATTTTAAACCTTTATAATCTATATTGTAATAATTGTATGTTAACATTATCAAACAAAATTTATAATGGGTCGGTCCAGTTTAAAGTTCCTGGAAACACCAAATAATGCTTTGCAAGAGCTCCAATTGGAGAAACGCAAACGCGAACAACGTGAACGTAAGCAAGAGAAGCAACAAAGAAAAATTGCTAAATTACAAAAGAAACAAGCAAAAAAAACAAAAGCGCAAAGGACGAAAATGTCACAAAACCACCGAAAAGCAAACTTCAATAAATTTCAACCGCATAAGTGGTGGTGGAGCGGCAGTGCAGCGGACGAGTTGTTTGAATTCACAAAGCACTAGTTATGAAATCAATCGTGAAGAATTTAATCGACAAATTGAACAACAAACACAAAATCATTCAGATTTTGATCTGTGCACATTTGTTATGAATCAAGTGTCCTTGGCAGTGCAATTTTTTGGAAACTACGAAAAGTGAGTAGTGAGCAATGAATTAAGTAATAAAAAAAAAAAAATAATAAAAAAAGCGGCTTCGTTGACATCAGCTAAGGGAAACTCTAAGATTAGCTGCAGTAACTGTCAAACCATACACATAATGCGTCTCATAACTATAATGGTTCAAAAAAATCTATTTTATCGCTGGTTTTGAGTCCGACGTCGGTGAACTATGAAAACTCATGCCCTTCAAAGTCAGTATCCTAAGACTTGAGCCTCCTTGCTTACGAATACGAAGTCAGTAATTCAATAAAATATTTAATTATTGGCGAATTTAAGTTTAAAACAGTGCGCGATGTGATCAGTGTTGTAAGTTTAGATTCACCAAACTCAATTTCGAAACATATTTTCGCGCGCTATATCCATTCTAAACATTAAAACCAGCCATGAAATTACAGTAGTATTTTCCAATAAAACACGAATTTTATCATTCAAAAGAATTGTTTAATATTATGAGAATACATATACATAACTTGATTATTTTCGTCTGATTATTTTTATGAAAACGGGTATCACACGCCTTCCTAGGTTGAAGTCCCATACAAAGTATCATCAAATATACTCTACTACAGTAGTTCTCTTCTGCTTTTTACAGGCAATGCATTAAAAGGAAGGGATTAGAATGGTGAAATGGCTGTATAAATTGTAGCCTTAACTCCTCTTTTATAACAAAAAAAAAAAAAAGAAAAAGGGTAATCGATTTTTCGATTGGATTTTGGCTCAGGAAAAAAGTTCCACTACGCATACCCAAAAAAATAATTTTCGAGCCTGCGAAATTTCATTTTTTTGACTTTGATTTTTAAGGTTTTTTTCATGACCTATTAAAAAATTGCCTACCCAAACATGTGCGCTAAAAGCGTTGGCGATCATTTTTTTCTTTTTTTCAAAAAACTTTTATCGACAACGTTTTTAGCGGATATTTTTGTGTCGGACAGGGTATACATGAAAATTTTACAATCAAATGAAAAATTTTTAATAGGTAATGAAAAAAAACCTTAAAAATCAAAGTCGAAAAAAGTAAAAAAAATGAAATTTCGCAGGCTCGAAATGTATTTTTTTTTTGGGTATTCGTAGTGGAACTTTTTTTTTCCTGAGCCCAAATCCTATCGAAAAATCGATGGCGCGATATCAGTTAATAAATCGACCCAGTCTAATATACATATGTACTGTATATGCGACCGATCTCTACGATTTTTTTAAATAACAATAAATTCCGCATATATAAGCGTTTAGTGAAAATTCTAGGTATTTGAAGATTCTAGGTAATGAAATATGACGTAAATTACGAAAAGTTTCCGATCCGAACAATCGGTTATATGGGATATATACTATTTATACTACCGATCCCTAAGATTTTTTATACTCAGCTGAGCAGAGCTCACAGAGTATATTAACTTTTTTCGCATAACGGTAATCCGTAACGGCATAAACTAATCGAGATAGATATAGACTTCTATATATCAAAATGATTTGGGCGAACAAAGAAATTCATTTAGCCACTTCAGTAAATTTTGAGGTATCTTGTTGAAATTTGGTATGTAGATTCCTGGGCGTTCATCTCAGATCGCTATTTAAAATGAACGAAATCGGACTACAACCATGCCCACTTCTTCGATATCGAAGATTCCGAAAAACTGAAAAAGTGCGATAATTCATTACCAAAGACGGATAAAGCGATGAAACTTGGTAGGTGGGTTGACCTTATGACGCAGAATAGAAAATTAGTAAAATTTTGGACAATGGGCGTGCCACCGCCCACTTTTAAAAGAAGGTAATTTAATAGTTTTGCAAGCTGTGATTTGGCAGTCGTTGAAGATATCATGATGAAATTTGGCGAAAACGTTACTCCTATTACTATATGTGTGTTAAATAAAAATTAGCAAAATCGGATGGCGAATACGCCCACTTTAAAAAAAAATTTTAAAGTCAATTTTTTACAAAAAATTTTATATTTTTAAGGTATATAAGTAAATTATGCCAACATTCAACTCCAGTAATGATGTGGTACAACAAAATACAAAATAAAAGAAAATTCCAAAATAGGCGTGGCTCCGCCCTTTTTCATTTAATTCGTCTAGAATACTTTTAATGCCATAAGTCGAACAAAAATTCACCAATCCTTGTGAAGTTCGGTAGGGGAATAGATTCTATGACGATAACTGTTTTCTGTAAAAATGGACGAAATCGGCTGAAGCCACGCCCAGTTTTTATACACAGTCGACCGGGCGTCCTTCCTCTTGGCCGTTAACAAGATAACTTGAGCAAAAAACGATATATCAATACTAAACATAGTTCACGTACTTATCTGAACTCACTTTATCTTGGTATAAAAAATTGCCGAAATCGCCCACTTTTTCGATATCGAAAATTACGAAAAATGAAAAAAATAATGGTTTATTGGCGCAAAATATAACTTTAGAAAAAACTTTGTAAAATAGGTGTGACACCTACCATATTAAGTAGAAGAAAATAAAAAACTTCTGCAGGGCGAAATCAAAAGCCCTTGGAATTTTGGCAGGAATAGTGTTCGTGGTATTACATATATAAATAAATTAGCGGTACCCGACAGATGACGTTCTGGGTCACCCTGTGCCACTCCATTTTAAAACCCTCATTAATACCTTTAATTTGATACCCATGACGTACAAATACATTCTAGAGACTCCCCTGGTCCACCTCTATGGCGATATCTCGAAAAGGCGTCCACCTATAGAACTAAGGCCCACTCCCTTTTAAAATACTCATTAACACCTTTAATTTGATACCCATGACGTACAAACACATTCTAGTGTCACCCCTGGTCCACCTTTATGGCGACATCTCGAAAAGACGTCCACCTATAGAACTAAGGCCCACTCCCTTTTAAAATACTCATTAACACCTTTCATTTGATACCCATATTGTACAAAGAGATTCATGAGTCACCCTTGGTCCACCTTTGTGGCGTTATCTCGAAAAGGCGTCCACCTATAAAACTAATACTATGTCCAAACAGAAAAATAAATTGAGGAAATTTCGATTTGAATTGAGTGCTGTTCATACAACTCGATTTAGCTTACACAATAGTAATTTGATAGCTGGTTGGTTCATCTCTACAGCGAGAACATACCTTTGTTCAGACTGTCAAAATGAACACGCACATTATTAGGCGAATGAAATGGAATGAAAACATAAAACTTTGAAATTTTTGTGTATTGTAAGAAAATGTGTTCAATGTTTTGGTACCATTTTGATTTTGCGATCTTCTTTTGACAATCCCTACTCTAGTGAAGTGAAAGACATAAAATCAGCTGATGAGATGAGCCAACCATATAGTTCAGCCCTGCGTAACTGACGTTTAAATATACTCAATAAACACACTTTACAATGTTGCATTTGCAGTTTGAAACAATTTATTACGCAATTTTTTTTAAATTGGCAATTTATTATTACAATTTATTATATGACAAATTGCGTAATAAATTGCCCAAATAGTATAAATTGCCAATTTGGTGTGTGTTTGAACCTAGTATAAGGATCACTCCATTTAAAAATACTCATTACCACCTTTCATTTGATACCCATATCGTACAAACACATTCTAGAGTCACCCCTGGTCCACCTTTATGGCGATATCCCGAAATGGCGTTAACCTATAGAAGTATGGCCCACTCCCTTTTAAAATACTCATTAACACCTTCCATTTGATACCTATGCCATACAAACACATTCCAGGGTTATCCTAGGTTCATTTTCCTAAATGGTGATTTTCCCTTATTTTGTCTCCAAAGCTCTCAGCTGAGTATGTAATATTCGGTTACACCCGAACTTAGCCTTCCTTACTTGTTTCACAATGCTGTTGCCAATCTAGGATTCAAAATCAATTCAGATCTAAGCTGCACTGACCATATGAACTTTGTGGTCGGTAAAATCTATAATATCTTTCGTAACTTATACAGAACTGCCTATTTATTAGCGCGAGACGCTAAAATGAAGTTAGTCAGAGCTCTTATAATACCTCACATTTCTTATATAGAACTTACATATATACGGTAGCCTTGATTCGATAACGGCTAATAAATTTCATTTATCCATAAACAATACTGCCCGCTTCGTTTTTTCTAAGAGGAAATTTGATCATATATTTTCGTACGCTGCTCAAATTCTCGGAAGCGACGTTTGTAATTTCCCAAACACTAAAAATTTATGTTTCTTACACAAACTACTGCATTTTCAATATCCGCCTTACTTATTTAATAAACTCACTTTGTGTCAGTCCACTCGGACTCTGAATCTATTGATCCCGAACTTTAAATACGTGACATCCTCCAAAATGTTTTTTGTCAGTACAATCTGTCTTTGGAACTCGCTTGGAGGAAAAGACGAAAGCAGTCAGAAAAGCCAGATGTTTCAAACTAGCAGTAATATCCTTCCTTAATTCATAACTTTCCTTAAATTATATAATCCTATCATTGATTATTCATTAATGGGCCAAGGATTTTCCTTTCACACAATGTACAAATAAAAGTTTAAGATATTTTCTTTTTTAAATGTTATTATTTTCTTTTCTTTTTATTCTTCAAGAAAACTCGTTTTTATATGTTAATTTGTAGTTGCAAGATCTGATTGATGTACTATCTAAAAGACATAGTCTTACTTCTACAAAAAAGTTCAAATAAATAAAAAAAAAATTTAAGTCCAGATGTTTATAAAATGAAAATTTTCTTGACTAAAATTTTTACCAAAACGTTTCAATTTAAAACGAATCATATGAGCTCGAAACGTTTTAAACTTTGCAAAGGTCTGCGTTTAAAATATATATATTAAATATATATATATATATATAAATAAATACATGTAAACCAAAAGTTTTAAGATTTAAACCAATATTTTTCCCTGGAATATAAGGAGTATGCTCTAGGAGTCTTCTTGGACATTGCCGGGGCTTTCAATAATGTTGCAAAATGGGCGATTATGGATGGTCTTAATTACATTAAAGTACATCCTGCCTTAATCAGATGGATCGGCTGCATGTTAAATTGCAGAAAGATTATATCACAATGGCGATTGTACGAGGCCACGAAATCAGTGGACAGGGGCACGCCGCAGGGAGGTGTGCTATCACCTCTGCTGTGGACGCTGGTCATCAACCAACTGCTCACGCAATTCGATGAGGGACCCGTAAAACTTACGGCTTACGCAGATTACGTTGCAATTGTCATAACGATTAGTTTTTTGATGGATTGGGCGCTTCGAGATATTCATACCTGGGCATCTAATGTCGGGTTGAAAGTCAATGCGGAGAAGACGGATATGGTCTTATTTACAAAGAGGTACAGGCCTACGTTAGGAGGGGTGACCTTACAGGAGAAACCTTGCACAAAATATCTAGGAATCATCCTAAACAGTAAGCTGTCATGGAAGCTCAACGTGGAGGAGAGGGTCAAGAAGGCCTCAACGGCACTCTATGCATGTAAAAGAATGCTGGAGTGTACGTGGCCCTATCGCCCTCTCTTTCTCATTGGGTTTTTACAGCGATATAGGAAGTGCGGGTTGGAGGAGGAAACGATCGAGCACGTTCTGTGCTCGTGCCCTGCACTTGCCAGGCTAAGACTCCAGCTATTAGGAGTGATACAGCTGTCAGATCTAGAAGCAGCAAGTGGCTTAAGTCCTAGGAAGCTTCTAGTATTTGCCAAGAGGACGGAGTTATTTTATAACATAGGTCCTGGTTTTTGATAGGATTTTTCAATTTGGTCGTTAAAACAAACTTCTGGTAACACTACGGACTCAATCAGTCTATGTGAGGTCCTCATGGACCGGCCAGTTCAACCTACCTACCTACCTAAACCAATATTTTCAACCGCGTGATAATTTAATTAAAATGTGAACTAAATTTTGTGTTCAAAAGTTGTATTATTGTTTGGAAATTCTTGTACTCTAATATGGATACTAGGGTGGGTCGATTTGTATGGACGAAAGTTGACCGATATCGCGCCATCGATTTTTCGATAGGATTTGGACTCAGGAAAAAAAGTTCCAAGTTTTCATATGTTTTTGAAAAAACTGTTATCGCCAATGGCTTTACCGGAGATTTTTGGGTCGGGCAGGGAAAATTTTACAATCAAATGAAAATTTCTTTAGTAGCTCATAAAAAAAAAACCTTAAAAATCAAAGTCGAAAAAATTCAAAAAAATTAAATTTCGCAGGCTCGAAAATTATTTTTTTGGGTATGCATAGTGGAACTTTTTTTCCTGAGCCCAAATCCTATCGAAAAATCGATGGTGCGATATCGGTTAATAAATCGACCCAATCTAATGGATACATTTTTTTTGTGTTGTTTTTTTCTTTGTTTTATTTTATTTTTTTCAAACAAATATTTGTGAAACACGTCCAATTTTGTGTGATAACCTATTATTCTGGTAACGTTGTTATCCGCAATCAGAATATGAAAAGATGTTTGAAACACCCACAACCAGTATCAGTTATTAAGAAGTAGGTCGGACCAATTCTAAGAATACGGAAATGTTGATGAAGGAGCAGACTTTTGTTGCTGTTGTTGTAGTAGCGATACAGACACTCCTCGACGGTTTTTAGGGAGAGTTATCCATTTTGATGGTCCTTTATCGGATATAGATACGGCACATGTTGTTAACAACTACCATTAAAGTATTGACAAACCATCTCCGGCACCAATAAATATGACGAAATTAACCTTATATGCTCCTCACCCCTAGTACAATGGGATATCAGAGCCTCGCCTGTTAAATATGTGTATCATACATTCATATTTGTAACAGGATTCCCATCGCCTTGGTTACAATTGGGTTACGGATGCTGCGATAAAACATTTTGCAACTAATTTACTACAATTCCTCTTATTTGCAACCTTCTACTAACGTTCGAATCACTAAACTGTTGAATAAATAACTCCAATATTCAATAATGCAAAATGGCCTTTATTAAAGCACCTCACAATAACACTTTTACTTCTCGGCAGATGGCGTGCTTAAATCAAACTGAATACTGATTCTCAGCTTTACCTCCTTTTATACTCTGTGATTTCCGCGTTCGCATACTTCTAGGCGTTTCTAGAATTTAACTTAGTTATCAGCTATAAATTTACCAGCTTTAACTACAGATGCGTGTGTATATGTGAGTGGTACTTGTACAAATTATTGCCTACTTTTGTGAGCATCTCATATAAGATATATGCATGTGTTTGTGCGTTTTCTCTCCGCTGCGTGTACGTACATATGTGTAGACATAATGATTGATTCGTTTATGTAGATACAAGTGACTGCTTGCTTTATTTTTGTTGTGGCTTTATTTACTTAGTATCAGATTAGTGATGTTAGTATCACTTAGTGTCACTAATATTCGTCACAATAGCTATAAATTGCTCTTATCAATCCCTTGAATACCACCCAGGTAAGCGAAGAAGAATAGTTGTCGGACAGAGTAAATATATATGTATGTAAAATAATATAGCCACACCCGTAAATACAGAAATGTGTATTATCCTTACTGAAAGCGGTTGTTGTATTAACGATAAAGGCGGTCTTTGCCCTAAACGGAGTTTTCGCTCACTTGACCAGTGCTGAAGATAAAGGTTGTCCTCGAGAATAATTAAGCCAAATTTATTTGTTATCCATTATAGCATTTAATTTTAAATACCATCAAATTGAATGAGTGACAGATATGTTTAGCAATTTGAATATCGAAACTAAGCTGAACCTTCTCTCGTGAACTAGTATTAATAAAACATTTAGAAATATTTGTGTATTAATGGTTTACATAATTACAATTTTGTTTCTCTGTTTTAGTGAACTTACACTAATTTCTGAGGAATTACTAGCAAAAGAGAACGAATTGAATCAGAATTTGGAGGAGCACTCCGTACTCATATCTACGCCTTTGAATGCTGCGATATCAAAGTGGATACAATTTAAGCCAATGTAAGTAAAGCTTCTAAGGAAGCCTAAGTTTATGTGAAACCAAATATTATATCACTCTAGGATTTAGTTGAAATTAAAAGAGAATGCTTCGCTCTATTGCACAAAGCTAATTCCGCTTATAAATACGGTGACCATCCGTTCTTTTTTTATATATACCGAGGCCTCTTTCCAATATGTTCACCTATTTTCTATACGAAAGCGCGGATTCATTTTATAATTTTTTAAGTAACTTCCCATTAAGCAAGAACTTGAAACTTGTCACACGGATCAGAACCCGGTAACAACGTAACATGAGGAGAAGAAACTGCAATAGGTGGTGGCGGGAGAATTTAGGAAATTCTTACAAAATTAGGAATCTTGCGAACATGAGAAAAAAGTTGGGGCTCATGAGTCGAATATTTAGAAAATTGTAACCAGATTTGGAATATTCCAAATGCTTCTGTAGTAATTTTTTTGGCTTAGCTAGTTGTATATTGGAATGATTTTCCGTCATCCCTTGTCAAGTTTAGTTTGAAGACAAACCGCCACTTTTCGTTCTGATAAGTTGTCATTTGTTTATGTTGTCACGGATATTAGCATCACTAAGTTATCCCATCACTAAGGCGATGCTAAGGCCATGCCAAGCAGTATTTACGTTAATGATCAAATCAAGTATACACATATATAAGGCAGCCCAGAGAGATGTCACAAACAGATGCATTTACTTATACGCCTATGTGCGCGCGAGAGACTGTAAACTACAAACATTCACATCAATAATTCAATCTTTATGTATCTATATAAACGAATAAATAATTGCGTCTACACATATGTACCATGTACGAATACGAGCAGCGGAGAGTCAATGCGCAAACACATGCATATATCTGAGAATTTTGAGAGCTACTGGACTAGTAGATTCTGGAAGCGCCTAAAAGATGTATAAAATTGTGCAATTTTAGTTATAGCTGAGAAGTTTGAGAGCTCATGGACAATGCTAGTACATTCTGGAAAAATGCGAACGAGGAAACCAAAGGGTATAAAAGGCAACAGATGTAGAGGCGCTGCAATTCAGTTTGATTTGAGATTTCAATTAAGTGCTATCTAGCGAGCTATAGCAGAATTATTTTGAATAGTAGAGTTTCATTTGAGCTATCAATCAGTTTGGTTATTAAGCCAGAGAGTAGCAAAGTATAAGTGTTATTGTGAAGTACTTTAATAAAGGCCATTTTTCCATTGTTCAATATTGGAGTTATTTATTCAACAGTTTAGTGATTCGAACTTAGCAGAGGATTGCAAATAAGAGGATTTGCGGCAGATTCGTTACAATATTTATAGTTCGTAGGTGCATGCGCAGGTATTGTCAAATTGAATGTTTGTGTGTTTATGTATGTGCGTGTTATGAGTTCATTCGGAAACGGATCAACTTGAGTGTTTAGCTGAGGTAGGAAGAAGTCTGTAATTTTAGTCGCTTCGACTTTTTTGTGTTTGTTGATTATTTACTGACTTCTACCTGCCTCAGCTAACCACACAAGTTGATGATTGAGAACCGCACCCGTATCTGAATGAACAAGGGGTGACGGAAAATCGTTCCAAAATATATAAATAATTCACCCTGTCGAAAAATCAAAAACACAAAACGAATGGTCACCGTATGAAACAGTCCCTCCCTCATCCATCTGTAAGTTTTTAGGAAGATATCTTTTATTTTTCTTTTTATTTTCAACAGCCATGGTCCCAACAAACACAACCCCCAACCATTTCAACCGCTAACAATATATGTGATTTTTGAGAACATCGACATAGCGCGTCCGAATGATGCGAATTACGATTCAATATCTCCACTATGTAAAGTTGATTTGGATACGGAATTTTATAAAACAACACCAACTAAAGAAGAACACATAGAGATGTTACGCGAAACAAAATGGAAAGGTTATGTTAGATTAAAGTTACGAGAAGAGCCAAAACTTCAGCGTACAACTGCCTCAGCAAACGAAGTCTATACTGATGGCAGCTCGGGATATAGTACAGCGAGTTGTCATAGCTTTAAACAGGGCAGTCGGATTACTAATAACTACAACACAGACACAGAATATGAGTATGCTTATATAACGCTTTTGAATAGGTACACATCGTCCGTTATCCGAGTTAAAATTGCAGAGTATACGCTGCCCGCATAGTATGTTGGATGTAAAAGTCCTGCCGGACAGATGTATATCCACTTTAGCGCAATACGTTGAGCCGACAATTGCAGAGGATACCGATGGAGAGGACACCAGCGAAGATGATAATGACGAGGAATCCTTCTCTGATAATATGGATTCCGACGACAGCACTGAAGAGTTTTATAAGCGTGCTAAACCAAGATATCGAGATTACGAAACAGTACCTACAAGCAATACGTGCACACAAACAGGAGCTTGAGCGTCAGAAAATACTACTACAACAACGTTTTCTAAATTCAAAAGAGTTTATGCATTATTTTGGTGAGTTAGTACGTCTACAGCTTGCCGATCGTTTGCAGCTGACATATGAAGAATTAGCTGAAGCCACATACAGCGGTGCCTCTGTTCACACAAAGTATTGCGAGTTCATACCAGCTATTCTTGAGCCACACAATGCACAACATTGGCCTGAATGTGCATTTCAATTTAGAATACGTGAGCGTCCTATTTCAACGAACCCTCTGACCGGTCAACAATTCCAATGGCCTACACGTTCGATGATCAGACGCATTGAATCTTTTGGTTATCATGTGATACCAATTGGTTATGTTCCTAAGGGACAAAGAAATCCTTTTCGTGAGCTTGAATGGCGTATTGTATTCCCAAAAGCTGAACGATATTTGGAACAACGTTTAACATCTACACAAGTCAAGGTGTTTATGATGACTAAGGCGTTGGTCAAGACATTTGTTGAACCGCAAGAGAAGCAGCATAAGTCGCTAATGTTTACCATGGATCACTTGCGTATGCATTTATTTTGGGAGTGTGAGCGTAATTTTACTGGGTGGCCAGAGGAATATTTGGGTGAAATTCAGCTCCGTTTTATTAGTTCTTTTATGCAGCATCTACGTGAAAAATGCTTGAAAGATTTCTTTATTGAAGAACGTAATTTATTCGAATGTGTACCAGAGTATTCACTGGTTATGCTCTTTTCGATATTCGCTGATGATATTGCCGCAAATCCACTAATGCATTTGATGGTGGCTCTGAGGAATATCGATCCCGAAGAAGATTTCTTCCCGAAACTAAATTACAAAAAGCTATACGAAAATTTGAGCGAAAATAATTTATTGAGATTGAAGTTGCGAGCGAAAAACTCACACAACTTAATTGGACTCGGTGAAGTTCAAGATGAAACGATGCTGACGCAAGATGAGGGTGCTGCGGGTTTGGTGGGTATGAATCAACATCGCGAAAGAATCAAAGGTAGATTAAGACGGAAGACACACGTAATGAGACATACTATTGAAATGAAGAGAAAACAGGAGATGGAGCGACGACATTTATCGGAGGAATCTACCGATGTGGAGGTGAGTAAGAACTGTTCAAGAGTTTGTAAATGTTGTCAATGTAAAATAAAAAGGCATATGAAAAAGAAGTACTAAAAACCTTCTACCTTCTCATCGTCCGCGAAAAAGCGCCAGAAGTATTTATACCCGAAGGTTTAGGCGAGTGCCACGGATATGGGCAGTCCGTTGTCAAATATGCATCTTAACATTGTGGATTATATGAATGGGCATGAAAGGGCACTTAGACAGAAGTACAAGAAAACTCGAACGGTTCAAAAACGAACAAGTAAGGAAGGCTAAGTTCAGGTGTAACCGAACATTACATACTCAGCTGAGAGCTTTGGAGACCAAATAAGGGAAAATCACCATTTACCAAAATGAACTTAGGGTAACCCTGGAATGTGTTTGTATGACATGTGTATCAAATGAAAAGTGTTAATGATTACTTAAAACGTAGTGGGCCTTAGTTCTATAGGTGGACGCCTTTTCCAGATATCGCAATAAGGGTGGACCAGGGGTGACTCTAGAATGTGTTTGTACGATATGGGTATCAAATTAAAAGTATTAATGAGGGTTTTAAAAGGAAGTAGCCCTTAGTTGTATATGTGAAGGCGTTTTCGAGATATCGACCAAAATGTGGACCAGGGTGACCCAGAACATCTTCTGTCGGGTACCGCTAATTTATTTATATATGTCATACCACGAACAGTATTCCTGCCAAGATTCCAAGGGCTTTTGATTTCGCCTTGCAGAACTTTTTTATTTTCTTCTACTTAATATGGTAGGTGTCACACTCATTTCACAAAGTTTTTTTCTAAAGTTATATTTTGCGTCAATAAACCAATGCGATTACCATGTTTCATCCCTTTTTTCGTATTTGGTATAGAATTATGGCATTTTTTTCATTTTTCGTAATTTTCGATATCGGAAAAGTGGGCGTGGTCTTAGTCGGATTTCGGCCATATTTTATACCAAGATAAAGTGACCTCAGATACGTACGTGAATTAAGTTTAGTTAAGATATATCGTTTTTTGCGCAAGTTATCGTGTAAACGGCCGAGTGGAAGGACAGACGGTCGACTGTGTACAAAAACTGGGCGTGGCTTCAACCGATTTCGCCCATTTTCACAGAAAACAGTTGTCGTTATAGAATCTATGTCCCTACCAAATTTCATAAGGATTGGTAAATTTTTGTTCGACTTATGGCATTAAAAGTATTCTAGACGAATTAAATGAAAAAGGGCGGAGTTACGCCCTTTTGGAAATTTTCTTTTATCTTTGTATTTTGTTGTACCATATCATTACTGGAGTCGACTGCTGACAGAATTTACTTTTATACTGTAAAGCTATTAAATTTTTTGTTAACATTTGACTTAAACAAAATTTCTTTTAAAAGTGGGCGTGTTCGTTATCCGATTTCGCTAATTTTTATTTAGCACACATATAGCAATAAGAGTAACGTGCCCACCAAATTTCATCATGATATCTTCAACGACTGCCAAACTACAGCTTGCAAAACTTTTAAATTACCTTCTTTTAAAAGTGGGCGGTGCCACGCCCGTTGTCCAAAATTTTTCTAATTTTCTATTTTGCGTCATAAGGTAAACGCACCTACCAAGGTTCATCGCTTTATCCGTCTTTGGTAATGAATTATCGCACTTTTTCGGGTTTTCCAAATTTTCGATATCGAAAAAGTGGGCGTGGTTGTAGTCCGATTTCGTTCATTTTAAATGGCGATCTGAGCTGAGCGCCCAGGAACCTAGGTACCAAATTTCATCAAGATACCTCAAAATTTACTCAAGCTATCGTGTTTACAAACGAACGGACGGACATGACTAAATGAATTTCTTTTTTCACCCAGATCATTTTGATATATAGAAGTCTATATCTATCTCGATTAGTTTATGCCGTTACGGATAACCGTTATGCGAACAAAGTTAATATACTCTGTGAGCTCTGCTCAGCTGAGTATAAAAATGGAAGTGGGAATGGACAGTACTCGAAGCATCTGGGGATCAGGCTTGCTGAGTGTAAAAGTGTCTTTCGAACGAAGTTTTAACCAGATATTACCTCTCTCTAAACTATTCCAAGAGAGTAAAGCCTGTGTAGCGGTTTTGTTGACGGCTAGGATGCTTTAAACACATTTGAATCCAACTTGATAAAATCGAATATTGGGTTTTTGTTGCTGTTGCTGTAATCGCAAAAACATGCTCGGTAGGCTTGTGAAGTGTTACGGATATGGGCAGCTTTTGCCGGATTGAATCCAGCACGCTACGTTATTAGCAACTTCCAGTACAGCCCGATTCCCACGGGAGCTATTTGTTTGATCTATTGAACTTTCGAGTCTGGATTTTAGTCGCGTCTTAAGACAGGCATGCCTACCTGGAAAAATTCTATACCGCCGGCGTTTCAAAGATTGACTATCTAGCTTCATTGGCATCGATTGGGCATCTATGCGATAGCCAAAAAAGGTTTGAAAAGTTGATGATTACACTTTTAGGGCAACAAACAATGATTACGAAAGTACTTACGGGCGTCATCGGGGTTCGCTGCGCTATTGCGCCGATGGTTAGACGATGGCAAATCTTCTCCCGTATTAGATTATTTACAATAATATAATTAAATTTTGTTCAAGATGAAGTGCGAGAAATTCCCATGCATGCCTCCTACCTATCCTAACTAATTAGCTCAAAATACCGTTTTCGGGTTCACATGTTTGCAGATTTCGTAAAAACCGATGAATTTAAAGGATAAAAGTGTTCCAAGCACATGGGATATTATGAGCGGATAACAAACTTTCAAAATCCCTAGCTAATATTTTTGTAGTAAACGTCCAGTATCTTCAACAAATGCATATGTAATTATTTATTCAGTCTCATCATAGTTTCTATTATTGTTTTCTTTTCACAGTTCTTTTTCCGCCACAATCTTAAGAACTCTCCGCTGGGACAAATAAATCAGGGTGTAGAAAACTTACAACGCACAAATGTACTCGAACTTTTCATCGATTATCTGATTGTTATGGCAGAAAAGGCACTCGAATTTCGTGCATTGCATTTAACCAAAACATTTTTGGCGCAAGCGAGACGTCTTTCCAAATTCTACAATAACTATGGCTGTGATATGGGTGCCAAGGAATATTTTAGTACAATCGAAAGCATAGAAGAAGAACTTGACGCTGTGCAGATCAATGGAGATGCCACCAACTACCCACCGACATTGCCGATACGCACAAGTATAGAATGTGTTAAGACAAAACCGGCAAAAGAATTAATCGAGCATTCAGAAAGTGGACGTAGATTAGTAAAGGTGGACGTTGAAGCAATATGTAGTGAAAAGGCGAATACAAAACCCATGATTAGAAGAAAGATTGAGAGCAAAGCATTGACTCAAAGTTTGAACAATCTACTCTTGTTTACAAGAACACAAAAATCGATAAATTCATCAGATCACGATGCTATACGCTCAAGCAACAGACTACGAAGTTATAATTTGACGTTTAGCGCTGAAGTGACAGATATAAGCGAAGCTGTGGATGACACTCAAATTTGTCAGACATCGCTTGAATCATGCGAAGATGATAAATCGGTTAAAGAGTATCACTTCGATGACAATGTTATAGCAATTCCAGTAGAAGATGACGATGAAGATGATGAAACTTATGCAGACGATGGGAACAACGAAGTGTGCCAAGGCGCTAATATAGCAACGTCAGGAGAAAGAAAGCACATTTCTACAGCAAGATCTGGGTTGCTTTTTAACTTAAAATTTAGCAAATCACAAATGTTAAAAGATTTCAAATCTTCAACGGAGAAACTTCTGACGACTGTATCTTCAGAAGAGAGACGCTTACAGATTATGGATATGGTCAAGCGAAAAACTGTTCAAGTGAAAGGTGCGCTCAATCAATGTTCCGAAACCTAATACGGCGAATCAATAGAAAATATACCTTTAATTATTTAGTTAATGATTGGAATAAATCACAGTCGTAGCTTAACTCTTTAATTCTATTAGTAAGTTAAAACTGGGATATCTCTCTTTCGCAAAGGTTAGATTTGGGTCGAAAGTCGCTTCCCAGTATATTTGAGTACAATCGAAAGCACACTTTTTTGTCTGTTTTTTACCAGAGGCTTCCAAAATTTTAGCGAACCCCATCTTTAGCAAAGGAAATCTATTTTGGATATGTACTCCGGAGAATCGTATATCTAAGTCTCGAACAGATAGTTTCGCCACGTCCCAGCAAAGGCTGGACATCTGAGCTTAGATTGATTGGATGATTCCCTCTTGGCGCCGACTGCATGCGGACACAAACTTGCCAGAAAGGTCTCGCTACTTAGCAAAAGCGGGTATCAGGCCAGCGCTTTCCTAGCCGAATAGAGATCCACATGTCTGGAGTCCGAGCGAAGTCCCAAAGCCCCTATTAGCAGCCAAGTTCAGTTCCAAGTGTCTGCAGAGCCAAGAGAATAGCGTGAAATATGCTTTATTCAAAACGGTAGCTCGATGCCACTACAAAGGAGATATAACGATTTTAGCAGCCCTCGAATTTAAGGTTCTAGTGCTTAGCAATTTGATAGCCGCTTGACTATCACAAAGTTCAAGCGGTGGATATCAGCACATCAATCACGCCATCCTTAATGGTGGCGACCTTTGCCTGGTAGACGCAGGCTAGATTCTGGGGAGTGTTATCCAGCCAGTCATGAGAATCTGTAGGATAAGACACCTACGAGGAACATTATTGCTACTAAGCACATCATATTCAGTACTTTATGCTTTCGGAAAGGTATTGTTCGAAGAATTCTTCCGAAAGCGGCTAGTAAATTAGTGTCGGATGTGGTTCTAATGGTAGTACCAACGAGAAAGAGACTCCCTTATAACCCAGTTTGCATATCCACCCAATTATATTACAAAGTACTTTGACACTTAAGGGAAGTCATCCGGCCTTGAGGGCCCTTAAGTATATGGGCATTGCTTATGCGACTTTGACGATATTGGACCTGGGGAACTTTTTCCCTACACGTATTGACGCATGATATTTCTAGTATTAATAATAAGCTCATTCCTACGCATGTTGATACTTACGTCAATTTTATGTTCAGCATAAAAATTTCCAGTGCCCTTCGAGGCATACAATTTGTAACCCATTTTTGCTAGATCTTGAATCGATGGTAAAAGTTCTTTTTTGTGCTGAAATCAATTTAAGATAATTGTTTTTAAGTCTTCGCCACATTTTTGTTTCTTACTTACATTATAACTTCCTATCGAGAGCAGTATAGCTTTCTTGGGTATTTGGAAACCGGTTGACATCATTGCCTTTAAGTAGGCCTCATAACGATTGTCGCCAAAGCAGGCCACCTCACCTGTGGAAGCCATTTCAACGCCCAACTGTACATCAGCGCCACCCAAACGTGAAAAACTAAATTGTGGCACTTTTACACCAACTTTACCCACACCATGTAAGACATCCACCGGTTCCTCCGGTACACCAATAACAGCACGTGTCGCTGTGGCTACGAAATCATGATCCAAAGTTTTCGATACGAAGGGGAAGGAGCGTGAAACACGAACATTACACTCGATAACTTTCAGTTCATTATTTTTGGCAATGAGCTGCATGTTGAAAGGACCAGTAACATCTAGCAAAGCTGCCAGATCACGTGTTATGCGTTTAATGATCTCCAAAGTCTCTTGATTCAGATCCTGTGGTGGCGTTACCAAAGTAGCATCACCAGAATGCACACCAGCATTCTCCACATGCTCAGAAACAGCCATGCATAATATCTCACCATCGGCTGCAACAGCATCCACATCGATCTCTTTAGCTTCTGTGAGGAATTTTGATATAACTACAGGATGTTCCTTGCTCACCAGTGATGCTGCATTTAAATATGTTTCCAAATCTTGATTGGAGTAAGCCACATTCATAGCAGCACCAGAAAGCACATACGACGGGCGCACTAGACAGGGGTAACCAACTTCTTCGCAAAACTCAATCGCGCTCTTAAGATTCGTCAACTCTTTCCAGCGTGGCTGTAGTATGCCTTTGCGATCCAACATTCGTGAAAACTTAAAACGATTCTCAGCGCTGTCAATGGACTCAGGTGAGGTGCCAAGTACTTTAGCTTGTTGACGATGCAAATCCATAGCTATGTTATTCGGCAATTGTCCACCCATTGAGAGTATAATACCTTCGGACTTTTCCAATTCATAAATATCCATAACAATCTCAAATGAAATTTCCTCAAAATATAAACGATCGCACATGTCATAATCTGTAGACACCGTTTCTGGATTGTAGTTCACCATAATTGTGCTTTTACCGAGGTTGCGCAACTCGCGCAAACAACTCACGGCACACCAATCAAACTCCACTGACGAACCAATGCGATAGACGCCCGAGCCAACTACAATTGTAAAACCGCCCGGAAAATCCAAATCATGCTCGTTGGCATTGTAGGTTAGATAAAGATAATTTGTAGCTGCAGGCCATTCGCCAGCGACTGTATCTATTTGTTTGACAAAAGGTTTGATACCCAGCTCCTGGCGTTGCTTGCGTACTGCTAACTCTGTACTTTTTATGATCGCAGCGATTTGCTTGTCAGAAAAGCCAATCTGCTTGGCCCACATAATTTGGTCGCCTGAAAGCGTATTGCCAGTTGCTTCCAAAACTTTATGATACTCTATGATGTTTTTCATTTTATTTAGAAACCAACGATCGATCTTGGTTAGCTGATGCAGCTCTTCCACATCATAATTGGCTTTCAATGCAGCCGCCAGCACAAAGGGACGTTTGTCGGTAGGCTCTGTTAGTTCCTCTTTACGCAGCGGGTGTTGATCGGGATCGAAACCGTGTACGCTACCGTCCACCATGCGTAAAGCTTTTTGAAAAGCTTCCTCAAAGTTGCGTCCTATAGCCATCACTTCGCCAACGCTTTTCATTGAGCTACCGATATTCTTACAGACGCGTACAAATTTTGCCAAGTCCCAGCGCGGTATCTTGACCACACAATAATCCAAACTTGGTTCAAAACAAGCGGTGGTCACACCAGTTACTGAGTTCTTAATTGAGGGAAGTGTAACGCCAAGCGCTAATTTGGCAGCTACATAAGCCAAAGGATATCCGGTCGCTTTGCTGGCTAGCGCTGAGCTGCGTGATAAACGCGCATTTACCTCGATAATATAATACTCCTCCGAATGTGGGTTGAGCGCATATTGAATATTACACTCACCAACAACACCAAAGTGTCTAATCACTTTAAGTGCAGTGCTTCGCAACATGTTGTACTCCTTATTGGAGAGTGTCTGCGATGGTGCTACCACAATACTCTCACCGGTATGTATGCCAAGTGGGTCGAGATTTTCCATATTACAAACTGTGATGCAATTATCGTAGGCATCACGCACCACCTCGTACTCCACCTCTTTCCAACCCTTAAGCGATTTATCAATGATCAATTGACTGGAATATGCTAAAGCCTGATGGGCAAGCGTCTCAAGTTCGCGCTGATTATCTGCAAAACCAGAACCTAAACCACCCAACGAGAAGGCAGCACGCGCCATCACTGGATAACCTAATCGTTTAGCCGCCTCCAAGGCTTCTGCAACGGAATATACAGCTTCAGATGGTGCTACGCATTCTTCTATTTCTGCTACACGTTCTGCGAAAATCTTGCGATCCTCCGTTTCGATAATCGATTGTATAGGTGTGCCCAGTATTTGTATATTATAATTATCGAAGACGCCAGCGCGATACAATTCGATGCCACAATTGAGCGCAGTTTGACCGCCGAATGTGAGAAGCACGCCATTGGGACGTTCAGCCTTAATTACTTGTTCTACATATTCAGGGGTCAGTGGTAGGAAATAACATTTGTCCGCAAGACCTTTCGATGTTTGTACGGTAGCGATGTTGGGATTTATTAGTACCGTTTGAATTTTCTCCTCTTTCATTGCTTTGATGGCCTGCGCGCCCGAGTAATCGAATTCACCTGCTTGTCCAATCGATAGGCCGCCGGAACCCAAAATAAGCACTTTACGCGGGCGTTTTTCAGGAATCGTTTCATAGTTTGGTGTGTATGAAAGACGATTTATCAATTTTTGGCGTACACTCAAGCTACTCGTGGAATCATTGATCGAATCGAGAAAAATATCGAAAAGTAACTCCAAATCTTCAGGTCCTGCATTATGTTCAGGATGAAACTGCACCGAGAAGTAAGGTTTGCTTTTATGAATGATACCTGCAGAAATAAAACGAAAATTAAGTATTTTTTTTTGTAGATAAAAGAGTCGAATTTAGTAACATACCTTCATTCGTATTGTCATTGGCATTCGTAAAGAGTACCTCCCATTCGGCGGGCAATGTTTGTGTATCCACAGCGAAACCATGATTTTGCGAAGTCATGAAGCAACATGCAGTTCCATTGTGTACGCACGGCAAGTTATGACCACGGTTTCCATATTTCATTTTGTATGTACGACAACCAATTGCGGTAGCGAGCAGCTGATGACCCAAGCAAATGCCAAATATGGGCTTCTTTCCATTTGCCAATACCTTTTGTATTTGTGTTACTGTTTCTTTGCACACAACCGGATCACCAGGACCATTACTTATGAACAGACCATCAAAATCTTCCTCCTTCAGTGGATAGTTCCATGGCACCAAATCAACACGTGCACCTCTCGATACAAAGCATTTAATCTGATTTAACTTCAAACCACAATCAACTGCACAAATACGTGGCGAACCGGAAGCATTGAAAACTTGTGATTCCTTTACAGAGCACTCAGCTACCAAATTTCGTTTATTGGGATCAGCGAAAGTCGGGCTATGTAAATTAATTGGCTTCTCATGAACGATACGTCCCATTATGGTACCATTTTCACGTATCTTCTTTGTGAGTGCACGTGTGTCAATACCACTAATACCAGGTACACCATGTTCCGCCATCCAGTTAGAAAGTGTTAGTTTTGCACGCCAATGTGATGGTGATTCACATACTTCGCCCACCACTATAGCAGCCAACGTAATACCTTTGAACCATTCAAAGTTTATTGGCAAGCCATTATCGTCGAGTTGGTTCTCATCGGGCACACCATAATTACCGATCATCGGATATGTGAGCACAAGAATTTGTGCACGATATGAACGATCAGTCATTGATTCGGGATACCCCACCATACCAGTTTGGAAAACTACTTCGCCATCTACCGGGATTTTGGCACCAAATGCATAACCTGGCAGCAGGGTGTGGTCTTGTAAGACCAAATAACAATTTGGTGATTTCATTGCTAACATCCTTCAGGGAAATCTGTTATAAGAGATCATTGATTATATTCTTTATTGTATAATCTGTTTTCTATATTGGATATAAGAACATACAGCAGGCAATTTATACCACTGCTTCTCTTGACGACTGCAAGGCCTCTGAGTATTGTGTGAAATCTACGCGCTACTAATTTGGCCTGACACTTTCCAGGAAGAGCTAAGTGGGAGAACGCAATCAACATGTTAATCTGTGTATGATTTCAAGCGAAAGAATACATTGCGTTGGCAAACTGAAAAAAAAAATTTTCGTAAAGATTCCGAATACATTAGCAGTGATTGTCGTGATATGCAACTTCGAAATAATATCTGAGCTCGGACCACTTAAAAGCAACAAGATAAGAAATATCTTTGAATATATCATTAACTTCCCCTCCTAAGGCGGGTCCATGTTCATTTAAAGAGGTTTTTGGTTGATTGAGAAAGAAGAAAACCATTAATGTCCTTCGACAAGAGGGGTTTGAACTAATTTTATAAAAAATTACTGTCCACGTCCGCTCATGAGAGAATCCTTTTTTCTCATGGGAGAATCATTGTTTGAATTGTACCCAACCCTCAGCGAAGGAAACAATATTCGCCCCAAGCTGGTCGCCTAATAAGACCTAGTTAAGCTACAATGTACGAATAGTTTTCTTGAAATATAACCGACTATTTTATGTCTACCTCGAGCTGCATATTACTAGTAAGCAGAAATAGCAAATAACGGTTCCCCCTAACGGGCGAGGGGGCTTAGAATAAAACCACGGCAGTTATGCCTGTCGTAATACCAAATTGATTCGAGGGTTTGGCAGCGTAATTTATAGTTTCTTCAATCCAATTGTCAACCTCACCTACCCGTGGCGAATCCTGTTTCTTTAACAGCCGATGCTCTAGCGACCCCAAGTTCCACATAGATCTAGGGGGTGGAAGTGCGCGATCAATAGTGCTTGTTACCGCATTCGGCATCTGCATACGGCAAATGACCATAAACTCTCTCTGCTAAAACGTACATATATGTTACCTTATGTAGTTGCTCAAATATGGCATACATGATTCAACCAAGAACAAAGGGGAAAGGAAAGATAACAATAGTTATCGAAGAGCTATCGGATTGTTATCTATGGTTCATGGGCGTGTTATACAATTAATTTGAACACGATATAGGGTTGTAATCCATGTGTTATCGGTTTGTCATCAGTGAGGTATAGACGAGTTAGCAATTTTTTATGGAATAGTTATCGATTTTTTATCGAAAAAATATAAATTTATTATCGAAAAGTTTTCGTTCCGGTACCAAGCCCAACCATCTCGGGAACGATTTGTTATGACCACATGCAACCTTCTAGGCCATACCGCCCTCCCACCCCTTAGATCCATGAGGAGTTCGGGGTCGCCAGAGCCTCGGTTGTTAATGTAACAGGATTTGCCATGGATAGGTGAGGTTGACAGTTGGGTTTGGAGAAGCTATATATTGCGCTGGCAACCTGAAAGGGTTGCGCTACCCAATCCCTTGAATATATTTGGTATTTTCGTCGCCTCTTACGACAGGCATACCTGCCGTGGGTATATTCTAACCCCGGTAGGTTTTCGTGTTCATAAATAGTTTTTCCGAACCCTGTTAAATTATTCCAAAATAGTCCGGAAATGTTCGCTAAACAGTTGACAGCTTAATCCCAAAACTATAGCGAAATGGCTCTGAAATTATCCCAAAATAATTTCATACCGATCTCAATATAGTCCTGACATAATCCCAAAATAGTCCCGAAATGTTCCCAAACACCTTCCAAAATCATCACGAAATAGTAGCTAAAAAATCTCTAAAAAATTAAAAATTGTCCCAAAGTTATCTCAAAATATTCCCGGAATGATCCCAACATTACCTTAAAAATGTTCCCAAAATTATCAACAAACAGTCCAGAAATTATATAAGAGAAACATTAACTGCATGACCACAAAAATATACGATAGGGGCGAATTATGATGTTTCTGGTTTAAATTTTGGTGAATAACATTATTTGCAGACCCTGATATTAGCTCAATGTTAAGCTAACATTAAGTTAAATCTAAAATAGTAAAAGAGACATTTACCATTCCCGAAACACGTTTCGGTTGCAACATTTCAATAATGCCTTAGGCAATAAATCACACTTCACGAACTCAGTGATATTAAAAAAACAATTGAAAATAAAAATTAATCACTTAGAAAGCCAAAAAGTTCAAAAATAAACATATCTCACCGAGAAAGGCCGTGTTTTTCTCGGATATCGGTTGTCGCACATAATAAACCAATTATCTTTTTCTGGTTAACCCTTAAAAGCAATATCTGCTAGTAAGAAGGGATGTAGCAGAGCTTCGATTCCGATCTTGATTGATTTAGACTTCCGGACAGTGATTTTGATTCTGGCCGTTTGGAGTCAGATGTATGCCGAAAGTTAAGGAGTTTAAAGGTTTAACGGAAATATATATTGGCGTTACGAAAATGTATCCACCGTAAAAATTGTATTTATCCACCGTAAAAATTTTTCTTTTCATTTGGTTCAACAAAATCGAAAATGTTTGTTTGTTTAATGGTGTGCTCAGTTTATACTTATATTTAAGAATTCATGAGCTTAATACCGGCTTATAATAATCGAATTTCAATTATTATGTTTTCTAAGAGAATATATAATCGAAATATTTCCATGTTATTTCTTTTTTACTAAACTCTCCTTTAATTTAGAATTTACCGATTGACAGACATACCTTAATATGAAATAAATAACACCGACTGAGGAAAGAAAAATCACTCCTTCTCGTCTGCCGTTTCGAAAACGCCCTATCTCAGACATTTGAAAACGACCCGTTTCAGAGTTTGTTTAAAGAACGCCCTATCTCAGAAGTCGTTTCAAAAACGCTCTCACTGTTCATAAATTCAATCAATTTTGACTTGAGATAAGGTGTTTATAAAAAATATAAAAATAGATTGTGAAAAAATGCGATCTTGCAACTGAGACGAGCCGTTTTTGAAAAAAATTTAGATGGCCTTTAAATTTTATTTTTATTATTTTAATTTAAAAATTAAAAAATTTATAATTTTAATATGTATATCTTGAACCCAGCTTACACTTTCGATTTCAGTTCTGATTCCGAATGTGGTTCCACTGAACTCACTTCCGTTACATCCCTCGTAAGAACAATCCACAGGTGGCATTTACTTGCTTCTACCTAATACATGCTTACCTCCTTTTATTTGAATATACCCAGCAGTTTGCCTTTTTTACACCGGACTCTGTCACATCAACAATTGCCGGCAACCACACACACACACATGGATACTCAAAATAGATGTTGCTCACAAAAGAATTCAATTATATTCATTTGTTGATATTCAATTTTGTTTATACTTTTTTATTCATTTTTTAGGTTCCTATAAGTGATTTGATTTAGCATTTTACCCAGTCAACCTCAGGATTTGCAAGCTGTTCATGTTGAAGACTCGATGCTAGTCGCATAGAACTCACGTTGAATCTGTCATAGTTGCCCACATCGAGACTATAAAATGGGTGTCTTCGTACTGCAGTGCTTGCAGGAATGATACTTTTTATGATAGAGGATCATGTTCTTCGTCAAAGTTTCAGCAGCTGTGAATGAAATACTGACAATCTATTGAACATCACTAGCAAATCGAAGGCAAGATAAAATTTGTCACTGCGCTATTGAAGTACATTATCTAATTGAATATCAGCAACATTTCAACAATTAAGTAGCACTATCAATACTGTTTTTTTTTTTATTTGGAGGCTCGAAGAAACATTTGGAGATCCCAGAAAAAGAAGTTTTAAGTAGTACGTTAGAAGTTAAAAATTAATGTTTTCGGAGTTTTAAACTGCTTCTCATGCACTCCACAGGAACTCCGACGAAATTAACAAGTTCAAAACAAACATTTAAACTAATATTACACAAAGCAGTCGGTACATAATCACAAACCAGGCTCGAAGCGCTTTTTCCATTTTGAATCCTACTTTGAAACGCCTGATATTTGGTTGGCTGGGTAAAATTGTTGAATAAATTCACCCTACCAAAAATAATGCAAGTAGTTACAATCAATTAATCAAAGCTGCCGAAGCGTTATCGGTATTTATAAAAACAACAAGTAAGGAAGGCCAAGTTCGGGTGTAACCGAACATTACATACTCAGCTGATAGCTTTGAAGACCGCCATGTAGGAAAATGAACCTAGGGTAATCCTGGAATGTGTTTGTATGACATAGGTATTAAATGGAAGGTACTAAATAGCATTTTAAAAGGGAGCGGGCCATAGTTCTATAGGTGGACGCCTTTTCCAGATATCGCCATAAAGGTGGACCAGGGGTGACTGTAGAATGTGTTTGTACGATATGGGTATCAAATTCAAGTTATTAATGAGGGTTTTAAAAGGGAGTGGCCCCTAGTCTTATATGTGAAGGCGTTTTCGAGATATTGGCCAAAATGTGGACCAGAGTGACCCAGAACATCATCTGTCGGGTACCGCTAATTTATTTATATATGCAATTCCACGAACAGCATTCCTGCCCTGATTCCATGGGCTTTTGATTTAGCCCTACAGAACTTTTTTCATTTTCTTCTAATTAATATGGTAGGTGTCACACCCATTTTACAAAGTTTTTTCTAAAGTTATATTTTGCGTCAAAAAAGCAATAGATATATCGATTTTTGTTCAAGTTATCGTGCTAACAGCCGAGCGGAAGGACAAACGGTCGACTGTATATAAAAATTGTGCGTGGCTCCAACCGATTTCGCCCATTTTCACAGAAAGCAGTTACCATCATAGAAGCAATGCCCTTACCAAATTTCACATGGATTGGTAAATTTTTGTTCGACTTATGGCATTAAAAGTATTCTAGACAAATTAATTGAAACGTCCATTTTGAATTTTTATTTTATTTTTGTATTTTGTTGCACCATATTATTATTGGAGTTGAATTTTGACATAATTTACTTATATACTGTAAAGATATTCTATTTTTTGTTAAAATTTAACTTCAAAAATATTTTTTTTTTAAAGTGGGCGTGTTCGTCATCCCATTTTTCTAATTTTTATTTGGCCCACATATAGTAATTTGAGTAACGTTCCTGCCAAATTTCGTCACGACATCTTCAACGACTGCCAAATTTCAGCTTGCAAAACTTTTAAATTACCTTGTTTTAAAAGTGGGCGGTGCTACGCCCATTGTCCAAAATTTTACAAATTTTCTATTTTGCGTCATAAGGTCAACGCACCTACCAAGTTTCATCGCTTTATCCGTCTCTGGTAATGAATTATTGCACTTTTTCGAAATTTTTGATATCGAAAAAGTGGGCGTGGTTATAGTCCAATTTCGTTCATTTTAAATATCGATCTGAGATGAGTGCTCAGGAATCTACATACCAAATTTCATCAAGATACCTCAAAATTTACTCAAGTTATCGTGTTCACGGACAGGCAGATGGCCGGACGGACGGACGGACATGGCTAAATGGATTTCTTTTTTCGCCCAGATCATTTTGATATATAGAAGTCTATATCTACCTCGATTAGTTTATGCCGTTATGGGGTACCGTTATGCGAACAAAATTAATATACTCTGTGAGCTCTTCTCAGCTGAGTATAAAAAAAGTTGCAATAACAGTGCGTAGAAAGGGGTGGGCAATATACCTACCTCATGCCCCGGACCTTACTCACAAAGGGGCGCCAAATGGTACCCAAAAAAAATTGTGGGAAAATTTCAATTTTTATTATTGTTTCTTTCTTGAAAATATGTTTCAAATTTAGTGCCATTGTAGTACTACAAATTGTCTGCTGAGTGGAATGTCACCCTATTTCAGCTGCCAGCTCAAAAAGGTCTTATCACAGAATATTATCAAAACGTCCTATCTCTGAATTCAGTGAAGACTGGCCTATATCAGAGTTTTTCTCATAAACGTCCTACCTATTGTCAAAATTTATTGAATTTATGAACAGATAGGGCGTTTTTTAAGGAAATTCGGAAATAGGACGATTTTGAGTAGAATTATGATGTAGGACATTCTTCAAAAACTTTCTGAAATAGGGCGTTTTTGAAAGTTTTCTCATGTAGGGTGTTTTTGAACTCGCCGGTGATATTTCATACACCTTTTGATTTATAGTACGAAATTCATTAATCCAAACGTAGTGGCATGTTTTGAAATAATAGAAAACATTTATCATTTTATTAAAAAATGCTTTACCAAAAACTGTCAAACTTTATTCTGAAACACGATGAAACGCCAGAATAGAAATGGTTAGCGTTATCGTCGATGGAGTAGAGAATACCACATTATCGGAAAATTTCGCTTTCTATCCGATCTACCTCCTTTTTAAAAATCAGCCACATTTTCATTCGGCAACAATTCAGAAGGTCTTAGAATAAATTTTAGAGAAGCTTTCCATGATATTCAATTTGGAAATTTAGCCGAGATGTGTTCTGGGTAACAAGCCGAATATAAAACAATGTTGATATCGGCTGTTATCGAAAAAAGGCTCTCTTCAAATAAACCGAAATGGTTTAACTTTAAACCCTGGGATATCTCTAGTTAATTTAGACGTAGGTACATGCTGATGCTGCATGCTACATACATATGCTCACACATCGAACTACACGAGTACTTGGTATTGGATCCTTTTTTATTATACGCATTTGAAATTTATCTTTTAAGCTCTTCATTGGACGAGAATTGTTATGAAAACTTTTGATTACATGTTTTCACAGAACTGAAGTTCACACCCGGGCCTTAAGTTAATAGGCGCATGATCCAATAACATAAGTCTTATATGAGGCCAACATTTTTTGCGGGGTAGTACTTGCATAAATGTGCAGTTGTGGGTACCTATGTATGTGTATAAACGTCTCATTTAAATGATTACGACTTAATGAACCGGTTGTAAAGATTTTGGGGATAATGCACCCTACAAATAACGTAAATACTTAATTTCAACACAACTGGAAATGGAAACAACTGGGAACTTGAAAATCTAAAAAGCCAATGTGAACATAGCATAGTTGAAGCTCTATGGATAGAAAATACAAAGTTTTTTGAACCTAGACCAACATGTGTAAATATACTAGAGTGTTTTCATTCGAGCCGAACTTAATTCCTCAGTAAATCTAATTCTGCCGGCAAGTAGTTGCACCATTACAGGCTTATTCGATTTTCTTGTGAGAATATATAATATGTGACAACATATCTTTACCAAGCCGTGCAAATCCAGACTTTGAAACATTAGCCAAATAATTTGTATGTATACTTGCCACAAGTGTTTTACCCAACCTGATACCCCACATACGCTTATATATACATATATATGTATGTCCTGTTGTCTATGCATACACATTTATTTTAAAAGTCAGTTTATAACTTTCCACCTTAATCTATGAAACGACTTACATTCTTAGTTATCTCGTATCACTTTCTTTTTTGCTCTTTCAAAGGTAAACAAAAAATTTGCAAGATTGCACACAATTTTTAATTTTGCAAATTTACACGTGGGTTTTGCTATTCTAAAGAACACAACCGTAATAAAGTAAGAAACATAACCCAAACGATTGGCCGCTAGTACACGACTAAATTTCTGGATTTTATGTTAAGGCGGCTGAAAAGAGATTGTTGAACAGTGGGCCTGTGCAGTAGAGTTGCCATTTGGAGAAGAGGGGATTTTTAAGAAAGATTTGGAACTTGGATTTTGTATTTAGGCGGCTGCCGTGTTGTGTGCTCACTAAGAATTCCGTGGTCTTAGATTAAAATTACCAAGACAAGTAGCAAAAAAATACTTTAAAAACGGTTTTTTTAAACAAAGTCGTGCTTCGACAGCTTTTTGCAAACACCTCGCATATATTTTCGTCAAGAAAAGGTTCTCAGGAAAAATTCATCTGCCTCGCAAATGTGTGCGTAAAATATTGAGATCCATCCAATTTGTAGCAAAAAGAGTAGAACGCCATATAACAGAAGAAAGTTTCGGCCTAAACAACTTTTGGAAGTATGTTTAACGCGCATAATTAATATAATGGCGAAATGAGAAATGACTTGCTCCACATTCTTTAGTAAAAGCTCCAAATAGAGTAGAGGGATTTCGCCAGTGACTATTACATTGCTGGTAAGGAAGCACACATTATCCATCGTTCAACTAATCAAAGGGCGTTTCAACCATGAACACAACTGTTCATCAATCGTTGAGTGATGACTTTCTTAACGCACCGTTGAGTATTTTGGACCCACTCAACGGTTTGGATTTTACGTCGAATTGCTGAGCATAAACTTTTTTCGCTACGTTCGCTCAACTTGTTTATGTTTAATTTTTTTGGCGTTTTAAAGTTTTATTTTCCAATACAATTTTTCCACTTCATATTATAGAAAAGTGTGAAAAATAGTTTAAAAAGTCATTTTTCCTTAAAATTTAAGAATAATTAAAATTTAATTATTTCATTTGGCAGTTGGCTCAACTCGTTGTTCATAAAACGAAATTTCTATGACCCAACCGTCAGAAATGAGTTATCAATGTATCAGTAAAACTTGTGTTCGCTGAAAAAGACTATAGTCAGCTATATACGTACGTAGAAAAACTATGTTAAAATCTATTTAAGAAAAAAACATTTCGTTATCAATGGCAGCTCTATCCTCACATACACATACTCACCACTTGCCTAACAAGTTTCAATCAAAAGATTACTTTTGCTCGTATCGCAGAAAATGAGACCGGTGTTTTGATTAAATGCTCCAGAGCTCGTATTGAGTAGGTTAGATGTGGTTTGCGTGAGAAACAACTGTGTTGTGTGTTCTCATAGGCATCGTACTCATGTACACATATGAACCTAATATCCCCACAGTAAAACATTAAGCTAGTCAGAAAAATACTAGTCTGTAAAAAAACCTTATGGCTGATATCGAAAAAGTCCAAGAAAGAAACAACCTGTAATAAGTTTATATATATACATATATGAGTATCAAAGGGCAAGGCGTTGCATATTTCTCTTTCGCCTAATTTTAACGAAGTCCTCCCGTACCTGTATGATAAAATTACATTCAATAGATCTGCTCGGTCAACCACTTTGATGTTACTCAGTTTTAACTACGTAGCCTCTACTAGGCTGTTTTTCGTCAACACTTGGAAACTGTCTTAACCAAAACAACTACATATAGACGAACTCTTTATAGCTTTTTCTCTAGTCATAGTACTTAATCTTTTTATTTATGTAAAGACCTATAAACTATTTTTCTCTACTCATTAACCTTTATTCCCCTATGACTGTTGTATGATAAAAGATATCTTAATGTACTAATAACACTACTCAACAAATTTTGATCAACTTTAGTCTCCAAGAATAAAATAGGCCTTTGCTAATATGACTTCCATTTTCCTGTGGCAGATCTAGTTTCCGAGATATCGGCGAAAATATGAAAATTCCCATTTTCGTAGAACACTACTTCATATAGGTACGGCAAAAATTAGTATTTTTCATTTTTTCGTTTTAAACTGTTGAATTATACATTATACTATTTCCCGAAAACATTTCTTGCCTTCGCCTCCTTTCAGTATCTTCAGTAGTTTGGCCACTATGCCAAAAAACGTAGAAAAAATTTTGAGAAAAAAAGAAATTTTTTACAAAAATTAGGATTTAACCAGCAATTTAAGGCAATTTAACTACGAAAATTTTAAGCATACCAGTACAACAATCGGGCGTGTCGTTGAGACTATAGCCCCGTTAACTTGCACTATTATTTTAGTATTTCAGTATTTTTTTAGAGACTGTTTCGAGAAAAATTCTGAATGTTTTTCCGGGATTATTTTGGAAATTTCTATGGGGCTATTCGGGATAACTTCTTAGGGATCATTTTGTTACTATTCCATAACCGTTTTGGAGACGGCCAGTACATCGATGGCTGAGTAGTGCTTTTGAATTATTGAACTACTTTCTGAAAACTCTTTACTTCAGACACAATTATAATAAGCCCCGAAAACAAAAATTTAGTATAAATAAGTAAGGAAGGCTAAGTTCGGGCGTAACCGAACATTACATACCCAGTTGAGAACTGTGGAGACAAAGTAAGGGAAAATCACCATGTTGTAAAAAGAACCTAGGGTAACCCTGGAATGTGTTTGTATGACATGTGTATCAAATGGAAGGTATTAAAGAGTATTTTAAGAGGAAGTGGGCCATAGTTCTATAGATGGACGCCATTTAGGGATATCGCCATAAAGGTGGACCAGGCCTGACTCTAGAATTTGCTTGTACGATATGGGTATCAAATGAAATGTGTTAATGATAATTTTAAAAGGGATTGGGCCTAAGTTCTATAGGTGGACGCCTTTTCGAGATATCGCCATAAAGGTGGACCAGGGGTGACTCTAGAATTTATTTTGTACGATATGGGTATCAAATGAAAGGTATTAATGAGTATTTTAAAAGGGCGTGGGCCTAAGTTCTATAGATGGACGCCTTTTCGAGATATCGCCATAAAGATGGAACAGGGGTGACTCTAGAATTTGTTTGTACGATATGAGTATCAAACGAAAGGTGTTAATGAGTATTTTAAGAGGGCGTGGGCCTTAGTTCTATAGGTGGATGCCTTTTCGAGATATCGCCATAAAGGTGGACCAGGGGTGACTCTAGAATTTATTTTGTACGATATGGGTATCAAATGAAAGGCACTAAAAGGTATTTTAAAAGGCGTGGGCCTAAGTTCTATAGATGGACGCCTTTTCGAAATATCGCCATAAAGATGGACCAGGGGTGACTAGAATTTGTTTGTACGATATGGGTATCAAATGAAAGGTGTTAATGAGTATTTTAAAAGGGCGTGGGCTTTAGTTCTATAGGTGGATGCCTTTTCGAGATATCGCCATAAAGGTGGACCAGGGTTGACTAGAATTTGTTTGTACGATATGGGTATCAAATGAAAGGTGTTAATGAGTATTTTAAAAGGGAGTGGGCCTTAGTTCTATAGGTGGATGCCTTTTCGAGATATCGCCATAAAGGTGGTCCAGGGGTGACTCTAGAATTTTTTTGTACGATATGGGTATCAAATGAAAGGTGTTAATGAGTATTTTAAAAGGGCGTGGGCCTTAGTTCTATAGGTGGATGCCTTTTCGAGATATCGCCATAAAGGTGGACCAGGGGTGACTAGAATTTGTTTGTACGATATGGGTATCAAATGAAAGGTGTTAATTAGTATTTAAAAAAGGAGTGGGCCTTAGTTCTATATGTGGACGCCTTTTCGAGATATCGCCATAAACGTGGACCAGGGGTGACTATAGAATGTGTTTGTACGATATGGGTATCAAATTAAAGGTATTAATGAGGTTTTTAAAAGGGAGTGGCCCTTAGTTGTATATGTGAAGGCGTTTTCGAGATATCGACCAAAATGTGGACCAGGGTGATCCAGGACAACATCTGTCGGGTACCGCTAATTTATTTATATATGTAATACCACGAACAGTATTCCTTCCAAGATTCCAAGGGCTTTTGATTTCGCCCTGCAAAACTTTTTCATTTTCTTCTACTTAATATGGTAGGTGTCACACCCATTTTACTAAGTTTTTTTCTAAAGTTATATTTTGCGTCAATAGACCAATACAATTACCATGTTTCATCCCTTTTTTCGTATTTGGTATATAATTATGACATTTTTCTCATTTTTCGTAATTTTCGATATCGAAAAAGTGGGCGTGGTCATAGTCGGATTTTGGCCATTTTTTACACCAATACAAAGTGAGTTCAGATAAGTACGTGAACTGAGTTTAGTAAAGATATATTGATTTTTGTTCAAGTTATCATGTTAACGGCCGAGCAGAAGGACAGACGGTCGACTATGTATAAAAACTGGGAGTGGCTTCAACCGATTTCGCCCTTTTTCACAGAAAACAGTTATCGTACCAGAGTCTAAGCCTCTACCAAATTTCACAATGATTGGTAAATTTTTGTTCGACTTATGGCATTAAAAGTATCCTAGACAAATTAAATGAAAAAGGGCGGAACCACGCCCATTTTGAAATTATCTTTTATTTTTGTATTTTGTTGCACCATATCCTTACTGGAGTTGAATGTTGACATAATTTACTTATATACTGTAAAGATATTAACTTTTCTTTTAAAATTTGAATTTAAAAAAATTTTTTTTTAAAAAGTGGGCGTGGTCGTTCTCCGACATATAGTAATAAGAGTAACGTTCCTGCCAAATTTCATCATGATATCTTCAACGACTGCCAAATTAAAGCTTGCAAAACTTCTAAATTACCTTCTTTTAAAAGTGGGCGGTGCCACGCCCATTGTCTAAAATTTTACTAGTTTTCTATCCTGCGTCATAAGTTCAACTCACCTACCAAGTTTCATCACTTTATCCGTATTTGGTAATGAATTATCGCACTTTTTCGATTTTTCGAAATTTTCGATATCGAAAAAGTGGGCGTGGTTATAGTCCGATATCGTTCATTTTAAACAGCGATCTGAGATGAGTGCCCAGGAACCTACATACCAAGTTTCATCAGGATACCTCAAAATTTACTCAAGTTCTCGTGTTAACGGGCGGACGGACGGACATGGCTCAATCGAATTTTTTTTCGATACTGATGATTTTGATATACGGAAGTCTATATCTATCTCGATTCCTTTATACCTGTACAACCAACCGTTATCCAATCAAAGTTAATATACTCTGTGAGCTCTGCTCAACTGAGTATAAAAATCCGATTTAAGCTATAAGGTGCAAAAATATTAGATTATCAAAGTATGAATAAGTTAAAAAAAGGAGTACGATCTGATCCCAAAGCACCAAAATGAATGGCAACTTTGATTGCAAACTTGAAAATCCAAATTGTTTTAATTGTAAACCAAATTTTGCTTGCTCCTATAGGTAGTAGATACCAAAAAATTTTCAGATTTAGACTCGAAATTTCAACAGTGCAGAGTACGCGAGTAAGAACTTAAAGATCAGTAATGAACGGTGCCGTGTAATAACTTGACGGGCATCATTTTCTTTTCTCGACTGGCGTTTTTCAAAATTAAAAAAAAATCTTCAAAATAATTAAATTTATTAAAAAATACACGGAGTTAATGAAAAATGTTAAAAAGTAATGTTACTAGCGCAGTAACTTTAACCACAAATTACTTATAAATTGTTTATAACAATTTAACTGTTTAATACTCGTTGGGAAACCCTCAGATATTTATGCCAAATTTCAGAGATCAAAGCTCTTTAGTTTCCGAATAAATTGAAATGGTTCCTTACTGTATAACCAACCCTTCAATTTTACTTTATTTTTTTTTTTTGTTTGTTATATTGTTCTTTTTTTTTAATATTGTTTTATTTCATTTATTTTTTTCTATTATTCTACTTTTGTTATACTTTAATACTCACGAAATAATCAGGATGAAGAGCCGAGGTGATTTAGCCATGCCCGTCTGTCCGTATGCCTGTTTGTATGCAAACTAGTCCCTCAATTTATAAGATATCTTGATAAAGTTTGGTGACCGGGTATATTTAGGTGTCCGATTAGACATTTATCGGAATCGGCCGGATCGGACCACTATGGCATATATCCCCCATACAACCGATTTTTCAGAAAAGAGGATTTTTGTCATATCTTCCTGATTAGAGTGAAGCTTCAAACTTCACCATATGCTTTCGTATATTGTACATATTATTGTCTGAAAAACTTAATGAGATCGGTCGTATATATAGCATATATACCCACAACCGATTGTTCAGATAAGAAGCTTTTCGTAATTACTGTCCCATTTTAACAGATAGAAGCTTCAAATTTCAGCAAGTGCTTACGTCTAAAGCATATATTGTTGTCTGAAAAAATCATAAAGATCGATGGTATATATAATTAATACCCGATATAAGCTGTAATTTCTGCCCCTTTTAACGGCAAGAAGCTTCACATTTCATCAACTACTTACGCTTCCGTCATATATTGTTCAAATAAGTGATTCATGGTCATAGTTTTTTCATGCGGACCACAAAAAACGTGAAAGGTTGCATCCTCACACAAACTACCGATGAACCTACCTATTTTTTATTTTAGATATATTAATCTCAAAAATCGCTTAGGTATGTACATCTGTTCACTATATGTATATTTGTTATCTTATACAGCCGCGGGCGTTATTGCCTTTTTCTGATGGGTGTTATTTCCTTTTGAAAAAAAAAAATAAAATAAAGCCCGCACTGCAATGCACCGAAACGAACATGACCACACAACTGGGACTGCCTGTTCGGTGGTAAAAGCTTATTCCAATAAGCTTCCGATTGAAATTTCATAAAATTAAATCCAAACACTGGTTTTATATTGTGAACTATAAGTAATTATATATTGCAATACAAAAAAGTTAACAATTTAATAAAATCTAACAAAAATGTTTACATAAAAACAAGGACACCATGTTTTCTTCAATAGTTATCTTAAATGATATAATTACCAATGAATGTACATAAACATACATCAATTTTTAGTTTGGAGAAGTTATAAAAAAAAAAATACTAAGCAAAAAATATAAACAAACTTTTCTCTTTTTGATGTATTATTTAGGTTAATCTTCTACATAGAATTCTACAAAATTATTTTATATAAACATGTATGAATTTGTTATGTTTATCTGGTTTTTTTAATATTGAGTTCCTTCATTATAAAACAGGCAGAGGTCAACTTTGGAAAAAAATGTTTTATAGTGTATTCTTTGGAATATAGTAAAACGGCCATTCAAATTTTTCTTCTTAAATTGACTTATGCGAATTTCAAACATACGCCCCATACATTTGGTGTTTTAATTCATAATTTTAGTATAAAGCCGTATAAATGCATAAACTTTATATATCTTAAACATATTCTAGAATTACTATTCATGATTGCATTAAATAATTTTTTTCGCTATAATTAATAATAATATGTATAGTAATTAAATTATTTTAAATGCACGATATTTAAACATTCGTTGGTGCATCCATGCCACAAATAATCGATTTGACCACAGCTGCAGCGGCCAATGATGCAAAATTCTGCCATTTTCGCGTTGACATGCCGTCCTTGTAATCAGAAATACCTTAAAAGGGAAATTTAAATTAATTTTAATTTTATGATTTTCGAAACATTGAAATTTTTAAAATCTCTAATATCATTTTACTACCTTTCACCAAGATGAAGCTTTCCCTGCAATTGCCAATTATGCTATCCAAAACTGAACCCATTTCCATATCTGTTGCGAGTAAGCCATATTTTTTAGCGAAATCCATACGTGAATTGTCGCTACGTACCAAATCACGTCCAGAGCCGATCGGACCAAGATGTAGACGAGAACGTGGCACACCATCTACGGTGTCTGTGGCGATTGGATGGGCCACTTCAATCACTTCATTGTTGCCGATATTCATGAAAAGTTTATCAGTGTTGAGCGCAGGACGATTGAAATCACTTTCCGTCTTTTGCATTAACGTCGACAAGCCTTCGCGCAGATATGTATCCCAAGGACGTTTGGCTTCCATGTTGGCTTGTAAGCTTTCAGCGATTTGTTGTAAAGAATCATTGATAGGAAAATATGTCTTCACATCTTCGCCGCTTTTGTAGACGTACACGTAGGGTTTCTCTTTGCTCCTGGAAAAGAGTTGAGAAGTTTTTCTTAATATTTTGTTGTTAGGTTTGGTTATGTTATATTATGATATGTTATGCTTTTCTAGATAAAGAAGCTAAAAAGTGGGTCCCTTGCTGAACGAGAGTAAGAAGAAGTACTTGCTACCATCAAATCGGAGCGAAGCTTTGGTAGTCACGTCATCGTTAACGGGTACTGGGAATGACTTCATCTACTTGAAAGCCAGAATGCCAGTGCTACCAAGTGAAATCCTTAAGAACCGTAGTCAATAAGTCTATTATCTAACCTTGATTAAAGGTATCAAGAGAAGATGAGATGAGTATTGGAATGCTCAAATAGAAAGATGCCGGAAGGATTTATGGTGCTTTTCGCTTCGCTGGCGAATTGATAAAAACCCTCCGGCCCAAAAATATTTCTATCTACGCCCCAATTTGGCAACAGAAGAAGGGAGAGACCTGCCATGAATTAAAAAAGGCAGGTGGCTGAAGACGGACTAGTTTGTAGTAATCCATTTTTGGCTTGATGGTATATGTACTCTTTTAGCATTGGTTTGCTTGGCAAAGGGTATACCTAAGCATTCTTTGTCAGAATCTGCTTGGTCATGACTTGCGTAGCAAGTTGGTCTGCAATGCAGTTTCCTTCAATGTTCCTGGTGGAAGAGGCGATCTATCAGCTTCGTTCTCCTCTGATAGAATATCAGCAAAAATTCTTTCAAAAACCGAAGTTGCTTTGTCTGCAGTCCCGACTATCCCCGAAGGAAGATACTAAACGGCTTTTCTTTCTCCTTATCAATACAGGTCCTGCAGAAAAACGTATATTTATACGCCAATGGAAGAAACGCTAACACTGAGAGGAAGTTCATTTCCTATTAAAATATTGCTATAAGTATCTTAAGACTTTTCAATTATCTTGCTTGGAATATAGCCGAACGGCACCCCTGAAAAATCCCATCATTATTTCGTAGAAAATCATCCAAGTGGACTGAAAGAGTTGTCTACCTTATTTAAAAGCATTTCGGAGTCTTCCCTATCGTCCCAAAGGCGTTCTTGTTGCAGTACATAATACCCAGCACGAATAAGCATTAATATATTCTAAATACGCCACTCATTGATTCCTTCACGGTAGCCTAACTAATGAGGAAGATCATTACGTCGATTTGCTCCTTCCCACCGTCCCAAGTATACACCAAGTCCCTCTAAAAAGTTTATGCATATTTAATGTATAAAAGTCATTCCCACCTCATGTTAGCTGAGTCGTAATACCGCTAGGTCATTCCTAAGTCATATCCTTTAATATCCTTTTTTCTAAACAGATCCCCCGGTAGTAGGCCTGCTTTTGCAGCAACATATTGAACGAACCTGCAACCGAAAACGGTACTAAATCGAAAAATAAGGTTTATCGCTTCCCGCTTTGGTTGCACATTATTCTTGTCAAACTAGAGTAAAATAAATTAATATTTGTTCGAAGACCACATGGAAGATGCAATGATTGTTATACAGTGAGAAACGCATTACTTTTATAACTCGTGCTGTAAGTGGAATTGCAGACCCTACCTCTAAACATAGAAAAACTTTTAGCCTATTTTTATTAATAATAATACATTCTGTCAAGTTATTTTGCAGTATATTACATTATAATATTTTGTATAAAGTTGAAAGATTTAGTTGGGCTCTTCTATGTTATGTTTTTCATGTTTAATTATTATGATAGCTTATTCCATGTTGTTTGTGTTTTATGCAGCATTTTGTTATGTTATGTGCTTCATGGTATATGTCATGACGTGTTATGTCATGTTCTTCACGTTTTGTTATTCTCTGTTAGATTACCTTATGTTATGTTATCCAATCCTATTAACCCTCGCATTCAGATCGTTATGTCTACTTCACTTACTTGCTGAGTAATGCCCGTTGTTTGTCCACATAAGAGATGACCACATCACCTAAACGCACATGTTTTTTGAAATCTGTATAATGTGGTACACCACCAGCCACACCGACTACAAAAACATAGTCGACTTTTTGGAATGTACCAAGTAGACGTGTTGTTGTATTGCCTGTTGCTGTCATTGCTTCGCGAGTACTGCCAACTGATGGTAATTTCGTGCTAACTATGCGATGAGCGCCAATGTTGCCCAATGTGTAGACATTTGATTCGCCTAAAGGTTGAAAAGAGATTAAAATTATTAAAAATCATAATACAGTCTGAATTTTAAACATAGTCTCTGATATAAAGAGTGGTGATGACGTGATTTTGAATGGATAAAGCTTAGAACACAACAGTGCGATGGGGAGTTGAAACAAAAAATGTGAGAACGAGGAAACAAACGTGTGATTGTGTGATAATGAAGGTACTGATTAATTAAGGTAGTGTTATACCAAGGTATTGTCTATAAACCAACAAAACAATGGAGCCTTTTAGACGGAAAATACTTCTATCGATTGAGGAACCATCCTTGGATAGAGATAAATTCCCATTTTAACGGAAACAAAGGGACACACTTCCTGCGTGAAGACTTCGAAACATCTCTGAACTAAGGATCGGATATATGGCTGGACTAATGCAGACGTAATACAATCTCATTAAAATTTAAGGTTTCCGTTATGGAAATCGAAGAAAATCGATACTAGAAGTCAGAAATCCACGCATTGGATGTTTGAGGTATATAATGTCCTTAAGGCAATAAGAAAGCTTTGTATACCTTGCAATCTTACACAACTACTTCTAGTTACTTACTTACTTAATTGGCGCTTAACCGCGTAAACGGTTTTGGCCGTTCAACAAGGCGCGCCAGTCGCTCCTTCGCTCCGCCAACCGGCGCCATTTGGTCACACCAAGGGAGTTTAAATCGTTTTCCACCTGGTCCTTCCAACTACTTCTAGACTCGTAGATAAATGTATTTCAATTCTTAATGGTCTTGAAGAAAAAAAGCTTTGTTGATATTAGTTTCGTGGCAAGGAAGGTAATGAACAGGCAGGTCACCTTTCTACGCATCGTAGCATTTTAAAGTCGAGAGCTTTCTGTGACCTCACCACAGGGAAACCATGAGAATCTGGAAGCTAAACATTCGAATCAATCTTATATTAAGAGCAGCCTCCGAATTCTTAATGAGTTAATAAACTAAATACAAGGCGCTATAACCTCCTAAGAGATTTTAGGCTGAGCTTCTCTTCCAATTTACGTCGTGCTCCTTTTAATTTTTGCTACAAATTGGCGGGACGGAACCTACATGTTTTACACCAACTCCGAACGGCATCTATAAGGCATATGAGTTTTCAGTGAGAAGCTTTTCATGGCAGAAATATACTCGAAGTGTTTGCCAAATCAGTGTTGAGCTGCTATAGAGCACGCTACCTCCACACTACGGCAGCTTTCAAGTTCTAACTGGTTACAATTCGGGGCGCAGTAGTCTACGAAACCACCTAACATGCTACATCTATCCGATACACAAATATGCCGCTTTTATACTGTACGATAAAGTCCGGGTTCTCATTGTCTGTTAATTCTTTTATCTTTCAGAACGGAGACCTATCCACTAAGTTGGCGCGGCTTCTAATATGCTCATTGTATAAGTAAATCATACATTAGTAAAATTTTTCAACAAATATCGGATGTGATTGTCTTGAGTCAAGCTCATGAAACCATAATTTAAGGTTAACGTCTGGAAATTCAAGTCATCCAGCCAGTAATAATATGTGTACATAGTTCGAAGAGATTTCTAGTTATGTGAAAAGATGGTTATCCAATTCTCAACATAATTAGCAGGCAATAGCGCTTCAACGGTTTTGAGATAGCAGAAGTTTTAAGTTGGTAGCCGCTAAGAGAATTCAAAACACCCCTGCCATTGTAGCTCCTAATCAAAGTCAACCTTGTATCAGTCCACAAAACTGGAATAAATATAAGGATTTTGGGAAAACAATACATTTGATCCATGATGTTCATGAAGTCAATATATCAAGGTATGTTTTGTTGTGGTATGCACCAGATCGCAAGTATCCCGCCATAATCATGCGAGATAGTTCGAGCTTAGACGGAAGTGTACCTATGAGTTACTTAGTGAAGATATGACGCGATAATAGTTCTACGAGGGGCAACTGGGGAAAGTAAAAAAATAACGCCCAACGTGGGGCATCAATTCAATTTTTTTGGTCGATTCGCTGACTATATAAAGTCACCGCATAATTAATAACGGCAATTACTTCTATACGATGTAATGTTAATCGACACTTTCAGTAAGCTTCCCTAAGGATCATTGTCCTTACGCTACCATTTTAAGTTTTAATGCCTTGTTACTGCCACAATAAAGATTCATTAACTCTCAGTTGATTTCGGGGAACAGATTTTCATAACCGCTATTGTATTGTAAATACCCAAAGGTGCCTTTCGAATGTCATCATTACTACGTTGGTTCATAGTTGCATATATGAAACCCGCCCAATATATACATGGCCTCCTATAGAAGTTCTTATTTTTAATGAACCAAAATGTGAGAAAAAATTTTTGCATTTATGGAAATTAATTAAAAAAACAAAAACAAATGGGTGAGTGCGTGGGGTAATTGAAAAAACGTGCGAGGTGATTTTTTAACAGCATACAAAAAAGCAGGTTTTTTTAAAAATATGAAATGATATAAACATCATTGCAAATAACCAGGAACCCAGAACAAAGTCAACGTGACAACAAAACAACACAATAAACCACAACAAAGGTAATTAGCGGTTACAATGTTACAGTAAGCACAACACATTTTTCTTTAGTTCTTACCAAATCTTCTTTTCTTTTTTGATTTTTTGAGTGAGTTTGTTAAATTTGGATCGCTATCTGATATGGGAAAAATTGTATTGAATTAGAAATGTGCGCATTTTTTCATATATTTTTTGTGTGAATTTTTGTTTATTTGTTTTATTTTTGAATTTTGTTTTGTGTACAGTTTTGTGTGGACGTATGGATGCATTTTGGGAATGGGAATGTGTACATAACGCGCCGATAAACATTAAGTTCAATTGAAATTAGGAGATAGAAAGAGAAAGAAAATGAATTAGTTAATAAATAAATTTTTTTCAACTCGTACAGATTGTTAATACATATATTAATTGCATGAAATTAAAATTTAGTTAGAATTTTGATATGTAGTTTTAGTTTAATATAAAAGAAGATCGAAGATCACAAAGAAGCACACGAATTTCAAATAGTAAATAAATTTTGAAACACATAAATAAATGCATTCTGCGTATCAGGTGAATTGTAATGAGAATGAGATCTCGAAATAGCTGAACTAAATCAAGTAGCTCTCAATGGCTCACAACAACGTCACTTCTGATCCGTTTGGCTGCCAACAAAAATGTATCGCAATACATGGAAAATCAACACAACATGCTTTGAATTGCGCTTACTTTGCCGTAGCTCATACTCAAAGCAAGCAGTACAACAATTGATGGACGCGCATTCACTGCGCAAGTATAAAAACATACATTTTACTTTTACGGAAGTTGTTGCTAAGTTCAACCAGTTAAAGTTTTTGAGGACATCAGCTTTCGAAAGCATAAGTTTGTTTATATGGGTCAGTAAGTGGTCTCATCTCGCGCTTTTCAGTGCAACATTTTTCTACTTCGGCAATGATTATACATTTTTGAGCACGATTGGTAAAAAAACTTTGTGAAATCTACTATAGCGGTCATGGGAAAAAAGAAAATCAATGTTGAAGAAATCAAAGCGAAAGTACACTACCAAGTACTATCGTTTGATCTCAAAAATGAGTTAACCGACGCGCTACGAATTATAGTGATTTTCCTCAGCGTAACGTTTGTATGGATCTGAGAGAAGAAACTCACACAAATTCATAAGAAACGAGATTACGAATTCAGTCCAGCAGAATCGCGCAACCTCCCAAGCTTATATCAGTGCTCAAGTAAAATCAAGACATGGATGTACTTCGGTAAAAGTTTGTCAAAACGAAGTCGCCCTTTTACAGTGGTCAGCGTCAGGTAACGATGATAAAGACGTGACCAACGCAAACAGACACGCTACTTCATTGTGCCGCAATAGGTGGAACTTTAGTGATACAACTTTTCTTAGTTGCCTTTTCTTTTTCCATACCTTATTAGCTTATCATAAAATGTCGTTCATGGCCGCTAGGCATGATACTAAAGTTCGTTGTCGCCTGCAAAGTAGTTTAGCTCACTGACATGGGAAGTGTACGACACTTTCTATTCCCATCTCAGCTCTATAGCTGCGCAATCATTTCTGGTGATTTTAGTACGCTTTATAAAATGTAGTGAGCCGAGTCACAATCAATTTTTTCATATAAATGCGTCCCACGCAATCTTATGCATACCAGTACATTGCATTGCCACAATCACGCAATATTTTTGCATTTCTAAATATAAAGGAACTTCAGACTTAGCAGTTGAAGTTTATTTCGCCTTGCCCATTCACATAAAAAATTTCGCGAATCACTGTTATAAATATTCTCACTATACAAAGAAATAATTTTTAATAATCGGGGATTGCCCATATTGCTTTTTTTTAAATGTATGAAAACATTTATTTGAAGCAATTTTTTAATTTTATAATTTATTTAATAATTTGGGAAAAATTTAAACAACGTGACATCAGGACGGACAAGGCGACAGCTGTTTCGATTATACCTTGTAAATCTCTTCAAAGCCTTTTCTCCCGGGAGTGGGAGTCGAACTCGCACCCCTACGATAGTTGAAATGGTTGTAAACGCATTCAGCTACGTCATGCCTGTTGTCAAGTCTTTCCCAATTGCCTTCTTTTTGCATATTTTAATCTTTTACACATTGCATACTTCGTATGCAATTATGTGTTAAAGCTATGCTTGGTACGGCGGTTTTCAAAGAAACTTTGGTTTTTGTTGCTGTTTTCGTTCTATTTATAGAACTACAACGAATTAACCAATTTTGTCTGTTTGTATGATTTTTAATAATCGGGGATTGCCCATATTGCTTTTTTTTTAAATGTATGAAAACATTTATTTGAAGCAATTTTTTAATTTTATAATTTATTTAATAATTTGGGAAAAATTTAAACAACGTGACATCAGGACGGACAAGGCGACAGCTGTTTCGATTATACCTTGTAAATCTCTTCAAAGCCTTTTCTCCCGGGAGTTGGAGTCGAACTCGCACCCCTACGATAGTTGAAATGGTTGTAAACGCATTCAGCTACGTCATGCCTGTTGTGAAGTCTTTCCCAATTGCCTTCTTTTTGCATATTTTAATCTTTTACACATTGCATACTTCGTATGCAATTATGTGTTAAAGCTATGCTTGGTACGGCGGTTTTCAAAGAAACTTTGGTTTTTGTTGCTGTTTTCGTTCTATTTATAGAACTACAACGAATTAACCAATTTTGTCTGTTTGTATGATTTTTAATAATCGGGGATTGCCCATATTGCTTTTTTTTTAAATGTATGAAAACATTTATTTGAAGCAATTTTTTAATTTTATAATTTATTTAATAATTTGGGAAAAATTTAAACAACGTGACATCAGGACGGACAAGGCGACAGCTGTTTCGATTATACCTTGTAAATCTCTTCAAAGCCTTTTCTCCCGGGAGTGGGAGTCGAACTCGCACCCCTACGATAGTTGAAATGGTTGTAAACGCATTCAGCTACGTCATGCCTGTTGTCAAGTCTTTCCCAATTGCCTTCTTTTTGCATATTTTAATCTTTTACACATTGCATACTTCGTATGCAATTATGTGTTAAAGCTATGCTTGGTACGGCGGTTTTCAAAGAAACTTTGGTTTTTGTTGCTGTTTTCGTTCTATTTATAGAACTACAACGAATTAACCAATTTTGTCTGTTTGTATGATTTTTAATAATCGGGGATTGCCCATATTGCTTTTTTTTAAATGTATGAAAACATTTATTTGAAGCAATTTTTTAATTTTATAATTTATTTAATAATTTGGGAAAAATTTAAACAACGTGACATCAGGACGGACAAGGCGACAGCTGTTTCGATTATACCTTGTAAATCTCTTCAAAGCCTTTTCTCCCGGGAGTGGGAGTCGAACTCGCACCCCTACGATAGTTGAAATGGTTGTAAACGCATTCAGCTACGTCATGCCTGTTGTGAAGTCTTTCCCAATTGCCTTCTTTTTGCATATTTTAATCTTTTACACATTGCATACGTCGTATGCAATTATGTGTTAAAGCTATGCTTGGTACGGCGGTTTTCAAAGAAACTTTGGTTTTTGTTGCTGTTTTCGTTCTATTTATAGAACTACAACGAATTAACCAATTTTGTCTGTTTGTATGATTTTTAATAATCGGGGATTGCCCATATTGCTTTTTTTTAAATGTATGAAAACATTTATTTGAAGCAATTTTTTAATTTTATAATTTATTTAATAATTTGGGAAAAATTTAAACAACGTGACATCAGGACGGACAAGGCGACAGCTGTTTCGATTATACCTTGTAAATCTCTTCAAAGCCTTTTCTCCCGGGAGTGGGAGTCGAACTCGCACCCCTACGATAGTTGAAATGGTTGTAAACGCATTCAGCTACGTCATGCCTGTTGTGAAGTCTTTCCCAATTGCCTTCTTTTTGCATATTTTAATCTTTTACACATTGCATACTTCGTATGCAATTATGTGTTAAAGCTATGCTTGGTACGGCGGTTTTCAAAGAAACTTTGGTTTTTGTTGCTGTTTTCGTTCTATTTATAGAACTACAACGAATTAACCAATTTTGTCTGTTTGTATGATTTTTAATAATCGGGGATTGCCCATATTGCTTTTTTTTAAATGTATGAAAACATTTATTTGAAGCAATTTTTTAATTTTATAATTTATTTAATAATTTGGGAAAAATTTAAACAACGTGATATCAGGACGGACAACAGGCATGACGTAGCTGAATGCGTTTACAGCCATTTCAACTATCGTAGGGGTGCGAGTTCGACTCCCACTCCCGGGAGAAAAGGCTTTGAAGAGATTTACAAGGTATAATCGAAACAGCTGTAGCCTTGTCCGTCCTGATGTCACGTTGTTTAAATTTTCCCAAATTATTAAACAAAAAAATAATTTCTAACATATTGTGGCGAATGTTGGCGTCACTAGGCTGTTAGTAAATAATCAGGCAACAATAAAAACATGAAGCAGCCATTCGTATATACATGTACACATTAAAGCTAGCAACACTTATGTAGAAGGTAACGAGGAGATCTCACACACACACACATGTGGTCATCAGCCGAAATAGTTGCTCACACATGCACACGCATATGACTATGAGAAACGCATAAACTACAAATATACATGTACCAACCAGGAGATTCTAGAAGGTGAAACGTCTAGACCTTTGGAGAAATATGAAGGAGAGGCAACAGATAGTATAAAAGCAGCGCAAGCTGAGGAATCAGTAATCAGTTTGATTTAAAACACGCTATCATGCGAAGTGAAGTATAATTGTGAAGTATAGTTGTACTACGCCCAGAGTAGTCTAACAAAGACCATGCAATTCAGAATATTGGAGGGATTTATTCAACCGTTTAGCGATTCGAACGTTAGCAGAAGGTTTCAAATAAGCGGAATTTCCCTAAATTCGTTACAATATTGTGTTTCCTATTCATTTGTTAAATTGCAGCTGTTAACTGTGAAAAATGTTGGAAAAGTACCAGCGAGTGGGAAAAACAACTTCGCTTGCAAAGTGTGAAAGCACTCTTAGCCAAAACAAATATCGCATTTTTCTGCTTATGCTTTGCTTGCAACAAAAATTGGAAGTAGGCTACTTTTCCATGTCAGATGGCGCCAGTGTCTCTCGATCTGCCGTTCTCCATAAAAATACGTGCAATCTACTCATCATGCATAGGATTGCTCTAAACGCATCTATATGAAAAGCTGCTTATGTGACGGGACTTTAAGAGGAGAAGAGAGAGTAAGTTTTATGGTCATCACAGATAATAAATGGGAAAGACGGGTCGATTTTCTGTCTTAGAATTGGCTGGTAAATAGAGCCAAGGAACCAATCAATCAGTTGTCTCGCTTATAAGTACTGCATTAATTTTGGCAAACAATTTTGTACTGGCTATACACTGAGTCGTGTTGACTGCGATTATTCTGATATTAGTCCAAAGGTCACGTCTTAAAAGTCCATCTGGAAAAGTTTCGCGTGGAGCGCTGAGGCATACACTTACTGTGGCAGTATTATTTTTCGCTCCAAAATATCGTTACAAAAATGCTGAGTAGAAAATCGTATTAGAATTTTTTACGCTAAGACCCAGTTTTTAAGTGCGCCTTGAAGTGAAGTTTAAACCTGCAGTTTTCATATCAACTCTGTTTCACTCGAACCCTTCTAAAATTTCCGAATGCGATGAGCAGTATAGTGTTAATGACCAGAGTTGTAGAGTTATATTGAGAATAACTTAAGCAACAAATTAAATTCGTACTGAGTTGATATCGACCTAGAGATAAATGAAAACCTCATTTGTTTCAATTTAGTCACCTTTTACACAGTATGCCTGTTGAGGATTTGAAAGCTCACAGTACACCACCGAATATGAATTAGTTTTGAGGGCAATTCCGAAACGAAAAATAGTTTTATTATGAAAATCTTGAGTTCACTGAAATTCTAGAATGAACATTTGACTGTTTAGTTTTTCTCACTGTAAGGTTCTTTTTTACATATCGACTGTTTTTGAAAAATATTCTTAGATAGGGCGTTATTGAACCGACATAGGGTGATATTCCGCCCAGTATTCGATATTCTTTTCAAATCCCTAAAAATTGTACAAACAAAATTAAATTGCGTAAAAAATAAATTTATTGTTTTTATTTTTGAAAATTTTCAGACTATCTAATTCTAATATATATTATAAATGGCAAAGTTTGGATGTTAAGATGTTTGGATGTTTGGATGTTTGGATGTTTGGATGTTTGTCCAGACGTTTGTCTTTGTGACTCAATAACGCAAGAACGGCTGGACCGATTTGGATGAAATTTTGCACACATATAGCCAATAGTCTAGAAGGATCTACTAGCTATATATTTTTCAAAAGGGGCGTGGTCCCCGCCCCCTAGGAACAGTTATAATTTAATTATTATATATTTTCGTCTTTGCGACTGAATCACGCCAGAATGGCTACACGGATTTTGATGAAATTTGGGACACAGACAGTAGTCTACTAGCGAAATTTTTTTCGAACATGGAAAGAGGGGTGGGGGTCCCACGACCCTTCGAGAAATTATTTTTCATAATTTTTACACATTATAACTTTACGTATACTGGCCTTCACCAATATCACAGACTCAAGGGGTCAAATAAGTCGAGGGCTTACAAAGTAAGCAGTGACACCCTCCGCCCGCCCCCCTTTATCTCCCCCTCTGGTGTAAAATCCATAAATTGTTATAACTCAATCTAAATTTTCTCCTAAATCAATAGTTTTTGGTATCTGGTACATACAGAACGAGATCTAGACAATTTTGGAGGAACGATCAGTGGTCCTCTCCTCTACTCCCGCCATCCGCCCTCCATCAATTGTTTTTATTAGCACGCTTTTATTAGCTTTACCTGTATGTTTCTATCTAACTTTTTATTCGCTCCAATGCGCCTGCTGCCTTATTAACATGGTTTTATAATTAGCTTCACCTTATTTGTAATCCCGTAAGGGTCATATCGAGACCCTTCCGGGATCATTTCTGGATGGTTTTCGGGATCGGTCCGGGATTACGCCGGGGTAATTTCGGGACTTTTTCGGGACTATTTCGGGATCATTTTGGGACCCTTCCGGGATCATTTCTGTATAGTTTACGGGATCCGTCCGGGATCCCGTCGGGGTTATTTTGGAACATTTTCGGGACTATTCCGGAATCATTTCGGGACTATTTCGCGATCATTTGGGGACCCTTCCGGCATCATTTCTGGATGGTTTTCGGGATCCGTGCGGGATCTCGTCGGGGTCATATGGGGACTTTTTCGGGATCATTTGAGGGCTCTTCCGCCATCATTTCTGGATGGTTTTCGGGATCCGTCCGGGATATCGTCGGGGTCATTTGGGGACTTTTTCGGGATCATTTGGGGGCTCTTCCGGCATCATTTCTGGATGGTTTTCGGGATCCGTCCGGGATCTCGTCGGGGTCATTTGGGGACTTTTTTGGGATCATTTTGGGGCTCATCCGGCATCATTTCTGGATGGTTTTCGGGATCCGTCCGGGATCCCGTCGGGGTCATTTCGGGACTTTTTCGCGACTAATACGGGATCATTTGGGAACCCTTTCGGCATCATTTCTGGATGGTTTTCGGGATCCGTCCGGGATCCCGTCGGGGTCATTTCGGGACTTTTTCGCGACTAATACGGGATCATTTGGGAACCCTTTCGGCATCATTTCTGGATGGTTTTCGGGATCCGTCCGGGATGCCGACGAGGTCATTTCGGGACTATTTCGGGATCATTTGGGATACCTTACTTACTTACTTAATTGGCGCTTAACCGTCTAAACGGTTATGGCCGTCCAACAAGGCGCGCCAGTCGCTCCTTCGCTCCGCCAACCGGCGCCAATTGGTCACACCAAGGGAGTTTAAATCGTTTTCCACCTGGTCCTTCCAACGGAGTGGGGGCCGCCCTCTACCTCTGCTTCCATAGGCGGGTTCCGACAGAAACACTTTCCTGGCCGGAGCATCATCTTTCATTCGCATAACATGGCCTAGCCAGCGCAGCCGCTGCGTTTTAATTCGCTGGACTATGTTGATGTCTGCGTATAGCTCGTACAGCTCATCATTAAATCTTCTTCGGTACTCGCCATCGCCAACGCGTAGAGGTCCATAAATCTTTCGAAGAACTTTTCTCTCGAACACTCCCAAAGCCGCTTCATCTGCTGTTGTCATGGTCCATGCTTCTGCCCCATATAGCAGGACGGGTACGATAAGTGACTTGTAGAGTATGATTTTCGTTCGCCGAGAGAGGACTTTACTTTTCAATTGCCTACCTAGTCCAAAGTAGCATTTATTGGCAAGATTGATTCTTCGCTGGATTTCAGTGCTGATGTTGTTGTTGGGATACCTACCGCCATCATTTCTGGATGGTTTTTGGGATTCGTCCGGGATCCCGTCGTGGTCCTTTCGGGACTTTTTTCGACTAATACGGGATCATTTGCGGACCCTTTCGGCATCATTTCTGGATAGTTGTCGGGATCCCGTCACGGTCATTTCGGGACTATTAGGGGATCATTTGAGGACCTTTCCGGCATCATTTCTGTATTGTTTTCGGAATCCTTTCGGGATCCCGTCAGGGTCATTTTGGGACTTTTTTGGGGCTAATACGGGATCATTTGGGGATCCTCTAGGGGTCGTTTCGTGACTTTTTCTGTTTTATTTCGGGATCATTTGGGTACCCTTCCGGCATAATTTCTTGATGGTTTGCCGGATCCATCAGGGTCATTTCGGGACCATTTTGGGATCATTTGGGGACCCTTCCGAGATCATTTCTGGATCCGTCCGGGATGCCGTAGGGGCCATTTCGGGATTTTTTGTTACTTTTCCGGGATAGTTTTTGGACCCTTCCGGGATCATTTCTGGATCTGTGCGGGATCCCATCTGGGTCATTTCCGGACTATTTCGGGATCATTTTGGGATCCTTCCGGAATCATTTCTGTATGGTTTTCGCGATCCGCCGTTGATTCCCTCGGAGCCATTTCGGAACCTTTTCTGGAGTATGTCGGGGTCATTTGGGGACTTTTTCGGGATCATTTGGGGCTCTTCCGGCATCATTTCTGGATGGTTTTCGGGATCCGTGCGGGATCTCGTCGGGGTCATTTGGGGACTTTTTCGGGATCATTTGGGAGCTCTTCCGGCATCATTTCTGGATGGTTTTCGGTATCCGTCCAGGATATCGTCGGGGTCATTTGGGGAGTTTTTCGGGATCATTTGGGGGCTCTTCCGGCATCATTTCTGGATGGTTTTCGGGATCCGTCCGGGATCCCATCAGGGTAATTTCGGGACTATTAGGGGATCATTTGTGGATCTTTCCGGCATCATTTCTGGATAATTTTCGGTATCCGTCCGGGATGCCGACGAGGTCATTTCGGGATTATTTCGGGATCATTTGGGATACCTACCGGCATCATTTCTGGATGGTTTTTGGGATTCGTCCGGCATCCCGTCGGTGTCATTTCGGGACTTTTTCTCGACTAATACGGGATCATTTGCGGGCCCTTTCGGTATCATTTCTGGATAGTTGTCGGGATCCGTTCGGGATCCCGTCAGGGTCTTTTCGGAACTATTGGGAGATCATTTGAGGACGTTTCCGGCATCATTTCTGGTTAGTTTTCGGGATCCTTTCCGGGTCCCTTCAGGGTAATTTCGGGACTTTTTCGGCATCATTTAAGATTGGTTCAGGGTAATTTCTGGACTTTTCCCAGACCTTTCCGGCATCATTTCTGGATAATTTTCGGGATTCGTCCGGGATGCCGACGAGGTCATTTCGGGACTATTTCGGGATCATTTGGGATACCTACCGGCATCATTTCTGGATGGTTTTTGGGATTCGTCCGGGATCCCGTCGTGGTCCTTTCGGGACTTTTTTCGACTAATACGGGATCATTTGCGGACCCTTTCGGCATCATTTCTGGATAGTTGTCGGGATCCCGTCACGGTCATTTCGGGACTATTAGGGGATCATTTGAGGACCTTTCCGGCATCATTTCTGTATTGTTTTCGGAATCCTTTCGGGATCCCGTCAGGGTCATTTTGGGACTTTTTTGGGGCTAATACGGGATCATTTGGGGATCCTCTAGGGGTCGTTTCGTGACTTTTTCTGTTTTATTTCGGGATCATTTGGGGACCCTTCCGGCATAATTTCTTGATGGTTTGCCGGATCCATCAGGGTCATTTCGGGACCATTTTGGGATCATTTGGGGACCCTTCCGAGATCATTTCTGGATCCGTCCGGGATGCCGTAGGAGCCATTTCGGGATTTTTTGTTACTTTTCCGGGATAGTTTTTGGACCCTTCCGGGATCATTTCTGGATCTGTGATCATTTGCGGGCCCTTTCGGTATCATTTCTGGATAGTTGTCGGGATCCGTTCGGGATCCCGTCAGGGTCTTTTCGGAACTATTGGGAGATCATTTGAGGACCTTTCCGGCATCATTTCTGGTTAGTTTTCGGGATCCTTTCCGGGTCCCTTCAGGGTCATTTCGGGACTTTTTCGGCATCATTTAAGATTGGTTTTCAGGATTCGTCCGGTATCCGTCAGGGTAATTTCTGGACTTTTCCCAGACTATTTCGGGATAATTTTGGGACCCTCCCAAGATCATTTCTGGATGGATTTCGGGATCTGTCCGGGATGCCGTCAGGGTCATTTTGGGACTATTAGGTGATCATTTGAGGACCTTTTCTGCATCACTTCTGGATGGTTTTCGGTATCCGCTCAGGATCCCGTCGGAATTATTGCGGGACTTTTTCGGGATCATTTGGTGTCCCTTCCGGCATCATTTCTGGCTGGTTTTTGGGATTCGTCCGGCATCCCGTCGGGTTCATTTCGGGACTTTTTCTCGACTAATACGGGATCATTTGCGGGCCCTTTCGGCATCATTTCTAGATAGTTGTCGGGATCCGTTCGGGATCCCGTCAGGGTCTTTCGGAACTATTAGGTGATCATTTGAGGACATTTCCGGCATCATTTCTGGATAGTTTTCGGGATTCTTTCGGGGTCCAGTCAGGGTCATTTCGGGACTTTTTCGGGATCATTTAGAGATGGCTTTCAGGATTCGTCCGGGAACCCGTCAGGGTAATTTCTGAACTTTTCCGAGACTATTTCGGGATAATTTTGGGACCTTCCCAAGATCATTTCTGGATGGATTTCGGGATCTGTCCGGGATCCCGTCAGGGTCATTTAGGGGTGCGTTCGAGATCCCGTCAGGGTCATTTCGGGACTTCTTCGGGAATATATCGGGATCATTTCTGGATGGTTTATGGAATCCGTCCATGACCCCTTAAGGGTCATTTCGGGACTATTAGGTGATCATTTGAGGACCTTTCCGGCGTCACTTCTGGATGATTTTCGGTATCCGTTCGGGATCCCGTCGGAATCAATGCGGGACTTTTACGGAATCATTTGGGATTCCTTCCGGCATCATTTCTGGATGGTTTTCGGGATTTGTCCGGGATCCCGTCGGGGTTATTTCGGGACCTTTTCGGGGCTAATACGGGATCATTTGGGGATCCTCTAGGGGTCGTTTCGTGACTTTTTCTGTATTATTTCGGGATCATTTTGGGACCCTTTCGGCATAATTTCTTGATGGTTTGCCGGATCCATCAGGGTCAATTCGGGACCATTTTGGGATCATTTGGGGACCCTTCCGAGATCATTTCTGGATCCGTCCGGGATGCCGTAGGAGCCATTTCGGGATTTTTTGTTACTTTTCCGGGATACTTTTTGCACCCTTCCGGGATCATTTCTGGATCTGTGCGGGATCCCATCTGGGTCAATTCCGGACTATTTCGGGATCATTTTGGAATCCTTCCGGAATCATTTCTGTATGGTTTTCGCGATCCATCGTGGATCCCCTCGGAGCCATTTCGGAACTTTTTCTGGAGTTAGTCGGGATAATTTAGGGACCCTTCCTGGATATTTTCTGGATGGTTTCTGAGATCCGTCCGGGAGCCCGTCAGGGTAATTTCGGAACTTTTTCGGGACTATTTCGGGATCAATTTGGTACCCTTCAGGCATCATTTCTGTGTGGTTATCTGGATAAGTCTAGAATCGTGTCGTTGTCATTTCGGGTTTTTTTGGGACTACTTCGGGAACTTTTGGAAACACTTCCGGGGCGTTTCTGGATGGTTTTCGGGATCCGTCCGCGATAGCGTCGGGGTCATTTCGTGGCTTTTTCTGGATAATTTCGTTATCATTTTGGGATCCTATCAGGTTATCAGCTTATAAAGTTCTTTTTTTTACTCAATTACAAAAATAAAAAGCATTAGACAGAAAAAAAATTTTAAACAGATAACTTTATAAGCAGGCTAACGTGAATAGCCCACATATTTCATTTTCTCCTTGCGGACGGGGCCGCGGGTAAAGGCTAGTATAATATAAATATTATTACCTTTTTACACAATTAGCAAGCATGGTATAGAACTTTTATAGGGCCGTTTTCGAAAAAATCCATTTTTATGAAATAAAAAAGTAGTACTTCTTCAATATCAACACAGATGATGTTTTTTCTGTTTGGGTTTCAGAAATTGTTCACACCCAGAAAGCAGTCGTAATAAGAAAAACATATTTTCTGTTAAGGTTTCCTTGTGATAATCAATAAAATTTTCTTTTTTCAAATTACTTATAACGCCGACAATAACCGAAAAATCGATTTTTCAAAAACGGTGTTATAAGCGATCTAGAATGTTTTTTCAAATGGCTCAGAAAACTTTTCAAATTCAAGATGTGTATATATGCACATATGTATGTAAATAAAAACAAAAAATCCATTTTTGAACACAAATAATCGGTATTTTTCAGCATATCTTCAAAACGAACTACTTAAAGCCCAAAAACATAAGATTTTTGATGCCGCATCGTGCGTTAACCGATAAGTAGATTGTATATAACCAATTGGTCACTCCCCATGCAATCTACTCAGCTGTCAACGCATGATGCTGTATATAAAATCTTATGTGTTCGGGCCTTTATATGATTCATAATGGCCGAGACACGATGAAGTTTTTCATATAGATGCGTTCAACGTAATCTAACGCTTTCTAGTAACATCGCCACAATCAACCAAGATGTTGCGTTTGTAAATATGAAGGAACTTCACACTTTGCAATTGAAGTTTATTTCAACTTGCCCATTCACAAACAAAATTTTGCGAATCACTGCTATAAACATTCTCACCGTTTTTAACTATGAAAAATGTTAGAAAAGTAACCAACGAGTGGGAAAAATAATTTCACTTGCAAAGTGTGAGAGCACCCTTAGCCAAAACAAATTTTTCTTCTTATGCTTTGCTTGCAACAAAAGTTGGCAGTTGGTTACTTTTTCACGTCAGATGCCGCCATTATCGCTGAATCTGCCGTTCTCCATTAAAACACGTGCAATCTATTGATAATGCATAAGATTGAGTTAAATGCAAAAAACTCCTTATGTGACGGGGCTTTAATGGTTTAAGGTATCATAGCTTCAAATCGAATCGAAAACGGCATCTCAGGAATGGACACAACTTTATTTCCTTGTTTTTTTATTAAAACATTATCGTAAAACTAATTCAAATTGAGGTATGTACCGCGAACTTTTCTTTTTTCGATAAGGTCCAATGTAATATAAGTATTATTAAAAAATATAGGTATCCTCACCGACTGTGGTATAGCGAACAAATGTTTCCTTATTCTCCAACATAGCGTCAACTGCAAGTTTCTCACAATATTGTGCCGTTATAATGGCAATTGTCGGTTGTTTATTTGAAGCGATTGTGGGCATTTGTTTCACGACCTTTTTTGAATATTACATGAAAGTTGAACTAAAAAATATACTTAAAAAATTTTCGGGACCTTTCCTTCTCATACCTTAATCTCCTTATCTTCATGATGTATTCTGGTATATGAATTATATTCCATTGATTTAATAAGGCCACGTTCTTTGAGGGATATAAATACCAAAAGCACATCTTGTTCCTCCCAGCCATAGTCTCTGTGAAAATTAATTAAAAAATAAAAATAAAAAAATTATTTCTTTTGTTGGTTTTTTGGCCTTTAGTTTGTAAAAATGTTTGTAAATTGTCGAGCTCGAGGCCATACAATATTAAATAACAGACAAAGAAAACTTTTTATTTGTATTTATATATTGTCGTTTTTTTATTTATCGATATTTCGACTTCAATTAGAAGTCATCTTCAGGACTAGAAATACAAAAATACAAGTATTATAATAAAAAACGTAAACGTACAGGTATACATTTGACTTACATCGTTGGATGTACCAGATCGACTAATTTAAAATTTGATATGACAAAACCGAAAATAAATATAAAAAGTAAACAAAAAAGGAACCGTAATTATAAACAAAATTCTTAACTAACAACAATATAGCATAAAAAGTTAAACTGTGAGCGACACCCATAGCATAAGTATGTATTAAATTCCCACAGCTCAGAGCTCGACAATTTACAAACATTTTTATTAAAAAAAAATGTTTATTAATATATGTAATATAGCAATAACAATAATATATTAAACAGGAAAGTTTAAACAAATCGTATTTTGAAACTAATGCTTCAAATGAAAGGGTGGGTCGAAATCGCATTGCTCGTTTTTTAAACTTTGTTCTTTGCAGATTCGTACTCTTTATGAAATTCACAAAGTTTATTGTATTATGGCTCGAACCAACGCAATTTTGAGATAAGCTGTCTCTTCATTTTGGTGGATATCTCCAAAATATCTATAAGCTATCGAAATAAGTGTAATTTTGTTGTCTTTCATGTGTTTATAGCATAAAATTATGGATGTGGAAAGTTTAGTTGCAGTAAAAATTAAAAAGTCAATTTCATTATTAAACTAATTTTTCGCTGCAATTAGTTGGAATGAGATACTAATTTATATGTCTGCAACGGGCAGAGCACAAAATGGCATACTTTTCGAGAAATCGTGAAAATTAAGGCAAATAACCATTTCAGCTTTTCTAAATGCACTTTGACTCCATCGAAATATGTGTAATGTTACACTTTGCAGGAGGAATGAAGGAAATTGCTGAAAATATTTCAAAATTTTAGTAAAGTATTAAATTTTATTAGACAAAGTTGGCGTGTCCGAAATTAAGATTATTTTAAAAAATTCTATTGCATTTTCAGGTCAAATAAAACTGAAACTTTTTTAATTTCAAACAAAACTTTTCTTATTTAAAATAATGTTTGTAAATTGTCGACCTTGAGGCCATACAATATTAAAAAACACACAAAAACTTTTTATTTATATGTGTTATATATTGTCGTTTTTTATTTATCGATATTTCGACTTCAATTAGAAGCTATCTTTAGGAATCGTTGGCTGTACTAGGTCGACCTAAATATCGATAAATAAAAAAACGACATATATAACACATATAAATAAAAAAGTTTTTGTGTGTTTTTTAATATTGAATGGCCTCTAGCTGGACAATTTACAAAAATTTTTACAAACCAAAAGCCAAAAAAACCAACAAAAAACAAGTAAAGGTGTCTAAGTTCGGGTGTAACCGAATTTTGTATACTCAGCGTGAGCTTCAGTTGTATATTTAATTTCAGATAAATTACTTTTCTACATAACACGTGGCTCCGCCCGTTTAGAAAAATGTCTCCCCATTTCTACTTACAATAAAACTTGATAAGTGAAATATCATTGAATCAAAACTATTTTTTGCCAAGTTATTATTCTAGTCTACGACCCTTTTAAAAATCTTTTATATAAAAGTGGGCGTGGTCTTTAACCGATTTCGTGCATTTTTTCTAGTAATATTTCCTGCTATAAGGAAAATATGTGTACACAATTTCATTACGATCCGTTAATTTTTCTTCGAATTATGGCTCCCGAGACATAGAAAATTGCTTAGTCATAAGAGGGGCGTTGCCACGCCCATTTTTTAAAATTTGTAGTTTTTCCTATTTATTGTTATAAATCCACTTGGGAAATGAAATACCATTGATATAAAGCTGTTTTTACAAATATATAGCTTATTTTATTCGTCCACGACCCTTTTAAAAAAAACTTTTATATAAAAGTGGGCGTGGTCCTTAACTGGTTTCGTTAATTTTTCTTCAAAGTATTCCTTATAGTAAAGGCAACCTGAAACCCCTCTGCCGAATTTTGTTACGATAAGTTTAACGATTTTTGATTTATGATTAATAATATTTATAAAATTGATTTTATCACAAGTGGGTGGTGCCACGTCCACTTAAAAAAATTTTTTTTAAATTTTTATCAAGAGTCTCAATATTAGTCCACACGTCAAATTTCAACATTCTAGGTGTATTATTTACTAAATAATCAGGTTTTTTGTGTTTTCCAAAATGTTATATATATAAAAAATGGGCGTGATTATCATCCGATTTCGCTCATTTTCATTACCAATCTATTCTGGGTCCAGATAAGCTCGTGTACCAATAATTTGGTGAAGATATCTCAATATTTACTCAAGCTATCGTGTTAATGGACAGACGGACGGACGGACGAATATGGCTCAATCAAATTTTTTTTCGATATTGATGATTTTGTTATATGGAAGTCTATATCTATCTCGATTCCTTTATACCTGTACAACCAACCGTTATCCAATCAAAGTTAATATACTCTGTGTGCCCAGCACGCTGAGTATAATAACTTTTCTTCTTTAGCTTATTGAAGTCAGACCCTACCACCCAATGCCCAGTTGCTAACTTGAAATGTCACTAGAAATCAAGGTCTGCATTTTATACTCACGGGTTTATGTGAGGACCGTTACAGTGAATCATAGACCTTGCAGTCGTGACGTATAGTTTACGGTGGAACTTTAATAGTTAATAGTTTTATTTGAATTGAAAAAATTTCATTTGATTTGAAAACCGTTTCATTTGATTTGAAAAGCGTTTCATTTGATCATACTGCCTTCTAAATCAGTGTTGCTTTTATACGACATCCCGTTATAGCACTTAAGCTGATGTTAATTATTTATTATTTTTTTTTTTTGTCAAAATACTTTTTTCTAAGGCTTTTTAATGGAAAACAGTTTTGAAGTTTTTCTCTCCGTTACCGGAATGTCATACACGGACAACTTTTAAATCAAATCCATAACACGATGCTTTCAATTTATTTTTTGTTACGGACTGAATATAAGACTTTTAATTTAATCCTTTTTTGCGTTTTTTTTTTTCATCGATAGAAGTTAATTTTATAAGATTTGGGGACGCTCCTGAAATGATTTTTCAAGCATTTTTTTAGGATGAAATTTAAACAGAAATGAATTTAACTAAAATTATTAAATGTGTTGCTGAATACCAGTGACGTTAATCGGAAAACGAGATAAAATTTAAAATTTTCTTGAAGATGATTGAGAAAACCGGAGACAACACAATTTTGTGATTATTGCAGTATAAGTGTCAACCTAAATTCTCCACCTCCATGATCTTGTACCGTATAAACAGTCATGTGGATTTGTAGCGTTGCCTATAGCGTCATATGTTATATTAGCTGTATCTTTTTTTTTACATGTATACACATATGAACTTAAACTTTATATGGACTGCTAAGTGCATAACTTTATCGAAAATTATAAAATTGTTGCGCAGAAAATTAGTACTGCTAAATTTCTGTATGCATTATACTCAGCTGCAACTGAAATTTGTCTCTCCATTTTATCTTTACAATATTCTTCCTTCATCGCAACCGATTCAGCTATGACCAACAGCGGTCTGTGTCTCTGCTATCCGTTTTGTAGCGAGTTATTTAGCCACTGCCTCGAGTCTTCAATAATTGCCGCTTGATGGGTCTCCTAAGCATTATCTGAGTTATGATAAGCGTTTTTTTTTTTTTTACCCGAAATGTAGATGTATACACATGTAAAACTATTGTATGTTAAACATCTAGGAATAACATCGCAAAAACATTGACCCACCCTAACGAATAAACATATGTATATATAAGTAGATACGCATTTAAATAGACATACTTAGCCAAATCTTCTGGTGTGATGGGATTCGGATAGGCTTGTTCAATTAGTTCGAGCACTTTTTCCGGTGTCAATGGTGGAGACTCAATTTGTGATTCCTCTAATGAAACTACACGTAGGTATGCGAAACGAAAGTGAAAGAAAGAAGAAAGAAAATACAAAATTGCATTGACTGAGTAAATGTTTTAAGTACATACATATGTATATAAAAATAAACGGCAATACAAACTCTATATTTGTTTGTACATATCCGTATGTTTTTAATTGCATGCAAAAAATTGTCGCTTTATTAATATCATTAAATTATTTAATTTGCATTCAATATGGAAGCAAATAAAGGGCCAGCCCAACGAGTCAATCGGGCAGAGTACAATTGTGAGTCAGTGAAATATTCATCCATAAAACAATATAACAACATAACAACATAGGCACGTATATACGTATTCCAACATATTTACATGAATGTATGTTTGTTAGTAAAATAAGCGCAAAATTAGTTTAGTAATGAGGCGGGAATTTTTAGAAATATAACTGAAGCAGCACTGTCTGTGGGTTGAAGTGCACCTTAGCTTGGTGACGGATTATGACGAATTATTCTGTACATATGTAGTAGAGCACGACCGAGTAATAACTTTTAAGACTGAACTTTACTGTATCGAAGATCGGTAGATTTTAGTCGTAGAAAAACCACAACCCCTACTAACATATTCCAATTAGATTTTCCGTATTTAAAATGAAACAGCCGAAAAATTTGGGTTTAATCGGCAGCCGATATGTTAGCCGATTGGCCCAAATAATTTAGCCGGTTTTACTTTTTTTCCATAAATTCTTCAAAGAGGGTTAGGTATACTGTTCGCAACGCCGTGGAGTTTTTAATTTGAAGGTGGGGTTTCCGAAATTTCACCAGAAAATAAATAAGACTTAAAAATAAGGTATACGGCATAATTGAAAGTTTGATATCATTATAGTTATAATGGGATAAATAATTCCAATAAAGTTTATGTTGGGATATTTTAACAATTCAGAAAGTCTCCTATTCGCCGTATGTGCTATGTTTCAATCAAATTATATATTCAAAACCATGGAAACAACTAAAAGCTTAAAACTTTACAACCAACACGACGCTCTAGTGAATTACCATATAATGTCCCAATAATGCCAACTTTAGAGTTCACTAGGTCTACTACGACTTATGACTTTACAACATATACGATACTCTAGAAAACTACCTCACTACATCAGATAATATATCCATCCACGTCGATGGCATTACGCTACCGACTGTCTTACCACCCAAAAATCGTGAGTGTGACGTTCGATCAGGATCTACAGTTTGGAGAGCATGCAAGCGCAATTGTTCCTAAAATCCAGAGCCGTAATAAAATGCTCAAATCTCTTGCCGGCATCACTTTGGGTAAAGACAAAGAAACGCTCATTACCACTTACAAAGCAACTGGCCGGCCGATTGCATACTACTCGTCCCCGATATGATATGAGTATCCAATTAGAAATAAGAACATTCCAAAATTCTATCTATTCGGCTATCACAACTGAGGAGAAACGTTTCCGTATAGGTGAAATAAAAGTAAAATATTATATTTCCATAACCCTGACTTAATGCTAGAAATTTTTTTTAACTATTTTTAGTTTCTTCAGGGGCTAGTAATTAAAATAAATAGAAAGCCGTCAGAACCGATTTTTTCAAAAGGCCACATCACTTTCATAATATTGTAACGAATTTTTGGAAATTCCGCTTATTTGAAACCTTCTGTTAACGTTCGAATCGCTAAACTCTTGAATAAATCACTCCAATATTCTCTATTGCAAAATGGTCTTTATTAGACTACTTTGGGAATAGTAGTACAATTATACTTCACTTCGCAACTGATAGCGTGTTTAAATCAAACACATTGTGATTACTGATTGTTAAGCTTGCGCTGCTTTTATACTCTCCGTTGCTTTGTCCGCATATTTCTCCAAAGATCTAGACGTTTCACCTTCTAGAACTCTTGTATCTCCTGCTTGGTAGTTAGTTATATGAGTACATGCATATTTGTAGTTTATAGCCATATGCGTGTATATGTGTGAGTAACTACTTCGGCTGATGACCACATCTGTGTGTGTGAGATAGCCCTTCGTCGCCCTCTACATAAGCGTTGCTAGCTTTAATGTGTACATGTACATAAGAGTGGCTGCTTCATGTTTTTGTTGTTGTGTGATTATTTACTAACAGCTTAGTGATGCTAATATTCGTCACAATATCTTTTTAGTTTCGTCTATCGGTTCACAGTAGAGCTATCGGTATGTGTACTAGACTGGGTCGTTTTATTAACCGATATCGCGCCATCGATTTTTCGATAGGACTTGGGCTCAGGAAAAAAGTTCCACTACGCATACGCATAATCATTTTCGAGCCTGCGACATTTTGTTTTTTTTTTTTGTTAATTTTTAAGGTTTTTTTCATGACCTACTAAAAAAAAATTTTCTATTATTTTTTTTTTTTTTTTTTTAAACTGTTATCGACAACGTTTTTAGCGGAGTCACAGCAGAGACAAGTAGATGAAGCACAACACCTCAAGTTCTGCAGATAAATCCAAACACTAATAAGTACGGCGGCAGCCGTGCTGTGATGGAAGCGTGTTCCTTCTATCATACCGAAGATCCTGGGTTCCAGCCACGGGCAAAGCAGCACCGAAAATTGAGAAAAAAAGTTTTTTCTTTAGAAACAAGTTTTTCGGGGCAGTAATTTGGCAAACACTCCGAGTATATTTCTGCCACGAAAAACTTTTAAGTGAAAATTTATCTGCTTTGCAGATGCCGTTCGGAGTCGGCAAAAATTTAGGTCCCGTCCGAATTCGAAGGAATAATTTTAAGGAGCACGACTCAAATGAATCAAATTGGAAGAGAAGCTCGGCGATGAATCTATTCGGAGGTTATCGCGCCTTGCATTTAATTATATTTTGTTTGGTACCAGCACCTACACGTACTAGCGTATCTCGTAGTCTCTAGGTCGTGTCTCATTGCTTATATTTTAACCCAAGATATGTTTGTAGCTAACAGTCTCATGCAGCACGAAAGAAAAGCACAGACTGGTAGTGTAATATGATCTTCGTTAAATCCGTAATCCTGTTTTCAACTAGCAAAACCGCACCTCAATGGTAACGCTATCGCAAAGCGATTCAAGGGGTTGATACATGCTATACAAAGATCTGGTTTTATTTGCTCTGACAACGTATTAGGTCAAGTAGCCTTGCACAAAACTTCAAACCAATTTACCGGAATTACCTAAGATCAATTTCGACGACGATTTATATTTTTAATAGTGTTCGGCTCGTGTAGCTGAATTTGAGTTGACTCCTCCAGTCGCACATCACTGCCCTTTCCGATAAAAAGTATGTGAAGTATTTCCTCCAAAACTCAAGCATGTTGAGCGTCGAAACAATGGCTGCTATGCACACAAATCTCGAATTTCCTCATACCCGGCTTTCTGAGTAATTGGTAAGAGTTTAACCTGTTATAATATCCAGAACGTAGTTGACCAGTGTGACTCGTTTTTCCCTCGCTAGTGTGCTTTCTTCTTACGCAAGAATAGGATAGCGTTTACCAATGAGTGGATTTTGTCCAGGGTCTCCTTATGCTCGTCTGGATCAAACAGGCTTGTTGTTAGGGGCCGGATCTCATCATAGTCCTTATAGCTGTATGAAGCAGTTGTTTGCTAGGGTATCTAGGTTTGTGACAATTAAGCAAACACTGTCTGTCCAACATTATGTTATGCTCTTGAATGTGGGCCTAATTATGTAGGCTGTGTTCAGGGATCATAAGGGAGCATCCCGTGACAGCTCTGACTGCAGCATTTTTACTGGCTTTCAGCCTTTTCCAGTATGTGTTTTGGTAAGACCAGGCGACCAAACTGATGACGCATAGCACTTGAGCGTCCGGCCAATTGCTTTGTACGTGGTTAGCAATGTTTCTTTATCTTTTACTCAAGTGCTGCCGGCAAGCGACTTGAAGATTTTACTGCGGCTTTGTACTTTAAATACAATTTCGGTGGCATGTGCCTTGGAGGTAAGATTATTATCGAACGTTTCACCTCATATCTTTGGGTAACTAACAGTTGGAAGTGGAATACCATCGACGTGGACGTCCAATATCTGCGTCATCTGCTCCTTCCACGTCGTAAACTGAGAGTCCGTGGATTTGGCCGGTGATAATGCCAGGTTGCGAGTGGTGAAGCAAATAAAAAGACTAACCCACGCGGGTTAGGGGTCAGAATATACCCGCGGTAGGTATGCCTGTCGTAAGAGGCGACTAAAATACCAGATTCAAGGGGCTATGTAGTGCAACCCTTCAGCTTGCCAGCGCAATATATAGCTTCTCCAAACCCAATTGTCAACCTCACCTATCCGCGGCGAATCCTGTTTCACTAACAGACAAGGCTCTGGCGACCCTAAGCTCCTCATGGAACTTGGCAGTGGGCAGGGAAGGGATGGCCTGAAAGTTTAATGTGGCCACATAAATCGTTCCCGAGATGGTCGGGATAGCACCTTAATGGTGATGTGGTACCGGAGCGTACCGGATCTGTATCCGGCAAAGGACCATCACATCGATAACACTCCCCAAAGCCTTCGGGGAGCAACTTAATCGCTACAACAACAACAACAACAACAACAACTTGGGAGGTAGGTTTTTATTCTATTGCAGGGCCAGGTACCGTTGCTATTATCGTGAAGTCGTCGACATAGGAAATGATTGCAACTCCTTCTGGTGGAAACGGAGCTTATAAATTAATCAGAAGGATAGTACACCACCATGTAGTATCACCTACTTAATTCTCCTGGGCATTGTCTGAGTGTTTATGGAGTTTAGAGCGGTGGTAGTACTATGCATTTTGCGTAAGACATGTTAATGGGTGGCGAGGCGAAGATTTGTAGTGAAATCAGACAGCAGGACGTGTTCCAATGTCTTCGCTACTCAAAAAAGGGGTGGTAGAAGAAAAGTCTTGTCCGAGGCATTGCTGCTCTTTTCTCTAGAAATTTTTGTTCGACGGTGGTTTCTAACATCAATGCACAACCCGCCCTTGTAGCCCCCACATGAGATGTCTAAAGGTCAAACACATTAATCATTTCAAATTTTTTTATTTATTTTCATAATTCCATTACATAGAATAACAAAGCACTAACTTTACTTTCAAGAAGAGCTTAAGGTCTATGGCAAATATATAATAAACAAATTTAACAAAAACGGACATAATAAACTAAACAAAAATCACAACCGACCATGCGAAAGTTAGGAAAAACTGGACGAAAAAAAAAAATAAGTGGAATCAAAAAACACACAAAACAACCAAAAAATAATATTCATAAAAAAAATATTGAAAAAATAGTGTGAAACACTTTTTCGTATACTTAAGTTCATGTACATAAATAAATGCGACCCAGTCAACGACTGTAACGATTATCAGATTAGCGTAAAAAATATAAATTTGCTTTATATACAGTGGCGGCTGACAAAATAGTATCAAAATTTGAAATGGTCTTATAACATTTCTGTTGTTGTTCTTTATTTTATAAACTTAAAGTTTAGAGTCTAATTCGTGATACAAATATGAAGAGGAGGACTTTTTTCAAACGCTCAAAAGCAATAGCTGAATCTCATACGTGGTGAAGTCGGAGGAATCGCCGAATCTGTTGCAGCATCAGAACAGTAATATACTGACAAAGATTTGGAAAGTGCTACGCATATATCAGTGCTCCAAATAATCAAAGAGGTGAAGTATATCTTATACCCAGAACAAAAATAAGATGTACTCGCAAACAAATTAACGCTGCGGCAAATGTTACAGATCACAGTAAAGGGTTTGGTGCTGTTCTAATTGCTCCTTCGATACCCGCCGTCAGCATCACGGCGCCGTATCGGTGAATTGCAGCTTATACAATGTTGTGATAAAAATTTCTTCGACTTAGTCGCCTTAGTCTTATGTAAACGCTTAACTAGAACGCGTTTACACACTTGCATCCACAACTATGTACTAAGCATAAACAGATTTGTGGGTTATCAGGCCATTTAAATATTTTGGAACATCAGCTTTCTCACATTTGTGTAAACAAAAAATTTTGAGGTTGCAAACAATTCAAAAAATATCAGATAAAAATATTTCTCAATACTATGCAATTTGTTTGAACAAATGCACTTCGTCCGGCCAAAATTGAGTTACATATGTGCGTGAGATCAAGTATCAAAGTGTCGTAAGCCATTACTATAAATACCACTTGCACTTGCACCAAAGCCTACAGTTTTGTCGCTCCCATGCAGTTGCGAGCTTAATTAAAATTCGTAAAATTTTTGTTTGAAAAGAAAAATGCTCCTAAGAATTTGTATTATTCTAGTTGTGGGTGTGGCAATACCCACACACGGAAGGCATATTGATTGTTCATTATCCGGAAAATGTGAAACAAACAATTCGCCACCAAACCCATTCCCAGTGATCGCAGTTGCGCCATCTAAAGCAGATCCACTAACAGACACAGGAGTTACAGCAAAGCCAGCAGCACCAGTAGCAGCAAGTCGAGCAATTGCAGATGCCCAGGATGATGATACTGATGGTTCACGTCAACGTCCACGACGTAGGCAGAGTGTACAGCGGGTATATCCAAGACGTAGGCGTAGATTGCTCAAACGCCTGCCAGGATAAGATGTTATAATATTGCGTGACCAGATAAATGATTCAAAATAAATACATACACAAATACTTTAAAGCAAAAACAAATCTCATCCCGTAAATGCAAACCGCTTAGTAGCCGGTTAAAGTTAGGTTCATGCAGGTAAAATTGAGTTAATGACTGCTGAATCTGTTTGGGTTTTAAGAAGGCATTCCGTTTAAATTATACCTTTAAAAGGGGGTTGTCAACTCAAAAAATGTTTCTAACGCACATTTTTTCCATGAATATGTTAACGGAGAAGAAGAGTGGGATATTCTGGCTAACCTGGGACAATCGAACCACAGTGAGACAACAATTTTTACTTTTACTTGACCAGAATCAACCCCGACATACGTAATGTATATCCCGCATGCGATGTTTCCTCACATGAGACAAAAAATCGTATCAATTATAATGCCTCTAACACCAATCTCCTTATGCTCCGCCACTGTTAAGACTGCCAGTTTCCTTGGACTCGCATTAGAGGACTTTGATGAAAATTTGTGAGTGTACCTGTTCATTGAATGGGGCGTAGCATTGTTAATACTTCAAAACAACAACAACATTTTTTTTTTTGTTTTGGAAGTTTTTTAACCTTAACATCTTTTTCCGACATTTTTTTTCTACGATTTTGCTAGCGCCACCGTGGTGTGATGGTAGCGTGCTCCGCCTCCCACACCGTATGCCCTGGGTTCACACCCCGGGCAAAGCAACATCAAAATTTTACAAATAAGGTTTTTCAATTAGAAGAAAATTTTTCTATGCGTGGTCGCCCCTCGGCAGTGTTTGGCAAGCGCTCCGGGTGTATTTCTGCCATGAAAAGCTCTCAGTGAAAACTCATCTGCCTTGCAGATGCCGTTCGGAGTCGGCATAAAACATGTAGGCCCCGTCCGGCCAATTTGTAGGGAAAATGAAGAGGAGCACGCCGCAAGTTGGAAGAGAAGCTCGGCCTTAGATCTCTTCGGAGGTTGTCGCGCCTTACATTTTTTTATTTATTTTTTATTGTGCTAGCGAAAAGAATGGTTGGCTATACTGCTATAACTGTGGCCCAATGAACCACATAGTTTTTATTAGAAAAACTTCATTTTGCGGTGCCAGCCTCACACAGCCGTGTTATTATCCAATCTATCCAATAAGCACGACTCTACACGAAATGTCCTTAAAGTTAGCTAATGGAAGCCCATTGTGAAGATTGTTAGTGTCTTGTCGCGCATCCCGTAGGTGGGTGGGGTTAGACTTCCATTCAAGTCAATGTTGAGCCAGCATGACGCTTGGGAGTCAAAGTCGGCTTTCCGTTCTGGAAGAATTTGATCATTTTCTGAAGTCCATTCGAATTTTATCCCCAAATGCGAATGGCGTGTGAGAACGTCTTGGAAAGTCTAAAAATAAAAATAAAACAATGCGTGTGTATCAAGTGCTCGTGAAGTTCGATGTGTCTACGAAGGTCTACGGCTATGTAGAAAACTAATATTTTTAAATTAAGTAGCGTTCGCCCAGGGGTGGAGATACACAACAACAAAGGTAGGTTGTCGTTAAAATCGATAACACGCCGATAACAAATTGGTAACATTTCGATAACAAATCTATAACTTTTAAATAATAAATCGATGACTTTTCCATAACTAATCGATAACAGATGCTTAACTTTTCGACAAAAATCCGACAGTTCGTCGATAAAAATCGATAGCTCGTCGGTTACCTTTGTTTTTGGGGCAAGTTTACAACACTTCTGTAACTCGCCCATATCACGTCGATGACAAACGGGTAACTCGTCGAAAACAAACCGTCAACATTTCTATAGCAATTAACTAAATCGAAATCACCCGTGAGCTCAGATGCAGGATGGAATGGTGTCCTTGATATTGCAATTACAGCTTACTTCCGAAGGGGGTTTGGGAGGTGTAAGGAAAAAATATTCCTGTCCTAGGCTCGGTTTTGATTTAGACTGGGGAATTGAGATAAATCCCTGCTTAGAAATAAAAACAAACATCACTAAGGTTATTTCACAGGAACGTCAAATTCAATTTACAGACAAACAATCTGAACGATCAGGTCCAGTCTCTAGAAAAAAGCTTCCAGGTAATATACAAGATTGGACTAACAATCTTAAGGAATAATAAGAACTTCCCTCCATGGAGGAATAAAACCCTTAGCAGCCTTAAACCTTTTTGGAAGTACGGGATATCCCTCAGAGAATATAAAAAGCATAGCATTGGAAAGACAAAATTCAGGCAAGAACATTGTAGCTCGATTGAAGTCACAGCGGACTCAGAAAGCCTTGAACTTTATTCTTTCCAGAAATCATTCAATTCAGACATTCGCGTTGCTGCCTAATAGATCAGCAGCGCTCTCTTGAACATCGTTCTTGTAAAATTTCACCTTTTTTGTGGTTTGAATGAAATAGCTATGACAATGAATCACTTATCTCAACAATATATAACGTAAACGTAAGTATTTGATGAAATTTGAAGCTTTTAGCCGTAAAAAAGGGGGCAGAAATGACAGTTTATATGGGGTATATAATATATATAATATACCACCGATCTCTATAATTTTTTCAGGGATTCAAGGGGTTGTGTAGCGCAATATATAGCTTCTCCAACCCAATTGTCAACTTCACCTTCGAGCGGCGAATCCCGTTTCACTAACAGACGAGGCTCTGGCGACCCCAAGCTCCTCATGGAACGTGGGGGGTGGGGAGGGAGGAATAGCCTGAAGGTGTAATGTGGCCATATAAATCGTTCCCGAGATGGTCGGGCCAGCACCTTAATGGTGCTGTGTTACCGGAGCGTATCGTATCTGTATCCGACAAAGGACCATCACATCGATAACACTCCCCAAAGCCTTCGGGGAGTAACCTAATCGCTACAAAAACAACAACAACAATAATTTTTTCAGTCAACAATATATTCTATATACGTAAGCATTTGGTGTAATTTGAAACTTCTAGCTGTTCAAATGGTGTAGAAATTGCGAAAAGTTCCTTATCTGAACAATCGGTTGTAGGGGACAAATGCTATATATACGACCGATCTCTATGATTTTTTCAGATAACAATATATGCTATATACGTAATTATTTGGCGAAATTTGAAGCTTCTAGCTGCTAAAATGGGGCAAAAATTACGAAAAGTGTCTTATCTGAACAATCGGTTATATGAGATATATACTATAAATACCACCGACCAATGCAATTTTTTCAGACAATAATGAATGGTCTATAAGTAAGTATTCGGTGAAATTTGAAGCTTCTAACTGCTAAAATGGGGCAGTAATTAGGAAAAGCTTCTTATCTGAACAATCGGTGGTGGGTGGATATATGCTATATATACTGCCGATCTCATCCATTTTTTCAGACAACAATATGTGCAATATACGAAAGCAAATGGTGAAGTTTGAAGCTTCAATCTGATAAATTGAGGAAGGTCGGTTGCTATGGTGGTCCGATCCGCTCGGTTCCGACAAATGTCTAATCCGATATCTAAATATACCCGCTCACCAAATTTTATCAGATATTTCAAAAATTGAGGGACTAGTTTGCATACAAAATACAGACGGACATACGGACATGGCTAAATCAACTCAGCTCTTCATCTTGATAATTTCGGTATACTTATTGGTAGTTCTATCTATTTTCCTTTAAGGACTTACAATAAAGTTAATATACCTTTTCATGTCGACCAAATGTATAGATATGTTCTTAATCATTTGGAAGAAAAAAATAATATTAATATGACTCTCTGTTAAAAACAAATTAAAAAATTCCAGTTTGCAAATACCATTTTAAATGTTGGTGCTATTTACTTTACCGCCACTGAATATATTTTTTAGGTTATTTCCAGACTTAATTTTTGTTTTTCGTGTTTTCAACGTCATTGCTTTATTATTAGTTAAAGCTATTTTGCGTTGTTATTGCTTTATTTTGACAGCACATTTGCACGCCAAATTCGATTTGTTAGAATGCAAAGCGTAAAATGTTTTCATTAATTTTTATTTGGTTGATGTTAATTCCTTTGTAGTGTTAATGATATTGGTGAACCAAAACACACAAACATATGTCTTATTATATCCATGTATAACTAAGTATGTGTGCGTATGCATTCTAATTGCAGTTGTTATTATTTTTTTTTTTTTTAATTAAAGTTTTTTTATTGTAATCATTTGCGCCGTGTTATTTGCTCATGGTACATATCCAGCCAAATGGCTTTCATTAAATCATCACCATCACCTGTTTTACGCTGCGCCTGCAATGCCTCCTCAAATTTGCGATTACAATCACCATAACAATAAATAATATAACCATCGCGAGCTAAACAAAATTTATGTTCCAAATTACAAATTGGCAACATTTGTATATTTCGTAGTTTTTTTTTTTTGGGTTTGTGGGTGCAAAGATAGAAAAATGTAGATAGTACAAATACGACGATAAGCATAAGCCGTGGCGTGGCGTAGAAAATTATGAAGAAGAAGAATAAGAGAAAAAGTTAAACAATCGAAAAATTTTAATAACTTTAATTTAGATACATACATATTAGAGCGGGTCAAATTTTTTTTCCATCAGGAGTAAGCAAAAACGTAATCTACAGATGATTGTAAGAAAAATTGCTGAAGACACAATAGCTCTAAATCCGATTTCGAGTCCCCCACTTTTGCAAAATAGATATTTTGCCATTTGAATGTAGGGTTTGGCCAAAAAAGCTTCATAGCTTCTGATAGAATCTGTCTTAATATCTATAGTGTTAGTTTGAATTTTAGTAGAGATATGAGTCTTAAATTATGAGAAATTAGCCTAAAATGAACTTTTAACTACTATATTATCATTTTTAAAAAATTACTTATGAAAAAAATTTTTTTTACAGCTAAAATAAGTTCAGAATATTTTCAATAACTTTCATTCAGACAGTTTCCCTTTTTTCGAATTCGTTTTAGTAGAAAAAAATGTTTCAAGTAATAAGCAAAAAAATAATATAATTTTAATGTAATTTATTTAAAATATTATTTTTTTACTTAGAATTAACCATTTTAACGCATTTTTCAAAACAAAAGTAATGTTATGTTATTATTTAAAAAACATTTTTTTTTTTGCTCTCCTTTCGTGGTTGTTTTTCACGACTTTCTGCTGTAACAGCCATAACACCCTCACGTTTTTTTTCTATAACACGTTTGGAAACAGATGTTAACAACTGAACACATCTTTCAATTTTGCAAAAATCGGGACCTCGAAATCGGACTTAGAGCTATGGTGTTTTCATCAATTTTTCTTAGAATCATCTGTAGATTACGTTTTTGTTATACTCCTGATGGAAAAAAATCCATCCATACAATTTGACCCGCTCTAACATATATGTATGTATTTAGATTATACGTGCCAGACATATTTACAAATATGTAAACTATTGTATACATATTTAAGTAAAATTTTTTTTGTTGTTGAATACGTGCCAATATTTGACAATTTCATTTTTTTACTTTGTGCAAGGTTAGTGCTTAGATTGGTGAAAAATTACACAATGTCTAGGGTATCGAGCAGACTTCGTTCTTCCAGAAAATTGGTTTGCCTTTCAAAAGTTTCAAAAGTAAGCTAATCTTCCTCACTGCACTCTCTATCCCATTATCTTATACTTCATCTTTCATTCTTCTTATCATCCTTTTCCATCCCTTATTCTCTTTATCCTCCTCCCACTCCCACTTCCACCCCCACTTCCACTCTCACTCTTGTTCTTATCCACTCCTAGCTCTACTCCAACCTCAACACCCTCTACCTCTCTCACCTAAATTTTCTCATATAGTTGGGACCTCTATACCAAATATCATATCATATATCTCATTTAACTGACCTGCTGATTTCAATACATCTGTTTTTATAAATTACTATCAAACTATATTACACTAACAAAGGTACAATTTTTTAAATCGCTACTTACAAAAAATATATATATAATTGAAACATTCTCCTGCTGGCTAATATTACTCTCCGGTGTATCTACTTTCTCAGTAAACAGAGATATTTGTCATACTGTAGCTTCTGCAAAAAATAATTTGTTTGTCTTCTTGCCCTTCCCTCCTTTTCACAATGTTTTGTCCCTCACCCTGCATCTTCACCCTTTCTCGTTTTTTCTCTCCTATACTACCTCTTAATTTGTCTCCCATTAATTCTTCTTTATCTCATTCCTTTGTGTACTTTCCTATCTTTCCTTTCTTCACCTCGCACTTTTGCAAATCTCTCTTTATTTCCTTTCCCTTATACATTCTCTATTTTCTTTCCTGCCACTCTTCTCTTCCTCTCCGTCTCCAATTCCTACTACTATCTCTTATTTTCCTTTTCTCTTATGCAGCCTATGGCTTTTTTATAGCTCTACCTTTCTCTCTCAACCACCATCCTTGTTGAAACATTCATTAACACATCCAATATTGATATCTGGGAACACCCTCATCCACATTTTTGTCCATATCGCGGAAATGGGCCGACATATGGAACCAAACCACACTTACAAACTATCTACGAAGCTATGCAAAACCAAAGTCAACTGCCTTTCAAATATTAAGCTTGATAAAGAGGTAATCCTGTCCCGAATTTTCAGTAAACTGCACCATTAATTAGACTTTTTAGAATAGATCGGTCCTTGGTTTACTTTTCGGAAAACAAACTTTCTCAAATAATAAGCCTATCCAGGAGGAGTACCGCTACAGCAAATTTCAAGGAAATCGCAACATACTTTTATTATTATTATTATTTTTTTTTAAACAGGTCGGTCCCTGGTACACACCTCAGAAAAATAAGAAATAAAACTGGGCAAATTGTGAATCTAAAGCATGCTCAAATCACATCCAGTTGTTTAACAGGTTAGGTTAAGTTAAACTGGTCGGGTCTGCAGGACCTCAAATAGACTGAACGAGTCCATAGTGTTGCATAAGTTTGTTGAACAACCAAACTGAAAAACCCGATCAAAAATTAGGACCTATGTTATAAAATAACTCCGTCCTGTTGGAAAATATTAGAAGTTTTCTAGGAACTATGCCACTTGCTGCTTCTAGATCTGATACCACGTACCGTAGGTCTATCTCAAAATTGTTCTGAAGAAAGCAATTTTTATTTTCCAAGAAGTGTGCATCTCAGAATCCGGGTGAAGAATTTACTTTCATCATGCGTTTCGATGAGCTGAGGTGATTTGATGAGATCGTGCGACCTTTGAAACGGCGCGAGCTAAATTTTTTTTAAGTCCCACTATAGTGAGTCATGAAATAGTTAAATAGCAACCCGCCACTACAAATACGATGAGCTTACTCTAACTGAAAGTAAAAGCATAAAAGCCGTTTGACTTTGTTGTTCGTTTGTTATTATGGGTTTGTTTGCAGAGTTTACACTATGGACCTGTTCAGTCTATGTGAGGTATTGATTCATCGGCCAGTTCAACCTTTCTTTGACTCAGAAAGTCGTAGTATCGGGGCGTACCGCATTCAAATTCGGCAAAGGACTATCCCACTCGACAACACTCCCTTAAACCTGTGAGGGAGCTCTTACCGGTACAACACCAACAATCATCTGTTGAGTCTAGAAACAATGCCTCAAAGTCAAAAAGGACTATGCGAGGGGTGCCTCTAGGTTAAGTTATTTTTAACATATCTATAAAATAAAATTGGTGGGACGAAACCGTAAACAATTTAGCAGCATGTGAGGAAATACCATTAGCACAGTTTCCAGGGTCCAAGGTGGTACATGGAAACGCTAAAAGTGTCCCATATAATTATGGATGTTGTCAGATAGAAGGAAGTAGAATTTAGACAACTGGAGAGGATAAACATTATGAGTATACGATATAACCAATCATGAATAATACAAAAATCTGAGGATAACAATAAAGATTTACAGATCAATGCAGCAGAGACTCAAAAACACGTATCAACAAACATCAACATTAGTTGGCGCTTGACCGCCTAAGCGATTCTGGCCGTTTCGTACCAAATCACGCGAGCTATCCATGTATCGCAATAACTGGCGCCAATTGAGAGCACCAAGGGAGCTTAAATCTTGCTCCAGCTGCCTCTCCCAAACCAGTGGAGATCTCGCCCTTTCTCTGCTTGCAAATTGTGATATCGACTGAAATACTTTCTTAGCCGGAGCGTCTTCGTCCATTCGCATAACATGACCTAGTCAGCGAAGCCTTTAGGCTTTATATTCACTGCACTATCGTCATATCTGCGTAAAGCTCAACCAGCTCATCATCATACCTCTTTCGATACTCACCGTCGGCATAATGGACAGGATCATAAATCTTCCGGAGAACTTTTCTCTCGAACATCATCGTCCGTGATTCCAAGCCATACATCACGACAGGTATGATGAGCCTACAAGTCGCTCAGGACTTGCCTTTTCAATTGCCTACTCAGTCAAAAATAAAAATTGTTGGATAGAGTTACTCTTTGTTTCATTTCTAAGCTGGAATTGTGTTTGCTATTAATGCTGGTTCCCAAAAAGACGAATTCATTCACAGTCTCGATAGTACTGCATCAGGAAATTTCCGAAATGGATCTATTAGCAAGTCAAAGAGTCATTCCGTCTGGGATCGCCTGATGAACAATTCCAGTGAAAAAGTCTGTAACCAGCTATAGATTGTTGAAGTTTCAGATTTTTCTTAAATAGCGAAGCAGGAATGATTTGTGTACCTTACTACACAACTGCTTTAATCACCTGGGCAGTTGAGAGCCAATTAACCCTTACAACCTGAGATTACCGTATGGCAATACGCGTTGCAATGTTGTTATTGGAATACAACATTGAAAAAAAGGTTGACACCGTTAAATTTAAAGATTGCCAAATGGAAACAAGGCATTACAAAGATCTTTTATCCAGGACAAATAATAGATATCCGGTGGATTTACCCGAGATCGGTTTCATTCGAAACTATATCCTTGCGACGCAACGATTCTATAAGTAGCTATAGCTTACGTAACCGTTACTTTGTGTAGTATCACAACGGACATACATGCTGTTCAAGTGAACTTCCGCTTCCAGGGCAGATACCACCTAACCTAACCTAAAAAAAGAAAATTCCGTAAAATTAAACGGGTTTTTGATATGAATAAAGGGGTAAGTTGACTACACCTGAGCTGTTATATTATTCATATGGCAGATACGTATTCATAAAGCTACTACACTAGCCGTACGAGAAATTTAGCACCAACTTTTTTCCAAGACTTGGGCGATGGCGGGAGCAAAAAATAGTTTAATTCGAAACGGCTGACTTTCATAGAATTTTAGACTTTTATCTGGAAAACGGTCAATACTTTTTCTGAGGAATTTTCAATCAAAGATCAACTTTTTTGGAGAAGGTTCCCAAAACAGATCAAAGAACCGTGATTCTTCAGTTCTCCATTTAGTTATGCGGTTTCAAATGTATGTAATGTACTGAGCAAACTAATTACTTACGTGGCCGCGATGGTGGCTCAGCCGTCTCCTCCAGTATACGCAGTTCTATTTCCAGCGACTGAATTTCGTCGTATCCGCGTTGTAATAATTTCATAATTTTTTTAATGAAGCCAACATAATCTGTAAATTGAACACAAAGTAAACAAAAAATTCCAAACAGTCTAAGGCAGAAACCGACTGTGAAAAGCTACAAAACAAAACTTTATCACATCTATCAGTATTGCTGATTGTAACCAAAAGTGATAGCCGATCTCTCTGTAGGGCGGAAAAGTACTTTGTATTTGCCGCCAGGTGAACGTGTACACTTATACAATAGGTTCACTGTTGTCACTTTAGTCGACAATCTACAACTGTGATAGCAGTGAAAATTTCTCTTCACTTTCTGCATTTTCCATCATTCTCATACACACCTCTGGGGAAATCCTTCGGACTAACCAACTCCTTGAAGAAATCTTGTGCTATATGAGCTTGCTTCTCATCGCTGCGCAACCATTGTCTAAACCAAAAGCGTAAAGTGCGTGATTCCTGCGAATGCTTACCACTATTGGCACTCACTAAGAATACACGAAATTCCAATGATAGCTGTGCCGGGTCATTTTGACTTTTCTGTCCACTAACTGTATCCTTATTAATTATAATCCCTGTATGATCTCCACCCGCAACATGAACCCTCTCGTTGATTTCATCCACTAGCTTCCGTTCAATGAGTATAACAGTACTATTCGCAGTTTTACCTTTTGGCGTCATTACGACCTGCTCTCGATCAGTGCGCGGCGGCGTGTGACACGAACTACGTCCATTGATGTTCTGATTGTCTGTCAATGAAGATATGCTACCGTTACGACTGCTTCCACTAGCGCTGCCACTAGCATTTCCGTTGCCATTCGCAAATATGCCATTTCCATTTGCATGTCCTGTGTGTGCTTCGTACAATGTGTTGGTAGTAGGGGATTTGTTTGGTTTGGGAGGTGGTGGCGGTGGTGCCATTTGTGGATGAGTTCTAGCTGACATGATTGGCTTTTGGTTTGTTTGGATGTGTGTTTTTGTTTTTTATTTTCACTTTTGTTACTAAATTTTGGTTTTTTCAGTGTCCCTAATAAATACCAATGTGGATATGTGTATGTATGTTTGTTTGTATAATTGTTTGATAATCCACTTTGATATGCAACCTTGGCAGCCGTTTAATATATTCAAAACTTTGGTATTTCTTCAAACTTTTCTTTTTTATTCAATTCGTTAGACCTGAAAGTGAAAGAGAAAAAAGAAAATATGAATTTTTGTTGTAGGATACACTGTGAGTAATTTAAAAAAGTTATGAAAAATACTAAGGTTAGGTTATGTTGAACTGGCCGGTCAATAAAGACCTCACATAGACTGAATGTGTCCATAGTGTTACCAGAATGTGTTTGACGACCAAACCAAAGAAGCCCAAGCAGGTGCCACGACATATTTTATAGAATAACTCCGTCCTCTTGGCAAATACTAGACGTTTTCTAGGACCCAGCTTAATTGCTGCCTCAACTCTGCTGCACCTAATAGCTGGAGCCTTGATCTGGCGAGCGTAGGACATGAACACAGAACGTGCTCAACCGTTTCTTCCTGCAGCTCACAGTTCCAATACTTGCTGTTACTGATGAGGCCTAACTTATAAGCATGTGATGCCAGCAGCCAGTGTCCAGTCAGTATGCACATCGTGAGCCTTAAGTCTTCTCTCTTCAGAGATATGAGCCACTTTGTGAGTCTAAAATCGTAGGCTTTGCACATGAAAAATATTAAGAAGGAAATGGAAAATGTTTAACTTGATTAGCGGGCTTTTCATATAAGATAGTTAAAGGAGCGATTTTGGGAGAGCAGAGTTCATACACCCCTCCCTGGCGTTTGCTCCACCTATAAGGAGTCATAGAGCTATCACGACTAGAAGCAGCAAGTGGCATAGGTCTTAGAAAGCTTCTAGCATTTGCTATTCAGTCTAGGCGAGGTCCTCGCAGAGATAAAAATTTAACTGGTCAACAAAAATGTTCGTTTTCGAACTTCTTTTATTATCCTTGGCGTTGCCGTTGATTTGCTTATGGATCGAGAACATGACGGCAGTAAAGTCGCATGTAAGTCAGTCATAAAGCCGTTGAAACAGCAGACGTGAAGAACTTGAACAATAAGATAGATTTAAATAAGATAGTAATAAAGTATCAAGTCTCACGTGACGCAGTTCACGCCTCTCGCTCTCCCATCTATGATATAAAGTGATGCTGCCTATAAGAGGAGATAATACCGTTACGCGCGTCACGTAATTTTGCGGATCGCCACAAAGGTGAACCTCCCTCCTGACAGGAAAGTGTAACTTTAAGCTGTGTCGAAGATTATCTGTGTCACAGCTGGCAGGCAAAAAGCCTCCTTGCGCGGATTTCTAGAGGCTCTAGGTTAGAAGACTGTTACTTCGCAAAAATCCGCAGCCTGTTGAGCAAAACAGCAGTGGTTTTGGAAAATATTTTCCTTTTCATAAAGATCTCTAAGTATTTGGCCTTTATCAAAGGATAGATTAGGTTAGGTTGAAGTGACTATCCGAGGGCACACTTAGATCAGTGATATTAGGCCCGTTGTGATTCCACGAAAAGACAGCATTACTTTTCCTCTTCAAAACGTTTTAAAGACCTGATAAAGACTACCAAGTCCTAGAAATGGAGCTCCCAGAATGCGCTGCCTTGCGCCACTTATTGCCGGGCAGTATAGGTATAGGCCGAACAAGATAAGATGAACCACCGTTTTCTCCTCTTCATAATCTTTACAACTACTGCAGCAACAACTGTAAGGCGCTCGTAATTTTTTACATGTCTACCTATAAGTCCGCGCCCAGGAAGTGCTCCTAAGAGTGTGAAAATTTTATCTCTCTATCTTTTGTCGGCTTGACGATGGGGCATATCCAAGCGCCCTTGATCAGGAGGAATCTGCCTGATCGTAATCTGGCTAGAGAGTTCGTCTGAAATGCAGCTTTCCTTGATGGCCCTGTGTCCCGGGACCCATGTGAGGTTTATACGGTTCCTTTGGGCTATCTTTTGAAGAGATCAGTGACAATTTAATGTTTGTTCAGAATTGAGAGATTTCACGGCAGCCTGGCTGTCACTGAAAATAAAGATTCCTTTACCGATATTGTGTGTTGCTATCCTAATTGCGGCTTTCATGATGGCTCATACCGGCATGACGATACAGTGATCATGTAGTCTGAAGTAGAGTTGGAGTTCTAGGTCCATTGAATAGACTCCACCCCCACTCTTCCGTTTAGTTTATAACGCGAATGTTACTATAACGGTTATTTATTTTTGTCATATGACTGTGGCCGATATTTTTGGAATCGTTCACTATCTATAAAGGTTGTCGTAGCTACAACACCAACACTCATCATTGCATCAACATACAAAGGAGGTGAATCCAAATATCAAAGAAAGTTAATTCGCTATGAAACACAAAAAAATATGTACATATGCATGTATATTAGGGTTGTCGTTATAAATCAAATAACCGAACTTTTCCAGTCTCACCTCCTCAGATGGTTAGACCTCGGTCAAAAATATCACATACATATCAATTTTAGGCCCGATTGAGGAAGGTGAAAGGGTGTCACACGGGGGTAAAAGCTAAGATTGAGACTCGAAAATTTAAAATAAATTTTTTAATTTCTGAATACCGAGAATCGATAATATTATGGAATATGTATGTACAAGTTTTGGTAATGATTGAAACCGATGATGTCAAATACAGGGAGAATTCTTCCTGCTTTTGTTTTACCTACTTTTGGAGACGGTCCCGTTTTCATCTATATATGTACATATGTACATAAATATGTGCTATGTAAAAATGAATGTTGAACTCCTAATATTCATGTCGATCCAAAATAACACTTTATAGAGAGGTAATTTCGCCTGCCCCTTTTTGGGCTAGACGATAATTGATGTGCAATATTAAGTGGGATTATATTTGTTATACATATGTTTATACATACATATTTTAACAGTACCAAAATTGCTTTTATATCAAAAAGGTAAACAACACTCGTCGCCACGGTTGCCACACCATGTTTTTATTTAGGACCAAAATTCAACGAAAAAAGGACCAAATTTTGGTTCTATTTTATCATAATACAAACAATTCAGGAATTAACAAGAGTGTCGTATTCGTTGTAAATTATAACATTTTAGAATGTTTCCATGGTTTCCCATATACAATTTTACTAAACATAGCTATTAGGAGATTTTGTTTTAATTCAAACTTCACAAACAAAAATTAAGTGTACTTTCAGGTATTAAACTTTCACATTTCTAGGGTGAGTCTATGTCTTTCACCAACCAAACGTTGTGAATTTAGTTTTGCGGATAAAGCTGTTAGTTTCACATTATGTTGTTGATTGCAATGAAATAAAATGTAAAGCGCAGTTATGTTTCAGTAAGAAATGGTTCAATAATTTCCGTTCTGGTGTTGCCAAACTATGTGGAACTTAGTAAATAATAAATGAAGATAAGTAATTATTCGAAGCAATTTTTTTGTTAATGCTATTTTTATAGATGATAACTTTTTCCCTAAACGTTAAAACTTCATACCAGAGCATAGATTCAGTAAGTGTGAGTTTTGAAAAACTCATATTTACTGAATCTAGTCCCACGCGTCATACTAAAAAGCAAATGTCTTGAGACTTTATTACTGCATTTGCTTGAAAATTTTAATATAAAAATAAATTTTTGTAACCGCAATTCGTAGCACATTTATAAAATTATAGCTTTCGAGAAGTATTTCTGCCTTATTTCCAACTAAAATATTTCTTATGCTAAGCTACTTAGTTTTCAAGTATCTTGGGTGGCTTAGCACCACAATAGTACTGTAATTCCTTGAACTCATTGGGCTACTATGATCTATGTGAGATAAATTTAAATATCGACGTGTCAAACGAGAAGTAATGCTTTCGCAATATTACATAGAATTTCTTTGTAAAAGCTTTGAAAGTGTTACTTTTTGTATGGCACCTTAATATATTCCTTCACAAATTTTCAATACTTTTCGGTGTTCTTGAACATAAATTAAGTGAGTGGCAAGTACACCAAACATAAAGAAAATTGTTTCATTCTTTTACTTAGTTTTCAATTCATTTTAATTTCTTCTTACAGGGACACGTGCATTTGAAATAAATTCTTTTAGCTCGACTAGGGGCAAAAATCTATCACGAAAAGTGTTTGATAAACAATCGAAATATCTAGCCACTAAAACCAAACTTGCCGGCCACCGTGGTGTGATGGTAGCGTGCTCCGCCTGCCACACCGTATGCCCTGGGTTCGCACCCCGGGCAAAGCAACATCAAAATTTTAGAAATAAGGTTTTTCAATTAGAAGAAAATTTTTCTAAGCGGGGTCGCCCCTCGGCAGTGTTTGGCAAGCGCTCCGGGTGTATTTCTGCCATGAAAAGCTCTCAGTGAAAACTCATCTGCCTTGCAGATGCCGTTCGGAGTCGGCATAAAAACATGTAGGTCCCGTCCGGCCAATTTGTAGGGAAAATAAAGAGGAGCACGACGCAAATTGGAAGAGAAGCTCGGCCTTAGATCTCTTCGGAGGTTATCGCGCCTTACATTTATTTTATTTTAAAACCAAACTTTTTTGATAAGTCCGTCCAATGTGTTTACTTAGTTCCAACACTTTTCTTTTTAATACAATAAATAAAAAAAATGCCGCGATAACCTTCGAAGAGTTTAGGCCGAACTTCTCTTCTCTATCCCGCTTAGAAAAACTTTCTTCTAATTGAAAAAACTTGTTTCTAAAAGTTTGATGCTGCTTTTTCCGGGGCGTGAACCCAGGATCTTCGGTATAGTAGGCGGAGCACGCTACCACCACATCACGGCGGCCGCCTAAACTATCTCCTAGGTGAAATGTTATTGTTCTACTATATTGTATTGACTGACCAATTGTGGTAAGAATTTCATTGAAGTAAATTGAAAATTGGGTTGATGAAAGCGTGGCAAATATTGTCACACTGCCCTTTTAGCTCAGTGAAAAAGATAAGTACCAAAATCGTGGCTACAACCTAAAAAGGACCAGAATTGAAAAAAAGGGACCAGCGGACCAAATGTTGTTGGAAGGGGCCATTCTTGGTCCAAATGGACCAAAGTGGCAACCGTACTCATCGCGTACGGATATGTATTGATGTGTGATTGAGAAGGTGTTTAAGCTTTTATGTATTATTTACAACTTGTTTATATCTAGCCCTACTTTTTTGATATTTATTTCACCACTGCTTCATAGAGAATGTGTATGTATGTCTATGCTTGACGGCAACCTGATACCTCAACTCTTTCTAGGTCAAAAAGGAATGTGAGCCGCCCAGAATGTGGCAAATAGATACGCTACTATGTTCAATAAAACAAGTAAGGAAGGCTAATTTCGGGCGTAACCGAACATTACATACTCAGTTGAGAGCTGTGGAGATAAAGTAAGGGAAAATCACCATGTTGTAAAGAGAACCTATGGTAACCCTGGAATGTGTTTGTATGACATGTGTATCAAATGGAAGGTATTAAGGAGTATTTTAAGAGGAGGTGGGTCATAGTTCTATAGATGGACGCCTTTTCGAGATATCGCCATAAAGGTGGACCAGGCCTGACTCTAGAATTTGTTTGTACGATATGGGTATCAAATGAAAGGTGTTAATGATAATTTTAAAAGGGAGTGGGCCTAAGTTCTATAGGTGGACGCCTTTTCGAGATATCCCCATAAAGATGGACCAGGGGTGACTCTAAAATTTATTTTGTACGATATGGGTATCAAATAAAAGGTATTAATGAGTATTTTGAAAGGGCGTGGGCCTTAGTTCTATATGTGGACGCCTTTTCGAGATATCGCCATAAACGTGGACCAGGGGTAACTCTAGAATGTGTTTGTACGATATGGGTATCAAATTAAAGGTATTAATGAGGGTTTTAAAAGGGAGTGGCCCTTACTTGTATATGTGAAGGCGTTTTCGAGATATCGGCCAAAATGTGGACCAGGGTGATCCAGAACATCATCTGTCGGGTACCGCTAATTTATTTATATATGTAATACCACGAACAGTATTCCTTCCAAGATTCCAAGGGCTTTTGATTTCGCCCTGCAAACCTTTTTCATTTTCTTCTACTTAATATGGTAGGTGTTACACCCATTTTGCCAAGTTTTTTCTAAAGTTATATTTTGCGTCAATAGACCAATACAATTACCATGTTTCATCCCTTTTTTCGTATTTGGTATATAATTTAGGCATTTTTTTCATTTTTCGTAATTTTCGATATCGAAAAAGTGGGCGTGGTCATAGTCGGATTGCGACCATTTTTTACACCAATACAAAGTGAGTTCAGATAAGTACGTGAACTGAGTTTAGTAAAGATATATCGATTTTTGCTCAAGTTATCGTGTTTACGGCCGAGCGGAAGGACAGACGGTCGACTGTGTATAAAAACGGGGCGTGACTTCAACCGATTTCGCCCTTTTTCACAGAAAACAGTTATCGTCCTAGAATCTAAGCCTCTACCAAATTTCACAAGGATTGGTAAATTTTTGTTCCACTTATGGCATTAAAAGTATCCTGGACAAATTAAATGAAAAAGGGCGGCGCCACGCCCATTTTGAAATTTTCTTTTATTTTTGTATTTTGTTGCAACATATCATTACTGGAGTTGAATGTTGACATAATTTACTTATATACTGTAAAGATATTAACTTTTCTTTTAAAATCTGAATTTAAAAAAAAAATTTTTTTAAAAAGTGGGCGTGGTCGTTCTCCGATTTTGCTAATTTTTATTAAGCAGACATAAGCAGAGAGTAACGTTCCTGCCAAATGTCATCAAGATATCTTCAACGACTGCCAAATTACAGCTTGCAAAACTTCTAAATTACCTTCTTTTAAAAGTGGGCGGTGCCACGCCCATTGTCCAAAATTTTACTAGTTTTCTATTCTGCGTCATAAGTTCAACTCACCTACCAAGTTTCATCGCTTAATCCATATTTGGTAATGAATTATCGCACTTTTTCAATTTTTCGAAATTTTCGGTATCGAAAAAGTGGGCGTGGTTATTGTCCGATATCGTTCATTTTAAATAGCGATCTGAGATGAGTGCCCAGGAACCTACATACCAAATTTCATCAAGATACCTCAAAATTTACTCAAGTTATCGTGTTAACGGACGGACGGACGGACGGACATGGCTCAATCGAATTTTTTTTCGGTACTGATGATTTTGATATATGGAAGTCTATATCTATCTCGATTCCTTTATACCTGTACAACCAACCGTTATCCAATCAAAGTTAATATACTCTGGGAGCTCTGCTCAACTGAGTATAAACATATACCATGAAGACCATCGGCGATTAGTCAATGGAATTGCGTCAATGATTTTGGCAAAGTGATAAAATGTCAATTAATTGCCCATCCTCCAATTTTTTTTGGCAGTCGACGCGCATTTGGGCACTTTTATTTTATTTGCCATTTTGCGACACAATTAGTGCAAAAAACCAAACATTGTGCGGCACACACAAAATTGAACAAAAAAAATATTCCAACATATTAGATTTATTGAATCCTGTCTAAATAAATCGATAGGATTTCCAAAATAAGTTCTAAATAATTACTTGGATAGCATATCTTAGCGGCCGCCATGGTGTGGTGGTAGCGTGCTGCGCCTACCCTCCCGAAGATGCTGGGTTCAATTTCAAAACTTTATAAACAAGTTTTTTCAAGTAGAAAAAAATTATTTTTCTCAGCGGGGTCGCCCCTCGGCTGTGATTTGGCAAACACTCCGAGTGTATTTCTGCCATGATGCGGTTCGAAGTCGGCGTAGAACATGTATGTCCTGTACCGCCAATTTGTTAATAAGAGGTAAAAAAATTTTAAAGTTATGCAGCTAGATCAAAGTTAGGGCAGAACAAGGTCTACCGGGTGTGCTAGTATTTCTCTAACATACGACGAAAAATACCTTTCTTTTAGTAGTCGTTTTTAAAACCTCATTTAATTTTTTTAATTCTAAATACCCATTCCTCTCCTTCAGAATATAACGGAAAAAGTGGCATTCAAATAGATGAAGTGGCTTCGAGATAGTAGCGGATATATAAAAAACTAAGTACGATAAAGGATTTCCAACTAATCATAAGGGGCGATAAAAATATTTCAAACAGGTGGCAACCAAACTTCCCTAAGTGGCAACGCCTTCATATTTGAGGTTAGTATATATGTTGTCAATGAAAAAATTTTATTAAAATATTGTGGCGAATGTTGGCATCACTAGGCTGTTAGTAAATAATCACGCAACAACAAAAACATTAAAGCAAGCCACACTTGTGGACATGAACACTTGAATCATCATTTACACACATACATGGAAGCAGAGCTGGGTAGTAATGATTACTTTAGGTAATCAGTACCCGTCGATTCCCCATTACATGTACTTGAGGAAAGTAATCAATTCCTTTCCTCCACAACAAAGGAATTGATTACATTTCAATTCCTAAAAAAAAAATACCAAAAGTAATTTCGTTTTTTGAGGCTCAAGTACAAAAAAATTTTTGTTTGTAATTGAGAAAAAAATACTTTGTTCAAATGTAATTTCTGCCCAAGTACTTTGGAAAGGAATTGGAAATGTAATTGAAAATTTTCCAATTACATTACAAGGAATGGAAAAAGTACTTTCGAATTTCCCATTCCTCAAAGGAATTGCAAAAGTAATTGAAAAATTCTTTGTGTAAAAAATATTTTTGCGATTCAAGTGGTGATCTTATGAGGCCATTGTAACTCTTTGGACCATAAGAAAATGTTTTTAAAACACAAGCACTGCCTTCAGTGAATTGCAATTCATTTCTTCTCGCCATTTATGAGGAGGGTTATGGTAAGACTGTATCATCGTAGTTTAGATTTTCTGTTGAATGGCCGGCCAATTGCTTTGTACGTGGCTAGCAATGCTTCTTCATCTTTTCCCCAAGTGCTACTGGCAAGCGACTTGAGGATTTTGTTGCGGATTTGTACTTTAGATACAACTTCGATGGCATACTTCTTGAAGGTGAGAGTGTGACCGAATGTTGCTCCTAAGATATTTTAATGGCTGACAATTGGTAACGCAACACCATCGACGTCAACGTCCAATATTCCACGTCGCAAAACAGTGACCGTGGATTTGGCCGGCTAGGTTCGGATAATTTGCAGTTTATGTTTTTATACAAAGGGGAAAGGATGAATCTTCTATATGTTGTTGTTGTTGTTGTAGCAATGCTCGCCCCACCTAATAGCCGCGACCGATCACAAATTGTCATCAATATCCTCTAACGGGAGTCCAAGGAAACTTGCCGTTTCAACAGGGGTGGACCATAAGGAAAGAGGTGTTAGAGGCGTTGGTTCCACATTACAATTGAAGAGATGGTTGGTGTCATGTGGGGACACATTGCAAGCGGGGGATACATTTTGTATGTCGGGGCTGATTCTGGATAGGTAAGAGTTTAACCTGTTACAGTATCCAGAACGAAGTTGAGCAAGAGTGACACGCGTTTTCCTGGGGAGTATGCGTTCCTCTTCCGCAAGTTTTGGATAATTTTCGTTAAGTACTGGATTCACCGGGCAATTCCCGGCATAAAGGTCCGACGCCTGTTTATGGAGTTCACCAAGGACCTGCTTGTATTTTTTCACTTCATACGGCTGAGTTCTCAGGTGCCGTATTTCCTCAAAATGCTTACGGAGATGACTCCTTAAGCCCCTAGGCGGTGCTGGTTCATCAATCAGATGTCTGTTGGGATGCCCAGGTTTCTGGGTATTCAACAGGAACTGTTTGGTCAGCATCTCATTTCTCTCCCTGATGGGGAGTATTCTCGCCTCATTATGCAGATGGTGTTCTGGGGACATAAGAAGACAGCCCGTGGCGATTCTGAGAGCAGTATTTTGGCAGGCCTGTAGTTTCTTCCAATGGGTGATTTTTAGGCTTCGCGACCATATGGGTGATGCGTAGCACGTAATCGGCTGGCTAATTGCTTTGTATGTAGTCATGAGCGTTTCTATATCTTTTCCCCAAGTACTGCCAGCGAAGGATTTGAGGATTTTGTTACGGCTCTGAATTCTCGGAACAATTGCGGCTGCGTGCTCACCAAAATGTAGATCCTGATCAAACGTCACACCCAAGATTTTGGGGTGTCGGACAGTCGGTAGCGTAGTGCCATCGACGTGGATGTTCAAAATGGTCGACATTTGGGGCGTCCATGTTGTAAATAAGGTCGCGGAAGATTTAGTCGGTGATAATGCCAGGTTTCGCGAGGCGAAAAAACTGGAGAGGTCAGGGAGGTAGCCGTTTATTTTATTGCATAGCTCATCGATCTTTGGGCCCGGGCCTGTGGCCATTATTGTGCAGTCATCGGCGTAGGAAACGATTGTGACTCCTACCGGTGGTGAAGGTAGCTTAGATATGTAGAAATTAAACAAAAGTGGGGATAGGACACCACCCTGTGGCACCACCTGTTTAATTCTCCTTGGTTTTGATGTTTCGTTTCTAATTGCACCGATGCCTGCCGACCACCCAGATAATTTGCGGTCCACCTTTTAAGACATGGGGGAAGGGTAGACCCTTCCAGGTCCTGCAGTAACGAGCCATGGTTGACCGTATCAAAAGCTTTTGATAGGTCTTGCGCTACGAGTACTGTTCTATGGTGGGGGTATTGATTTAAACCGCAATTTATCTGGGTGCTAATGGCATTTAGCGCGGTGGTGGTGCTATGGAGTTTTCTGAAGCCATGCTGATGAGGTGCTAGCTGCAAATTTGCTTGGAAATAAGGGAGCAAAATGGCTTCAAGCGTCTTTGCCACAGGCGATAGGAGAGATATCGGACGATACGACTCACCTATGTTAACTGGTTTCCCAGGCTTTAGTAGCGGGACCACCTTGGCCATTTTCCATTTCTCAGGTATGACAAAGGTGGAAAGAGACAGATTGAAGACATGCGCTAAATATTTGAACCCCTCTTTCCCTAGGTTTTTAAGCATCGGCAAGGCTATGCCGTCTGGGCCCACTGCTTTGGATGGTTTAGCACGACCAATGGCGTCCTCAACCTCTTTAGCGGTGATGGTGATTGGTCACGCGCTGAATTTGTGTTTATGTGCGCGTCTATTGGCTCTCCGTCTATCTTTGTCGACCGTAGGATGCATTATATATTGTCGGCAGAAAGCGCTCGCGCATTTTTTCGCGTCCGACAGCACTTTGTAGCCAAATGCGATGGAAACTTTGTCTTTGTGCTTAGTCGGATTCGATAGGGACTTTACGGTGGACCAAAGTTTACCCACACCGGTAGAGAGGTTATAACCTCTTAGGTGCTCCTCCCATTTCGCCCGCTAGTGTTCATCTACAAGCAATCTGATGCGTTGGTTTATATCCCTTATTTGGGGGTCGCCTGGGTCAAGCTGTCATATAAGGTCACGTTCTCTCGCTAAGTTTGCGGCATCCGCCGGGAAGTGGGGCCGGCTTTCGGGAATTCTCCCGGCGGGAATGAAATGTGCCGAGGCGGATTTAATGACCTTACGTAAGGCACGCTCCCCTTGGCGGGCATCAGTCGGGATAGGGAGGGCAGCTAGGCGGCTGTCTGTGAAGGATTTATATTCTTCCCACTTTCCGTTTTTGAAGTTTATGAAAGTGCGTTTTTCAGTGACGATGAAGTCGGCGTTACGCTCAAGCGAAATAAGTATGGGCAGGTGGTCGGATGCCAATGTTACCATCGGCTGCCAGTTGACGCAGTTTACGAGTTCTGCGCTCACGATTGAGATATCTGGCGAGCTGTGACAGCTTCCTACCATACGTGTGGGGGCGTCTCCGTTTATTGTGCAGAACGTCGTTTCTTCTATTTGATCCGCCAACATCTCACCCCTACTGTCCGCCCGCAAGTTTGAATGCCATAGATCATGATGGGCATTGAAATCGCCTAAGGTAATGCGATTGTTGCCAGTGAGTAAGGTCCTGATATTAGGGCGGTATCCACTGGGGCAACAGGTGGCAGGAGAGATGTAGATGTTGATGATTTCTAGGTTTGCATCGCCTGACCGGACAGATAGGCCTTGACGTTCTAAGACATTGTCCCTGCGGTCGATGCCAGGATCAAATATATAATATTGCACAGAGTGGTGTATGATAAACGCGAGACCGCCTCCATTTCCCCTCTCGCGGTCTTTCCTGTGGACGTTATACCCACAGCAGGTCTGCAATGCAGATCTTGCTGTGAGTTTAGTCTCTTGAATCACAGCAATGCGGATGTTGTGCCGCTTCATGAAATCGACTATCTCCGTAATCTTCCCAGTTAGTCCAGTACAGTTTAACTGCAGAATTCTGAAGTGCATAAGGGGAGACGTCGCCACTCTGGGGGTAAGTGACGGGTGACTACGCCTGGGTTGGGGAAGGCCAGGACGCAATTGCTGTTGTGGCCCTAGGACTGGGCGTCCTTGGGCAAGCATTGGGGTACCCGGATGATTTGGGTTTGCGACCTGGCAACATGGCGCGATGAAACCCGTCGGGGAGTTGCCGTCGCGGAGACTAGGGAAGTGGCACCACCCAAGGCAGGAGCTGCATTGGGCGGATGTTGCAAACATATATATTCTGTGCTGGCAAACGGTGCAAACGGAGGTAGGGACTAAGAGTCTGTTTCCTGACCTACACGATTGCTGGCGGAAAAGAGGGGGGGAGAAGACGGGGGCAGGGGCTGTTGCTCTGCATCGCTTCCGACTCTACTACGAAGATTGTAGTTATGAGTGGTAGCAGCTGTTTGAGTTGTTGGCGCCGTGGGGCGCGAGCAGCAGCGGGTACTTGTTGTGGCTTGCTGAGCAGCGGGGCTGCTGGAAGGTAGTGGGGGGGGCGCTTAGACGTAGACTACGGGACGCCCTTGGGCGTGAACAGCAAGGAGCCACAAAAGATTTATAAAAGTTACGTGGACGTCGGGTTTTGGGATCAAGCCCAGAACAACCTGTCCGATGCAACCATCCCTTGCACGAGACACACTGAACAGAGTATGACCGTCCTAAAATGATTCTTTTCCGGCAGATGCAGCAAAACCATTTCTCAGGACCGGGGTCAGGAGACGGACCCGGATTGGATTCGATGCCTTCCCGGAGTAGGTGAATATGGAGCAGTCCTGCTGCAAGGAGCTGCTGGGAGGATGACAATTTGTGGGAGGGACGAAACAAATTAGATGGGGTCACACTGAAATGACAGTCCTTGGTCGGGAAAAATCCCGAGTCGCTCCGGTACATAGAACCGACTGCCTTGGGAAGCGGAATCTTCTATATCTTGGAGTATAGTACCGTGGTTGACTGTGTCAAAAGCTTTTGACAGTGCTGGTAGTGCTATATATTTTGCGGAAGCCATGCTGATGAGTGGCTAGGCGAAGATTCGCACTAAACGGAGCAGGAAGGTTTCTAATGTCTTCCCTACTGGCGAACAGAGTAATACCGGTCGTTATAACTCACCTTCGTTAGCCGGTTTCCCAGGCTCGAAAGCGTGCGTCAGATAGCTTTCTTCCTCAGTGCCAAGATGTTTTAGCATTGGCATGACTACTCCATTTGGACCTATTGAATTAGAAGGTTTGGCTCTTTTCATGGCTTTTTCAACCTCTGTGCGGTGATGGTAACGGGTCACACGTCGTGTTTGTGTCTATGTTCACCTCATCCGGGGAATTAAAAATTCCGGGCATTAAAAAAAAACTATCCAGAAATGATGCCAGAAGGATCCCCAAATGATCCCGAAAAAGTCCCGAAATTACTCTGACGGGATCCCGAAGGTCATCCAGGAATGATACCGGAAGGATCCCCAAATGATCCCGCAATAGTCCCGAAATAACTCCGACATATTCACGTACTTAGCAATGAATTCAAAATAACGTGGCTTCTTTAGATACTCAAATATTGCATGTTCTGTGCGGAAATTTCTATATACAGAAAGAGGCGTGGCTACTGACCGATTATGACCATTTCTTTTTTGGGAAAGCTTTCCTATCATAGCAGAATGCGGTTTACCAATTTTCACTCTAATAGTTGTATTGGAACGAAATTTATTGCAAAAATCCACTGCAAGTTCACCATTTATACTACGAGATTTTCGATCTAGTTTGTTTACGATAAATTTCTAGTATTATTAACAGAAATTTTCAAAAGTCCATAAGGTTTTAAATTTTAGGAATCCAGGATAATCGATTGGTACCAAATTTTTTTAATTCGGATAAGTCGTTTCTTCGTTATCAAGCGGGACTTTTATTTCGGCATTAAAAAATAAAAGTCTTGATTTAACTTTTATATCGGGACTTTTATTTTTAAAAGTCCGAGTTTAACTAGTTCTATCGGACTCAAAAAATAAAAACCCCAAAAATAATTTTTTTCTTCATCCAAATATGTTTAAAGTCCAAAATTAATAGTTTTGCAAGGACTTACATATATTATAAAAGGAATAACAGTTTCAGCCCCTGGAATAATGGGGATACCATTACTTAAAACTCACAAATTTTGCGTAACGCCTTATTGCCAAAAGCGAGGACAACATCGTACTGTGAGGAGGTGGAAATGCAAATATCCCGACTTAAAATCAATGAGGCACAGAAGAACATCTGACCACTAAACTTTTCAAACAAGGAGGCGAAGCGATGCATCATTTCTACGCAAACTTTTAAATATTAAGAAGCATTTGGCATTGAGATATTTAGTAGCACCTGGTGCCGCTATACCTTAGCTTCACTTCACCTCAAATGCTTCTGAGGTTTTATACGTTTATAAGGACGATTTGTCATTGTCTGCTTTAATATTATTTATTACAATATGGTTCAGAAGAGGCAACTATTGATGGATCGAAAGAACAAGAATACGAGAAAAAAGTTTTCCGGAACATTATTGGTATTTACGTTATGCCAGCTGAATGAATCAAAGAGAATTAAAAAGTATGCCGCTTACCTATAGCCACTACCCTTTGATAGCGGAGGAAGGAGAGGAGATCCCTTACCAGTTACCACTCAAAAGAAAAATCTGAGAAAATAATGAAAAGTGTGACCCGAAAAGTCACCCACATCAACCCGCGTAAGTTCCTATACACTTGTAGTTTTTCAATTACTTTCGCAATTCCTTTGAGGAATGGAACGGGAAATTCGAAAGTACTTTTTCAATTCCTTGTAATGTAATTGGAAAATTTTCAATTACATTTGCAATTCCTTTCGAAAGTACTGGGGCAGAAATTACATTTGAGCAAAGTATTTTTTTTTTCAATTACAAGAAAAAAATTTTTGTACTTGAGCCTCAAAAAACGAAATTACTTTTGGTATTTTTTTTTGAGGAATTGAAATGTAATCAATTCCTTTGCCGTGGAGGAAAGGAATTGATTACTTTTCCAATTACTGAGGAATGTAATGGGTAATGTAATGGAATTGAATTTACCCAGCACTGCATGGAAGGCGACGAGAAGTACATACACACACATAACCAGCAGCTCGAAGTGAAGAGGTATCTCTCACACACACACATGTAGTCATGAGCCGAAGTTTTTACTCCCACATACACACGTATATATGTAACTAAATTACCAAGCAGGAGATACATCAATTCTAGATGGTGAAACGTCTAGACTTTTGGAGAAATATGTGGACGAGGCAACAGAGAGTATAAAAGCAGCGCAAGCTGAGTAATAATGAATCAGTTTTGATATAAACACGCTATTGGTTGTGAAGTATAATTTTGAAGTACTAAGCCCAAAGTAATCTAAATAAAGGCCAGTTTGCAATATTGAATATTGGAGTGATTTATTCAACAGTTTAGTGATTCGAACGTTAGCAGAAGGTGCATAATAATTGGAATTCCTGAAATTCGTTGCAATAAATTTAACCGTTATTGATATAGTAACTAGTATCTTTCATTTGATACTCATATTTGCCTACATTGTGTGTGGGTAACAGCTTCTGCTCTTGTTTCTCTTTGCTTCAAGCTGCTGGTTATTATTCTTCGTCGCCTTTTATGTATGTGTGTAAATGGCTTACTCTCGTTGTGTTTATTTACTAATAGGAATGGGAGATTTTACATATGGCACTAAAAGTGTTTTGGAAAGAGTAACAAAAAAGGGGCGATTCACGCCCATGTTGAAAATTTGTTTAAGTTTTGTTCTTAGCTCAACCATACCACTAATGAGGTAGAATGTCAGTCAAATGTAGTTAAATACCATAGAGTTATTGCAAACTTTGTTAAGGTTGGACCTTTAGGAAAGGTGGGTGCGGTTTAACCGATTTTGATTATAAAATAATTTGGCAAGGATAGTGTCTGCCTAATTTCAATGTAATATCTTTAATGGCTTTTAATTTACGACTTGTTAAATTTCCAAATATTCTTATTCTAAATGTGGGTGGTGCCACCACCATATTCCAAAATGGTTTTGAACATATGTTTTGAGTCATAAAGCCAATCCACCTACCAATTTGCATTAGCTTAGCGGTATTGGTTTTTGAATTATCTAATTTTTTCCATTTGTTTAAATTTTTGAAAAAGTGGGCGGGTTATCGTCCAATTTCGCACAATCAAATTTTTTTATATAAGGAGGTCTTTATATATCTATCATTAAGGTACTACAGTTACCCAATGAAATTTTGTGTTTGTTTAGCTGTGGTAAGCTTCATGGGTTTGTTCACCCTTCAGTGAATGTAAATGCGTTTTTAAGTATTTGTATGAGTGTTTGTTAAAAATGCTTTTCAAATTGTCAGGAACGCAAGACGAGGTTGAGCTTCACACGCAATTTTGTTAAGAAATGAACGATTATTTTACACAGTTCGCTTTTGGTGGAATTTTCTTTTAAGCAGTGGATGCGTTAGGTTTTTTTGTATGAAGGGGAACCATAAGCGATTGAAAAGGTGACTTTCTCATTTATTGTTATGATATCTGCGAGACGTTAGTGCCTTTATATTGGTTTTCGAACAGATGGTTTTATACGGACCACACATAAGTATACCGAGTGTGTCCATAGTGTCCGGGTTTTCTTCTAGTTTTAATACATTAGGTAAGAAGTCAAACTATACACACAACTTTCTATAAAAATGGCTAAAATTCAATAAATAAAAAATTCTGCAATTATAATTTAAGACGGTTTCCTGAAATCGGATGAAGTCCTGGATTTGATAGTTTTATTTCTTATATCGTTTCCTTTTCTGGCAAAAGTGTTACGCTTTTTGTACGCCGCGCAAGGGTTGTAAATATATTTTGTTCTATTCTAAAAAGCAGGTAACGGGGTATTTCGTTATTTTGTGAAAATTGTTTCCTGCTCGCAACGCAAAAGCGTTACACTTTTACCCTGCATAAAATGGCGGTGTAGCAGTGCAACTCTGCTAAACCTGCTGATGGTGACAATTTATTTTCTTAACGTAACAAATTTTTAGCGAAGAAAGTTGAAATGAGGAAAATAATTGCTTATCCTGAAAATCAGCTAATACACGGGGTAACAATTTATATTCTTTGCATGCACTATAAATGGTCAAAATTTTCTTGGGTAGGAGTAACTCTATTAGGGCTTTCCCATTTACTTAGGCAACAATTTATTTCAGAAAAGAAAACGCCATTAGAGTAAATACATATGTATACTTACAAGGCATATTGCCTCCCGTGCTTAAGCTCATTTGGATTGGCACGCCAGACTAGCCGTATTCGTTTGACTTCTCCGCCCACAGTCTCCTCCAAAATTGCGCCCCTGATGCGAAAAGTAGCATCCATTATAAATACCCAGCAAACATTTAAATCAGTTATCGTATACTCAATGATCAGAGAGATAAAAAGCATCATAATTCATTATTCAAGAACTAAAAAACCATCAGATAATCACGGAGTTTTCAACACAACACATGTATAACTTTTTGTTCAATCGAATTCTAATTTATAAAACTACTGCCAATATAATTTGTAATCTAAGCGGCAGTAAAAAATTGAGCTGAGAAAGCTGAGACAGGGTGCCGTCGTTAAATAAAGTGATAATATAGACGATGCACATAGGTAGATTTTAGACATTTAGGCGGCTATAATTGAATTTCTGAAAGTTGCCACAATTAAAAAAAAAGCACTACCACAGCTTAAGAATAGACAGGGGAACAATAATTCTACCCCTTCCCATCCATCGCATACCTGGCGTTAGCTGTCAAGTAATCGGAATTTAGCTATTTCTGAAACGCGTGTTTTGGTTTTTTTTTAACCTATGTGAAATCGCATGTTTTAACGTGAATATTGTGTTCAAAACCAGTTTTGTTATGTTTCCAAGTCCGTCCAAGTGAAAATTAGTTTTGAACATGGTACTTCGCACAATTAGCTTGCCAACTGCATTAAATTTAGCTGCAGATACTTGCAGATAGGGGGTTAGATAGAGGGTTTGATACACCCTTGTTGCTGTACAACATGAAAAATAACCTCACTGCGCAGGTATTTTTTTGGGTTACACAGTGTAATATCTATTTTTTTAATATAACCGATTATTTTCACAAATTATTATAATTTTTCATTTATTAAACAGTTTTAAGAAGATATAGGCAATAAAATATTTTTGGCCGCCTAAAACTTGAAAATCTACCTATGTGCGATGTACGCCACATCTTCTTCTTCGAATGCGAATGCCTACAAACGAAGGCCGGCAGAAGATGCACTTGGCGGTCTATCCCCGGGTAGTGTCATCGATGGCATGACGTCGTGATGTGAAACTGGGATACGTTCAGCAAATTCCCTCACACGTATACTTATACTTCTGAACAAACGAGTAGATGAATGCCTGGCTCATTCGCGTGTGAGAAGCCAAGGAGTTCACGTAGCGCGCATCCGCACCTGAAGTAATGATTGGGCACCTTTTATCACGGTACGAGTTTTCGTTCATAGTGGATCATTCAAATTGGCACATTCCGAAATTTTCCTAAGTTTCGAATAATTCCACCTTGTTTCAGATTGGGTATCTAGGATTTTAGATGCCCATTTACACCTGGTATGCCTTACCTCGGTTATATTCTAAATAGTCTTTAATATTTCGCACTTGTGGTTTGCTAGGTTATAGTAAGGTTTGTGCCTTTCAAAGGCAAATGACCTTTTACAAATGACAGTTACAAAGCTTTAAAAATATTTTCACATAAAATAAATCGTTTCTAGGCCGGTGTGACGTAATAAGATATCGCTTGAAAAATTGCTGAGTATGTGTAAAGCTCACGGGTTCAAGGGAACTTACCTGAGTACATCAAGATTTGCTTGAAGAATGATGCACGTTTATAAAGCTTTTCACTACTTTCTCTTGACCTTCCATCGCGTTCGGTGGTACAGTTATTTCCAAACGTGTTTTGATAAAAATATATAGGCAAAGTTGATATTTCCTCTCCTTCAACTCAGTCAATTCGAATCGTACTCGACAGTGCATTATTCATAATCGGAAAAGGACCGTCACTTCGGCAAAACTAGCTTAAACCGCGAGGAAGTAAATTTGCTACTAAAAGGGCAAGAGGAGCAGAAAAGTTTTTTCCCTGGTAGGATTTCTGCTCCCACAAAAATCACGATTAATATACATGATCCAAAAGAGACTAGAACAAGCATTTATTTATACTACCCCTATTATAAGTGGCATAGGTCCTAGAAAGCTCCGAGTATTTGCCAAGAGTACGAAGGTATTTTATAACATAGGACTTACTTTTTGAGAGAGTTTTACAGTTTGGCCATTCACTTGTGATAACACTATGGTCTCATTCAGTCTGCGTGAGGTCCTCACGAACCGGCGGGTTGAACCTAACCTATCCATATTATTGTGGAATATATAAACCAAGTATCTATCGTCTTTGTTGAACATTTTGACAATTCTTTTGTAAAATCTGTAAAATAAATTATCCATCAGTTGGTTACTTAATTGGATTTGTTTGCTGTATACCAAACCAATTAACTAACTTTATGACTAAAAATTAGATGAAACTCTAGATATTTGTGTAAATGCGTGGTGGGAACTTTAAGTAATGGAAGCAAGACCACATATGACTACGGAAAGTGATGGGTGGTTGTTCTACATGCACCAATCCACCTACATAAAAAATATGCATACGAACTTACAGAGTCTACCATGTAGACACACCCTACAGCGGAGCACCAAAATATTCAGGAAACAAATATTACTTGCATTTTCTGACTGTAATCAAACTAGTCCGAAAAAGACAAGTATTGGGAATGGACAAAAGCTTAGGTCCATAAAGTATTCCTAACGAGAAGTGAATTTCATAACAAAAAAGGAAAGTGAGAGCTCCTCTGAGAAAAGATGAAGCGAGGAAAGTGAGGAAATTATACCATAGAGGTGACTAAAAGGCAATGAGCGAGCAAAATTTTGATATCACATATTTTCGAAATCATTGGAGTAGTCTTCAATACTGCTAACTTGAAAGTTTTCAAGTAGGTACCTTGTTACTTTGTTATTTTATCCTTCTTGGGAAGTGATTAGGTTAAGTTAGGTGAGACGGCTGCACAGCCCCTAATAGCTGGAGTCTTGAGCTCACGAGCGCAAGACACGAACACAAAACGCACTTTCTACATCTGCTGTTAGTGACGAGGCCTAATGTAACCACATGACGCCAGAAGGCAGGTTCGAGTTAGTGTGTCCATCAAGAGCATTAAGTCATCTCTCTTTAGAGACATGAGCAACTTTGTAAGTATAATATCGTAAGATTTCCTTAGATCTTAGAAAGAAGCCACGCACTTCTGTCTACGCCTATTCTGCTTGATGGATCAGATGCAACTCCTGTCTCGTTTTGATTTCTTCCAAGCTGATTGGGATGTCTTCTGCCGAATCATCGAAAGCTGCACCCTCCCATCCTGCCAACTTTTTGTTATTTTCTATCCTTTAACGACGGGAGCCCAATATAGATGTATGGGGCAGGTCGAGTGCAGCCTCTCCACTGCATGTTTGCACACCAGGACACTTCTTGATTAGGTACTATGTGAGAGTATAAGCTTAATGGCCGCCTGGCTATACAAATATGTATATAGTGACTTGACTGCAGCTTAAGCACAAGAAGTGGTCTATTAAAAAATATTGGTCTATTAAAAAATATTTTATTTATAGGGAGATATACTTGATATCTGGTGCACAAGCAGCTTTATGCTTGGTTAATATTCGGGATACTTTTTCAGAAAGCAGGGGCGGTGAAGGAAGCTGGATGGGAACATAAGAAGAAGAGATTAACTGAGAGGGAGGGGGCAAATGTAGGTGAAGAGGAGGTATAAGAAGGCGAGGGATGGGTAAGAGAGAGGGAGAAAGCAATAGGGGGGACAGGAGGTAGAGCGAAGAGAGGTGAGGAAAGGGTATTAGGTGAGGGCGAGGTTGAAGGACAGCGTCGGGATGAGGAAGAAGAGCAGGAAGAAAGGTATAACAATAAAGTTGAGGAAAGGAACTGAAATCGACTAGTCAGCCAGTAGGTTACGTTAGGCACTGTTGAAACCTCTGATCTTCTGCACTTCTTTTTCTGGTAGCAGTGCTTCGCTCCATGCCATAGTTGCGATCACCCACAAATTGTTACCTAGCTTCAATAGAAAACATGGGTGTTAGAGGCTTTAGACCCACATGCCACCTTCGTTTCCCCGATTTTTAAATAGCCAAGATCTGCTAGACAGTCGAAAAAGCGTTGATTTAAAAATCGATGTCATATTCTGAAGAAGCCAGGCCAATTACATTGGAAGTGGTGTACAATGTCTTTCTCATCCCCATCATTGCCACTGCGGGTTTTCGGTAGATATGTTAGATTGTGTGCCAGCAATATCTCTGTGTCCGGGAACCCTGCAATCATTCACCATACTGGAGGAGGTGGATAATTTTTATATAATTATAATTGATGCTAAGTAATTTTAGAATCGTTTAAAACTAGTTCAATTGACTGCAGGTTATAGATGTACATTTGAATATATACATACATCTACATCGATACTTATACATATGTATTTTTGTAATTTTAATATTTGCATATTCTTTCCCTCGGCGGCATGCCACACATTCTTACAAACAAATAAATACATATGGTTTAAGTAGTAGTTGGCCCCTGGTTGATGACTTTTGTTGCTCAACTCGAGCGAAGAGCAAAGGTGCAGCAACATAACGGTTCATTGCTGATTGGGGTTAAGCTGGTATGTTGGTGGTGTTATGGGGGATGGATTCCACTACGTGTAGCACTTGAATTCCATAATTTAAATTGAAATTGTTTTTTGTATGTATGTATGTATGTAGAATGAAGCATGAACAACGGAAATTATGATACTCGCAACTCAGCAACATCATGTAATATGAGTATTTCTTATGTTTCTGATAGCCTTATACGTAAAAATAAAACTGTCTGTATGTATACTTCGTAGTTGATTTTTGTCTGCATTTTTATACTCAGTTGAGCAGAGCTCACAGAGTATATTAAGTTTGATTGGATAACGGTTGGTTGTACATATATAAAGGAATCGAGATAGATATAGACTTCCATATATCAAAATAATCAGGTTCGAAAAAAAATTTGATTGAGCCATGTCCGTCCGTCCATCCATCCGTCCGTTAACACGATAACTTGAGTAAATTTTGAGGTATCTTGATGAAATTTGGTATGTAGGTTCCTGAGCACTCATCTCAGATCGCTATTTAAAATAAACGATATCGGATTATAACCACGCCCACTTTTTCGATATCGAAAATTTCGCAAAACCGAAAAAGTGCGATAATTCATTACAAAAGACAGATAAAGCGACGAAACTTGGTAGATGAGTTGAACTTATGACGCAGAATAGAAAATTAGTAAAATTTTGGACAATGGGCGTGGCACCGCCCACTTTTAAAAGAAGGTAATTTACAAGTTTTGCAAGCTGTAATTTGGCAGTCGTTGAAGATATCATGATGAAATTTGGCAGGAACGTTACTCCTATTACTATATGTACGCTTCATAAAAATTAACAAAATCGGAGAAGGACCACGCCCACTTTTAAAAAAAAAATTTTTTTAAGTAAAATTTTAACAAAAAATTTAATATCTTTACAGTATATAAATAAGTAAATTATGTCAACATTCAACTCCAGTAATGATATGGTGCAACAACATACACAAATAAAAGAAAATTTCAAAATGGGCGTGGCTCCGCCCTTTTTCTTTTAATTTGTCTAGGATACTTTTAATGCCATAAGTCGAACAAAAATTTACCAATCCTTTTGAAATTTGGTAGGGGCATAGATTTTATGACGTTAACTGTTTTCTGTGAAAATGGGCGAAGTCGGTTGAAGCCACGCCCAGTTTTTATACACAGTCGTCCGTCTGTCCTTCCGCATGACCCTTAACACGATAACTTGAGCAAAAATTCACATATTTTTACTGAAATGAACGAAATCCGACTATGACCACGCCCACTTTTTCGATATCGAAAATTACGAAAAATGAAAAAATGACATAATTCTATACCAAATACGAAAAAAGGGATGAAACATAGTAATTGGATTGGTTTATTGACGCGAAATATAACTTTAGAAAAAACTTTGTAAAATGGTTGTGACACCTACCATATTAAGTAGAAGAAAATGAAAAAGTTCTGCAGTGCGAAATAAAAAACCCTTTAAATCTTGGCAGCTTTTACATATATAAATAAATTAGCGGTATCCAACAGATGATGTTCTGGGTCACCCTGGTCCACATTTTGGTCGATATCTGGAAAACGCATTCACATAAACAACTACCACCACTCCCTTTTAAAACTCTCATTAATACCTTTAATTTGATACCAATATCGTCCAAACACATTCTAGAGTCACCCCTGGTCCACCTTTATGGCGATATCTCGAAAAGGCGTCCACCTATAGAACTAAGGCCCACTCCCTTTTAAAACACTCATTAACAACTTTCATTTGACACCCATATTGTACAAACGCATTCTAGAGTCACCCCTGGTCCACCTTTATGGCGATATCTCGAAACGGCGTCCACCTATAGAACTATGGCCCACTCCCTCATAAAATACTCTTTAGTGCCTTTCATTTGATAGACATGTCATACAAACACATTCCAGGGTTTCCCTCTGTTCATTTTCCTACATGGTTATTTTCCCTTATGTTGTCACCATAGCTCTCAACTGAGTATGTAATGTTCGGTTACACCCGAACTTAACCTTCTTTACTTGTTTAATACATCAACTTGGTGAATCAAATTCAAGCCAAATTCGAAAGACATATAATCATATAAGTAAGTTTGATTCAGGAAAAACTTGGATGTATGTATGTATGTAGCAAATAATTTCCATTAACATGAAACTAATTTTGTTATGAAACTAAGTATTTAAATACTGAGAAATTAGTCGCCAAATAACTCAACGATATGCTACAGAGAATTCGTGAGGGGCTGACTTTTAGAGTAGTAATTAAAGTTCTAATTAACATGTAATTTACAGACTTGATTGGCAAATTTTCCAAGCGTACAACTATATTAAAAAAAGAAAAATATTTTCACAAAATATTTATTCGTATTTCCCTGATTAAGATGCGGAAATAGCGAACTAAGTGTTAGCCTCTCATTTACCGTCCGTAAAGCTGAAACCCAGCAAAAAGACCAAATTGGCACAATTACAAATTATTATGTTACTAAACTAATAAACCCGACAGACGTTGTTCTGCCCCAACTGCTGCATAACTTTTAAGAAGTTTTTACCTCCTACTCTCCCTACTCCTCTCTCCACATTTTCCTTATCATTTTGTTATTTTATTTACTCTTGCCGGTTCCTTTCTCTTTCTCTGTGTCTCTTTCTCGCTCTCCGTCTTTTCCTCACTTATTTTCCGTTTGATCTTTCCCCATCTCTCTGTATTTGTCTAACCCTATCTCTTTCTCAGTTCCTTTTCTGCTTCCCTCTTTTCTTTTCTCCATTACAGTCCCAGTCCCAGTTCAAGTCCCAGGCCCAGTCGGTCATTGGCCCATATCTCGGAAAAATGTATCTAGGCAAAGGGCTACCTATATACCAAATTTCAGCCAAATTGAACATGAATAGAATTTATTCGAATATATCAGATCCACTTCCCGCAAATAAACTTCACAGGATCACTTTCCTGGTTGCTGTAAAGCTATTCTTCAAATTTGAATAAAATCGGCGGAGTTGTTTCGGAGTCCATAAGCTGCAAACAAATATGAATCCTTGTTTATATTATATAAAAAAAAAAGATAAAATCTCCTTTCCCCAGCAGGTTAGGAGGTTATAATATACCCGCGGTAGGTATGCCTGTCGTAAGAGGCGACTAAAATACCAAATAAATTCAAGGGATTGTGTAAAGCAACTCTTTCAAGGTGTTGCCAGTTCAAAATATAGCTTATCCAACCCAATCGTCAACCTCACCTATCTGTGGTGAATCCTGTTTCATTAATAGCCGAGGCTCTGGCGACCCCGAACTCCTCATGGATCTAGGGGGTGGGAGGGTGGTATGGCCTAGAAGGTCGCATGTGGTCATACCAAATCGTTCCCGAGATGATCGGGCTTGGTACCGGAACGTACCGGATCTGCATCCGGCATAGGACCATCAACATCGATAGCACTCCCCAAGGTCTTCGGTGAGTGTCGTTGAATGTAGAAAAAGCAAGTAAGGAAGGCTAAGTTCGGGTGTAACCGAACATTACATACTCAGTTGAGAGCTGTGGAGACAAAGTAAGGGAAAATCACCATGTTGTAAAAATAACCTAGGGTAACCCTGGAATGTGATTGTATGACATGCGTATCAAATGGCAGATATTAAAGAGTATTTTAAGAGGAAGTGGGCAATAGTTCTATAGATGGACGCCATTTAGGGATATCGCCATAAAGGTGGACCAGGCTTGATTCTAGAATTTGTTTGTACGATATGAGTATCAAATGAAATGTGTTAATGATAATTTTAAAAGGGAGTGGGCCTAAGTTCTATAGGTGGACGCCTTTTCGAGATATCACCATAAAGGTGGACCAGGGGTGACTCTAGAATTTATTTTGTATGATATGGGTATTAATGAGTATTTTAAAAGGGCGTGGGCCTAACTTCTATAGATGGACGCCTTTCGAGATATCGCCATAAAGATGGACCACAGGTGACTCTAGAATTTGTTTGTACTATATGAGTATCAAATGAAAGGTGTTAATGAGTATTTTAAGAGGGCGTGGGCCTTTTCGAGATATCGCCGTAAAGGTGGACCAGGGGTGACTCTAGAATTTGTTTGTACTATATGAGTATCAAATGAAAGGTGCTAATGAGTATTTTAAAATGGAGTGGGCCTTAGTTCTATAGGTGGAAGCCTTTTCGGAATATCGTTATAAAAGTGGACCAGGGTTGACTCTAGAATGCATTTGCACAATATGGGTATCAAACGAAAGGTGTTAATAAGTGTTTTAAAAGGGAGTGGGCCTTAGTTCTATGGGTGGACGCCATTTCGGGATATCGCCATAAACGTGGACCAGGGGTGACTCTGGAATGCGTTTGTACAATATGGGTATCAAATGAAAGGTGTTAATGAGTATTTTGAAAGGGCGTGGGCCTTAGTTCTATAGGTGGACGCCTTTTCGAGATATCGCCATAAAGGTGGACCAGGGGTGACTCTAGAATTTGTTTGTACGATATGGGTATCAAATGAAAGGTGTTAAAGAGTATTTTAAAAGGGACTAGGCCTTAGTTCTATAGGTGGATGCCTTTTTGAGATATCGCCATAAAGGTGGACCAGGGGTGACTCTGGAATTTTTTTGTACGATATGGGTATCAAATGAAAGGTGTTAATGAGTATTTTAAAAGGGCGTGGGCCTTAGTTCTATTGGTGGACGCCTTTTTCAGATATTGCCATAAAGGTGGACCAGGGGTGACTCTAGAATTTGTTTGTACGATATGGGTATCAAATGAAAGGTGTTAATAAGTATTTTAAAAGGGCGTGGGCCTTAGTTCTATAGGTGGACGCCTTTTTCAGATATTGCCATAAAGGTGGACCAGGGGTGAATCTAGAATTTGTTTGTACGATATGGGTATCAAATGAAAGGTGTTAATGAGTATTTTTAAAGGGCGTGGGCCTTAGTTCTATAGGTGGACGCCTTTTCGAGATATCGCCATAAAGGTGGACCAGGGGTGACTCTAGAATTTGTTTGTACGATATGGGTATCAAATGAAAGGTGTTAATGATTATTTTAAAAGGGCGTGGGCCTTAGTTCTATAGGTGGACGCCTTTTTCAGATATGTCACGAAGGTGGACAAGGGGTGACTCTAGAATTTGTTTGTACGATATGGGTATCAAATGAAAGGTGTTAATGAGTATTTTTAAAGGGCGTGGGCCTTAGTTCTATAGGTGGACGCCTTTTCGAGATATCGCCATAAAGGTGGACCAGGGGTGACTCTAGAATTTGTTTGCACGATATGGGTATCAAATGAAAGGTGTTAATGAGTATTTTATAAGGGCGTGGGCCTTAGTTCTATAGGTGGACGCCTTTTTCATATATTGCCATAAAGGTGGACCAGGGGTGACTCTAGAATTTGTTTGTATGATATGGGTATCAAATGGAAGGTATTAAAGAGTATTTTAAGAGGAAGTGGGCCATAGTTCTATACATGGACGCCATTTAGGGATATCGCCATAAAGATGGATCAGGGGTGACTCTAGAATGTGTTTGTACATTATGGGTATCAAATGAAAGATTTTAATGAGTATTTTAAAAGGGCGTGGGCCTTAATTCTATAGGTGGACGCCTTTTCGAAATATCGCTATAAAGGTGGGCCAGGGGTGACTCTAGAAATTTTTTGTACAATATGGGTATCAAATGAAAGGTGTTAATGAGTATTTTAAAAAGGAGTGGGCCTTAGTTCTATATGTGGACGCCTTTTCGGGATATCGCCATAAACGTGGACCAGGGGTGACTCTAGAATGTGTTTGTACGATATGGGTATCAAATTAAAGGTATTAATGAGGGTTTTAAAAGGGAGTGGCCCTTAGTTGTATATGTGAAGGCGTTTTCGAGATATAGACCAAAATGTGGACCAGGGTGATCCAGAACATCATATGTCGGGTACCGCTAATTTATTTATATATGTAATACCACCAACAATATTCCTTCCAAGATTCCAAGGGCTTTTGATTTCGCCCTGCAAAACTTTTAAATTTTCTTCTACTTAATACGGTAGGTGTCACACCCATTTTAACAAGATTTTTTCTAAAGTTATATTTTGCGTCAATAGACCAATCCAATTACCATGTTTCATCCCTTTTTTCGTATTTGGTATATAATTATGGCATTTTTTTTCATTTTTCGTAATTTTCGATATCGAAAAAGTGGGCGTGGTCATAGTCGGATTTCGACCATTTTTTACAACAATATAAAGTGAGTTCAGATAAGTACGTGAACTGAGTTTAGTAAAGATATATCGATTTTTGCTCAAGTTATCGTGTTAACGGCCGAGCGGAAGGACAGACGGTCGACTGTGAATAAAAACTGGGCGTGGCTTCAACCGATTTCGCCCTTTTTCAAAGAAAACAGTTACTGTCATAGAATCTAAGCCTCTACCAAATTTCACAAGGATTGGTAAATTTTTGTTCGACTTATGGCATTAAAAGCATCCTAGACAAATTAAATGAAAAAGGGCGGAGCCACGCCCATTTTAAAATTTTCTTTTATTTTTGTATTTTATTGCACCATATCATTACTGGAGTTGAATGTTGACATAATTTACTTATATACTGTAATATTAACTTTTCTTTTAAAATTTGAATTAAAAAAAAAAAATTTTTTAAAAAGTGGGCGTGGTCGTTCTCCGATTTTGCGAATTTTTTTTGAGCAGACATATAGTGATAAGAGTAACGTTCCTGCCAAATTTCATCATGATATCTTCAACGACTGCCAAATTACAGCTTGCAAAACTTTTAAATTACCTTCTTTTAAAAGTGGGCGGTGCCACGCCCATTGTCCAAAATTTTACTAGTTTTCTATTCTGCGTCATAAATACAACTCACCTACCAAGTTTCATCGCTTAATCCGTATTTGGTAATGAATTATCGCACTTTTTCAATTTTTCGAAATTTTCGATATCGACAAAGTGGGCGTGGTTATTGTCCGATATCGTTCATTTTAAATAGCGATCTGAGTGCCCAGGAACCTACGTACAAAATTTCATCAAGATATCTCAAAATTTACTCAAGTTATCGTGTTAACGGACAGTCGGACGGGCGGACGGACGGAAATGGCTCCATGGCACGATACTGATGATTTTGATATATGGAAGTCTATATCTATCTCGATTCCTTTATACCTGTACAACCACCCGTTATCCCATCAAAGTTAATATACTCTGTGAGCTCTGCTCAACTGAGTATAATCAGCATAAATTTTTACAGCTATGATGACAAGTACACACATCAAAGACGTTGACATATTTATCTTATGTATTGTCTTGTGTATTTTCACATCTAAGCATCTGCATACTGTATATCTGTGAAATATGATCAGTCTGTAGATGAAGTAAATAAATAAAAGGTATTGAGGTTCACTGTAGGCGAAAGTGAAATGACTAACCACATAATAAAGTGCACTTCGTCTAAGGGAGGACTAATATAGAACATAGATGCACACTAGGATTAGACGAAGTGCACTTTATTTGTGGTTAGTCATTTCACTTTCGCCTACAGTGAACCTCAATACATTTTATTTATTTACTTCATCTACAGACTGATCATATTTCACAGATATACAGTATGCAGATGCTTAGATGTGAAAATACACAAGAATTTACAGAATTTATAGGTAGGCCCCATAAATTCAGCATTTTGTTGTTAATGATGTGAGAATGAACGGGATTCCGAGCGATATTTTGCGTTTTTACTTATCTAAATTTAAAAATGTTACAAGCTTTAATTTAAAGATTATGGGTAGCATAAATTAGTGGATGTATGGAATAACGGTATAGCTCAAAAATCAACCTTTTGAGAAAAGTGAAAAAACTTAACAATGCAGGTAAAAATAAATTTATAAGAATCCTACTTGGTAAGATTTTAGATAGTATGATTCTTTGATAAGAAAAAGTAATCAATTTTATCTATACATAATTTTTTTAGAAAATGGATGATTACTTTTTTTTTTAGTTATTCCGTTATTCCATAGATCGAATATCAAATGTTTTGTTGAGATACTTTATTAAACAAAATAGTAGATACATTAATAACCATTGTTAAATACATTATATTCTCTTATTTAGAAATGCTTATAACTATTTGTTATTTCTTTTTGTTATTTTTAGCAATCTTTTTAAGCTATTGCATAGATTTTATCGCGGGCTTGGCGACTAAATCAAAAAAAACCGTAACGGATATTTGTCAAAAAAGATCCGAAAAGGCTCGAAATGGTTCGAAAAGATTCGAAAAGGTTCGTAAAGGTTCGGTGTTAGCAACAGGCCAAATACATAATATTGGATCTATATCAGGGTCATTCATTTCATAGCACAATTGTGCCCTCTCAATTCACACGCATATGATTCGCTCTGTCGTCGTTAATTGAGTTATGCGGCAGTTACACACGAACGTACGTACCAAAAACGTGTCAGCTGACATGACCTATCTTATGAGTGTGCAATGTAAACGAAAACTCACCGACGTGCAACGCCCGTACGTACGTAGCCCGGAACGTAGAAATCAAAACAATTTTGATTTTTTCCGAAAGAACGTGTCAGCTGATCACTCTCTCACTAGACAGAGTTGCCTAGTAAACTTTTGTGCGCTAATTTTTGACCGTTTGCAGTTTTATGCAAGAACACCTAATTAAAGTTTGAAAAATTGTGAAAATAATTCGAAATAATTATGTGAAAGTGCAGATTATAAATATGTAATATATTTATATTTATTTAATATTAATTCCAGCCTTTTACAACATCAAAAATTAAATTGGAAAAAGTCGATGTTTCCATAAGCATGCATGCAAAATGGTCAATGGCAACAGTGCTTATTTGTAAACAATACAGATGTACATGTACACAGACGCACACATTGATTCCTACGGGCTTGAAGGTTCGGTCAAACGTGTTACGTACGACAAACGTCCGTACGTACGGCACACGTCGGTGGGTAATTGCCGCTTAAAAGAGCTGTCCTTGATTTTCTCGAAGTAGCCATTGTGCTATCGCTTATCGTATACGTATATGGTCGCTTACAAGCCAACCTAATAAAACGGCACTGCGTTTTTTTAGCGCACGCAAACAACCGGCGTTTTTTGCCCTAACCCAAATGAGCATGCGTTGCGACAATGTAAAGCATGTGTGCAAACGTCAAATCTAAATGTCACGCAGAACAAAAATTGGAAATCGAGTTAGGTTTTCACGCAGCAAATTCAATTTGAGTTGCTCTCATACAAGTTGTATGTGCATGAAACATTTTTGACAGAAAATGACTTGCGTGCGTTTATATTAGGTTGGATTGTTAGCAGGTGCTAAGCTCACGCCCACCCCGGATCATAAAGTTAAAGTTAAAATTTAAGTTAAAGTGAATGTTAAAGTTAAATTTAAAAATAAAATAAAGTTAAAGTGAAAGTTAAATTTAAAGTTAAAGTTAAAGTTAAAATTAAAGTGAATGTTAAAGTTAAAGCGAAAGTTAAAGTTAATGTTAAAGTTAAAGTTAAAGTTGAAGTTAAAGTTAAAGTTAAAGTGAATGTTAAAGGTAAAGCGAAAGTTAAAGTTAAAGTTAAAAATAAAGTTAAAGTTAAAGTGAAAGTTAAAAAAGTTAAAGTTAAGGTTAAAGTTAAAGATAAAGTTAAAGTTAAAGTTAAAGTTAAAGTCAAAGTTTAAGTTAAAGTTAAAGTTAAGGTTAAAGTTAAAGTTAAAGTTACAGTTAAAGTGAATGTTAAAGTTAAAGGGAAAGTTAAAGTTAAAAATAAAATTAAAGTTAAAGTGAAAGTTAAAGTTAAAGTTAAAAATAAAGTTAAAGTTAAAGTGAAATTTAAAGTTAAATTTAAAGTTAAAGTTAAAGTTAAAGTTAAAATTAAAGTGAATGTTAAAGTTAAAGCGAAAGTTAAAGTTAAAAATAAAGTTAAAGTTTAAGTGAAAGTTAAAGTTAAAGTTAAAGTTAAGGTTAAAGTTAAAGTTAATGTTAAAGTTAAAGGTGAAGTTAAAGTTAAAGTTAAAGTGAATGTTAAAGTTAAAGCGAAAGTTAAAGTTAAAAATAAAGTTAAAGTTAAAGTTAAGGTTAAAGTTAAAGTTAAAGTCAAAGTTTAAGTTAAAGTTAAGATTAAAGTTAAAGTTAAAGTTAAAGTTAAAGTTAAAGTGAAAGTTAAAGTTAAATTTAAAGTTAAAGTTAAAGTTAAAATTAAAGTGAATGTTAAAGTTAAAGCGAAAGTTAAAGTTAAAAATAAAGTTAAAGTTAAAGTGAAAGTTAAAATTAAAGTTAAGGTTAAAGTTAAAGTTAAAGTTAATGTTAAAGTGAAAGTTAAAGTTAAAGGTGAAGTTAAAGTTAAAGTGAATGTTAAAGTTAAAGCGAAAGTTAAAGTTAAAGTTAAAAATAAAGTTAAAGTTAAAGTTAAGGTTAAAGTTAAAGATAAAGTCATAGTTAAAGTTACAGTTAAAGTCAAACTTTAAGTTAAAGTTAAAGTTAAGGTTAAAGTTAAAGTTAAAGTTAAAGTGAATGTTAAAGTTAAAGTTAAAGTTAAAAATAAAGTTAAAGTTAAAGTTAAGGTTAAAGTTAAAGTTAAAGTGAAAGTGAAAGTCAAAGTTAAAGTTAAGGTTAAAATTAAAGTTAAAGTTGAAGTTAAAGTTAAAGTAAAAGTAAAAGCTAAAGTTAAAGTTAAAGCGAAAGTTAAAGTTAAAAATAAAGTTACAGTTAAAGTTAAAATGACAGTTAAAGTTAAAGTCAAAGTTAAAGTTAAGGTTAAAGTTAAAGTTAAAGTTAAAGGCAAAGTTAAAGTTAAGGTTAAAGTTAAATTTAAAGTTAAAGTTACAGTTAAAGTTAAAGTGAATATTAAAGTTAAAGTTAAAGTTAAAAATAAAGTTAAAGTTAAAGTGAATGTTAAAGTTAAAGTGAAAGTTAAATATTAACTTCTCATTTATTCAATAAAATAAAAAATTTGTTTTCTTATCGGCCACCACGCTTAAAAAGGTTAACTTGAATTAATATCAAAGACAAAACTTTTATTAATATCAAAAAAACAAAATGTTGCATAAATATTATAATTGCATAAGTTGATAATATGCAATAGCTTTTCCGCGGCAGTCCCCGAGTGCCACACGTCCTTTTTCTTTAAATAAAAGAAGTTTTCAATGTATTCTGTAATAATTTCATAATTTTGTGTAAAAATGTTTCTTAATTTTTTTCAATACAAAATACTTGATTGAAATTTTCTCACAGTGTTTACATGTACGAGTTAGCTCAGGGAATACGAGTACTCGACTGTAAAGTTGCGGACTTCGACTAGTTAGATATCCACGGCCGTGGCAGTTGCAAAATAATTTTTTTTAATTTTTTTCTACAGTTTTCTCATTTTTAAGAAATTATTCCTTTAAACAGAGAAAAAAACTTCTTAGTTCTCAGTGGCTCAGCTTAAGATGTAAGTAATGAATGTTTGTTGATATCTTTTTTTGGTTTTTCAATGATTATGGTTTATGTGTTATTTCCAGTCCTGAGGATGGGTTCAGACTGAAGTCGAAATATTGAAAAATAAAATACATGTCCAAGTGTTTTATTTAAGAAAACTCGGCCTTGAGCTCAACCAAATATTTTAGTTATTTTAAATACTAACGACCAAAACCGAGATAAATAGTAGAAATATTAATATCAAATATTGTATAAAGTAAATTTTGAGTTTCGCGACTTTATTTAGTGATTTAAAAAAAAACCGACGGCTTTCCACTGAATTCTGCAACTCACTCTGCTGGACCAACTGGAGAAAACATCTTAGTTCTTGAGACAATTACTTGCCTAGATTAAGAAAATCGCTTCTTCGTTGTCAGACATTTTAGGGAATTTTTTCTGAGTGTAGTTATAGTTAAAAAGAATAATATATTTTATGTATGAGTCTATAAAAATATATGTTTTCAAAGTAATATGATTTTACAATTTTCATACAAATTACCAATTGGCTGTGAAATGGCGTAACGTTTGCACTTAAAGCTGATAATTTAGTATTTTAATATTACAAATCGTTTAGTAATATAAATAATCACCGCACACATTAGTTGCGACTCCAATATAGCACAAGGTTAATTACGTTATCTGAGAATGTTGATGCATATGTAGCGTAAAACATAACGGATACTTTCGAGCGAATCAATTGATTCGCTGAACTGATGTCTAATTAGGCAATTCACGATTAATTGCATATGTGGTGACAAAGTTATGCATTTACATGAAAATGCACCGGATCTTAAGCGACCTTAGGAAAACCCCATGGTAAATATTATAGAAAACAGCAAACGAAAACAATTCCACAAAACGCGACTTAAATTAAGACCACTTAGATAAACAAAATATTTAAAAACAAAGTGAATCGCGAATTAACTGAATGAAACAAATTTGTACCCCATGTTAGAAAATAAACGAAGACCTTACGCAATATACGCACACATTTTTTTGTTTATCATATTCCTTTTATTTTGTAACGAATTTAGGCAAACTCCGCTTATTTTACACCTTCTACTAACGTTCGTATCGTTAAATTGTTGAATAAATAACTCCAATATTCAATAATGCAAAATGGTCTTTATAAGACAACTTTGAAAATAATTCACAATAACACTTGTACTTGTACTTGTCAGGTTGTGCTGCTTTTATACTCTTCGGTTTCCTCATTCGCATACTTCTAGGCGTTTCTTCTTCTAGAATTTACGAGTTCGTTGAAGATTGCATACTTTTGTGAGTATCTTTTTTTTTTTTTGTGAGTATCTCTCCGCTGCTGTATATACATATGTGTAGACATAATGATTGATTTGTTTATGTAGATACAAGTGACTGCTTAGTATCGGCTTAGAGAAAATAGCATGCCTTAGTGTTGCTAATATTCGTCACAATATGCTCGCAAAGCTTCCATTGAGACCATTGATAATCTAACCGAAAGTGTTCTCGCAGCGAACATCTGCTGTTTGAAATCGTGCTTTGTAGATTGCATTCCAAAAGTCCAAAAGCAATGCATATTTAGTATTGCAGTTTGCAAAATGTTTCACAAGGGCATTTGCATGTATTTTGTTATTGCGTTGCATATGGTATGCAATGAAAATTTGCTCTGCAACGATGCAATACCATTTGCACCCAATTGTGAACTGGATTTGCACAGGGTATTGTTGGGCAGCGTGAAAATAAATTTTTTTTAAAAACTACATCACATATGTAACTAGTAACAGCTTTTTGGGCTGACAAGGTATGTTTTCATTGATAAAATTAACCCTTTTGACATTGTCAGAAATTGTAGTTCACCCAAGTATGTGAAAAGGCCAAGAAGAAGCAGATAATTTTATAGATTATATATATTTATTTACAATGTACCCTGCGATTTAGAATACTTATAGCCGACATTTTTCATTTGACTTTATTAACTTAATGTATTCTTTAATTTGTGTTTACAAACAAACATTTTCCACCAAAATTTTAATTCTACATCTATTAACACACTGTCCAATAATTCCACTAGGTACTTCAAAATTACTGAAAAATAAGTTTTGCGCCAATTAATACAACTTGTATCTACAATAACAATAAATTCCAAATCGTGATACCTCAACGAAGTTAATTTCTCGTAAAACAAAAACAAGATTTAAAATTGTCAATAAAAAAACCGAACTCTCCTATATACATACGAATAAATCGGCCTAAGAGCACACATGGACTTGGTATTTGAGAATTTCGCTACAGCATCAATCGTCCTCTTTCAGTCACATATGACCTTGAGTGACACGATGAGTGAGTTATAGGAGCAATGAAGGCTGATTGACTGCCTGAGTAAATTCATACTTCGCGCCCTTTCACTGAGTCTTCCTTCCCTATTACTTCCGTTTGAACGATACAAGCCGAGCTAGGAAAACAAGACAGAAACCACAGAATCCACCACGTATGATAATATGACTTCGAAATCAAACCGGAAAGCTTGCAAAATGATGTCTCTCAGACAAAACTGTTTTAGTATTAGTATAGTTATTTTCTTTTTTTTTTGGGTTTTAATAGGAGTGGGAGTATGTGTGAGAGTGATGGTGGGAGTGACGATGAAATTGAGAGTGAGAGTCGGACTTTACTTCCGGGAAAGTGACGGTTTCGCGCTGCAGGTGTAATTTGAACTGAGCCTTTGAACTGATCCACACTTGTGCCAAGAACATTTAAGTCTGAGTTACACGTATCTTTTCAAATTAATCGGTTTCGGCTAAAATATTGCAAGGGGTCAGAATTACAACTAGTACCTTCTTTAGTTACACTAGTTCGAAACAAATACGATTCGCTGCAGGGGTGCTACAACATTGCTGGCAAAAAATCTTATACTCATTTTGTATATAGTTCTAATTTTCAAGACATATTCTAAAAACTAAATAAATGTAAGGCGCGAGTAAAGCATTTTCTGTGCGATTGTCCTGCGCTTTGGCGCATGAGGAGAAATCTCTCATATCTCCCTTCTTTGATGAGCTTTGTGATCTTGCCAAGTTGGAACCTAAGAAATTCCTGACATTTGCTGGATCGACCGTTGGTTTGAGTAGGGTAGAGATACACGTGGTATCACATTGGGACCTTTTTGGGCCTAAGTGCACTGGTGCTTTCACCGGTGGCCACTCTAACCTAACCTAACCTAAGGCGCGATAACCTCCGAAGAGATTTTAGGCCGAGACGGGACGGTACCTACTTATTTTATGCCGACTCCGAACGACATCTGCAAGGCAGATGAGTTTTCACTGAGAACTTTTCATGTCAGAAATACATTCATAGTGCTTGTCCAACACTGCCGAGGGACGAACCCGCTCAGAAAAATTTTTTTCCAATTGAAAAAAACTTGTTTCTAAAATTTTGATGTTGCTTTGCCCGGGGCGTGAACCCAGGATATTCGGTGTGGATGGCAGAGCACGCTACCATCACACCACGGCGCCGCCATATTCAAGAAGTCGAAGTGTAAAAGCCACGTAAGAGATTTGAATTCAATATGAAGGTGACTCAGCATATATACAGACTTCTTATTTACTGACACCGATAGAGGTAAGATTAGAAGGCAATAAGCCTGATTTCGTGGTCGCCAAACAAAGCTTTTTATTTTATTAAATTAAGAATATAATGAACAAGTAAGGAAGGTTAAGTTCGGGTGTAACCGAACATTACATACTCAGTTGAGAGCTATGGTGACAACATAAGGGAAAATAACCATGTAGGAAAATGAACCGAGGGAAACCCTGGAATGTGTTTGTATGACATGTGTATCAAATGAAAGGCATTAAAGAGTATTTTATGAGGGAGTGGGCCATAGTTCTATAGGTGGACGCCATTTAGGGATATAGCCATAAAGGTGGATCAGGGTTGACTCTAGAATGCGTTTGTACGATATGGGTATCAAATGAAAGGTGTTAATGAGCATTTTAAAAGGGCGTGGACCTAAGTACTATAGATGGACGCCTTTTCGAGATATCGCCGTAAAGATGGACCAGGGGTGACTCTAGAATGCGTTTGTACGATATGGGTATCAAATGAAAGGTGTTAATGAGCATTTTAAAAGGGAGTAATCCTTAGTTCCATAGGTGGACGCCGTTTCGAGATATCGCCATAAAGGTGGACCAGGGGTGACCCTAGAATTTGTTTGCACAATATGGGCATCAAACGAAAGGTGTTAATGAGTATTTTAAAAGGGAGTGGGCCTTAGTTCTATAGGTGGACGCCGTTTCGAGATATCGCCATAAAGGTGGGCCAAGGGTGACTCTAGAATTCGATTGTGCAACATGTGTATCAAACGAAAGGAGTTAATGAGTATTTTAAGAGGGAGTGGGCCTTAGTTCTATAGGTGGACGCATTTTCGAGGTATCGCAATAAAGGTGGACCAGGGGTGACTCTAGACTTTGTTTGTACGATATGGGTATGAAATGAAAGGTGTTAATGAGTATTTTTAAAAGGGAGTGGGCCTTCGTTTTACAGGTGTTCGCCTTTACGAGATATCGCCATAAAGGTGGACCAGGGGTGACTTTAGAATTTGTTTGTATGATATGGGTATCAAATGAAAGTTATTAATGAGAGTTTTAAAAGGGAGTGGTGGTAGTTGTATTTGTGAAGGCGTTTTCCAGATATCGACCAAAATGTGGACCAGGGTGACCCAGAACATCATCTGTTGGATACCGCTAATTTATTTATATATGTAATACCAAGATTTTAAGGGTTTTTTATTTCGCCCTGCAGAACTTTTTCATTTGCTTCTACTTAATATGGTAGGTGTCACAACCATTTTATAAAGTTTTTTCTAAAGTTATATTTCGCGTCAATAAAACAATCCAATTACCTTACCATATTTCATCCCTTTTTTCGTATTTGGTATAGAATTATGGCATTTTTTCATTTTTCGTAATTTTCGATATGGAAAAAGTGGGCGTGGTCATAGTCGGATTTCGTTCATTTTTCATACAAAGATAAAGTGAGTTCAGATAAGTACGTGAACTGAGTTTAGTAAAGATATATCGATTTTTGCTCAAGTTATCGTGTTAACGGCCATGCGGAAGGACAGACGGACGACTGTGTATAAAAACTGGGCGTGGCATCAACCGATTTCGCCCATTTTCACAGAAAACAGTTAACGCCATAAAATCTATGCCCCTACCAAATTTCAAAAGGATTGGTTAATTTTTGTTCGACTTATGGCGTTAAAAGTATCCTAGACAAATTAAATGAAAAAGGGCGGAGCCACGCCCATTTTTAAATTTTCTTTTATTTTTGTATTTTGTTGCACCATATCATTACTGGAGTTGAATCTTGACATAATTTACTTATATACTGTAAAGATATTAAATTTTTTGTTAAAATTTTACTTTAAAAAATTTTTTTTTTTAAAGTGGGCGTGGTCCTTCTCCGATTTTGCTAATTTTTATTAAGCGTACATGTAGCAATAAGAGTAACGTTCCTGCCAAATTTCATCATGATATCTTCAACGACTGCCAAATTACAGCTTGCAAAAGTTTTAAATTACCTTCTTTTAAAAGTAGGCGGTGCCACGCCCATTGTCCAAAATTTTACTAATTTTCTATTTTGCGTTATAAGCTCAACTCATCTACCAAGTTTCGTCGCTTTATCGGTCTTTTGTAATGAATTATCGCACTTTTTCGGTTTTTCGAAATTTTCGATATCGAAAAAGTGGGCGTGGTTATAGTCCGATATCGTTCATTTTAAATAGCGATCTGAGATGAGTGCTCAGGAACCTACATACCAAATTGCATCAAGATACCTCAAAATTTACTCAAGTTATCGTGTTAACGGGCGGACGGACGGACGGACGGACGGACGGACGGACGGACGGACATGGCTCAATCAAATTTTTTTTCGATCCTGATTATTTTGATATATGGAAGTCTATATCTATCTCGATTCCTTTATATATGTACAACCAACCGTTATCCAATCAAACTTAATATACTCTGTGAGCTCTGCTCAACTGAGTATAAAAATATAAATTGGATTGCCATTGAAGCCCTGAATAAATCATATGCCCCATTGAGATCAAGCCTTATCTTAATTAACAGGCAGCTACAACAAAGCTTCCACTAAAACTGGCAAACTAAATAGTAAAACCAACAAATAGTACAACCGAATACTTTCACAACAAAAACAATAAGAGGAAAATAGTCATTTACCCAACGCCACTAAACTATCAGTCAACCATCAATGTTAACCGCATCCGCCGACAGCAGCAACAGCCCACTATAATCACGAATAGTAATAAAAACATACACACATTAGGGTGGGTCGATTTATTAACCGATATAGTGCCATCGATTTTTCTATAGAAAAATAATTTTCGAGCCTGCGAAATTTAATTTTTTTGACGTTTTTTCGACTTTGATTTTTAAGGTTTTTTCATGACCTACTAAAAAAATTTTCATTTGATTGTAAAATTTTCATACCCTCTCCGACCCAAAAATGTCCGCTAGAAACGTTGGCGATAAAAATTTTTTGAAAAAAAAAATATTTTTTGGGTTTTGGGGAGTGTTTTGGTCGAAAAATTGACCTTTCGCCATTTTTTAAGGGGTTTTTCAGCATACATGCAAAAATGTTTTCGATGAAAACGAATTTGTCTCATATTTCCTGCCCACTTAAAATTATGCGCTAAAGACGTTGGCGATAACCGTTTTTTGAAAAAAAAAAATATTTTTTGGGTTTGGGACTTGTTTTGGTCGAAAAATCGATTTTTTATGAATTTTTTTTCATTTTCAAGGCTCTAAATCATATTTTATGTATTTTTTTTTTCGTGTCAATTGGCGTAGTCCCAAGTGAATTCATGCGCTAAAGACGATGGTAAATGCAGTTTTTTGAAAAGAAAACTCTTTTATGGAGATTTAGAAGAATTTTGGTCGAAAAATCGACATTTTTAGATTTTTCAGTGGCAAAACTCAATTTTAGCATTCATTTGGCAAATAAAAAGCATTTTTAATATTTTTCTTACCTAAGTCATCACTATGATAAGCGTCAGTTCAAAAATGTTCCCTCATTTGACAATTGTAGGTGTAAATTTTACGTAATAACGTCATTAATTAACACACAGTGAAATTTTTGTTTGAACCTTCATTTGAACTATTTATTGAAATTATGAAAATGACAGTTTGCAAATATTCTAATACAAAAAAATGTGAAAAATTTACGTTTACATTTCCTGATGATGATGATGCTTCTTCGTACATATTGTGTTCCCTATGCCTCCTAACAAAACAAAATTTAAATTACACATTATTTGAAAAAAAATGTAAAACATTTTCACCACGAATTTTTAATAAATACATAAAAAATGATTTGGAGCCTTGAAAATGAATGCACGTATGCCGAAAAAACCCTTGGAAAAGGTAAATTTTTCGACCAAAACCCAAAAAATATTTTTTTTTTTGTTCACAAAACTGTTACCGTCAACGTTTTTAGCAGACATTTTTCGGTCGGACAGCGTATACATGAAAATTTTACAATCAAATGAAAATTTTTTTAGCAGGTAATGGAAAAAAACTTAAAAATCAAAATCGTAAATAAGTCAAAAAAATGAAATTTCGTAGGCTCGAAAATAATTTTTTTGGGCATGCATAGTGGAACTTTTTTCCTGAGCCCAAATCCTATCGAAAAATCGATGGCGCGATATCGGTTAACTTTCGTCCATACAAATCGACCCACCGTAACAAACATACATCCATATATACTTGTGTATATATTTATTTTTTATATACCAAAGGTTATTGCCACAAACTGCACCGTAAAAAATGCAATTGAAAAGTACAAGTCTCACCTTTTGTTTTATAGAAACTCTTTTCAGTATTGAAGTACTTAGCTATACCAACCAACCTCCGCCTAACACAAGCTAGACTCACAGATCCCATTTGCCGTCCATCCGCTTGCAGTAAGTAGACAGAACTGCGTAGTTGCTGAAATTGCTTGGCTGTTCCAACCATTTTTAGCGCCCATTTGAATTTGGATAGAAGTAATCAGACTTTAGCTAGTCTTTGTAGCGGAAATGATGTTTTCCTGTTACTTGGTGTCTGTTTTGGGCGGGCTAGAGTAGGTAGAAAGCAAGAAGGTGTCATGGAACAAATTAGCAGATGTTTAGATCAACAGCATCTGTATGTACATATATAATACCAACCGCTGGTTAAGAGGAAAAGCTACTCGGACATCAACTAAATACGTTGAACGGACGTAAGGCAATTGTGCAAGGGCGATAACCTCAAATTGGCGGCTCAATTGAGTTTAAGTAATGAAATAACTACATTCTCGTGAGTGGGTAGTGGATGTGTACATATATATGTATAAGTAGCTTCCTAACCTTGAGGTGAAAGCTGTGGCGATTCAATGAAACTAAGATTTATGGTGCGAAAAATAGACCGATTTAAGATAAAGTGCTGATATACATACATACATAGATAGTGCCTCCAATTGGCGGTTATTTCACAAAATCGAGGACCAAAGACTAGTAGCTCTACAAAGGAGAGCCAGGTATTTATAAGTCAGAAGGAAATAGAAATGAGTGGTATTCGTGGCGTTTACAAGCCTCAGAAAAGTTGTCATTAAAAAAATTTCAAGAGCTAATTTAATTGTGTTAGGTTGGGTTAGATTGAGTGTTAGTTACCCCAAGTTTCTTCAATTAGAAAAAAAGTTTTTCTAAGCGGGGTCGCCCCTCGACAGTGATTTGGTAAGCACTTCGAGTGTATTTCTGCTAAGGAAAGTTTCTCAGTGAAAACTAATCTGCCTTGCAGATGCCGTTCTGAGTCGGCGCCCTGAGAATTTGTAGGATAAATTAAAAAGAAGCACTACGCAAATTGGAAGAGAAGCTTTCATTTATTTATGTTATACTAGCCTTTACCCGCGGCCCCGTCCGCAAGGAATAAATAAAATTAATGTGCTATTCACGTTAGCCTGCTTATCAAGTTATCTGTTTAAAAATTATTTTTGTCTATGTATTTTGTTTTTGTAATTTAGTAAAAAAAAGAACTAACTGAGAAGATAAGCTGAAAGGCACGCTTTCATGAATAGTACAATACAGTTTCTTCGAATTAAATAAATACATTTTGTTTTTAAATTAAATTAACTGATATGAAAGGGGTGAAAGAATTACTACTCATAGAACAAAGGTGTGAAACTACAATTAGCTAAAACTAAAGAGAATTTTTTAGATGACAAAAGTGTTGCTTTTTCGGGTTTTAGTTGATTAAAATATTACAAAGAGTGTAATTATAGTTATAACAGTTCCTTACACTATTATAGAACGAAAAAGCTGTGTTAGATTGAAGATAAAACATACCGCTCCCCAAATCATCCCGTATTAGTCCCGAAAAAGTACAGGAATGGCCCCGACGGGATTCCTGACGGATCCCGAAAACCAGCCAGAAATTATGCCCGAAAGGACACCAAATGATCCCGAAAAAGTCAAGAAATGGCCCGACGGGCTCCCGGATGGATCCCAAAAACCATACTGAAATGATGTAGGAAAATACCACAAATGATCCCGAAATAGCCCCGAAAAAGTCCCGAGATGATCCCGACGGGATCCCGGACGGATGCCGAAACCTATCCAGAAATGATGCCGGAAAGGTCCTCAAATGATCCCCCAATAGTCCCGAAATGACCCTGACGAGATCCCGGACGGATACCGCAGACTCTCCAGAAATGATGCTGAAAGGGTCCCCATTTGAGCCCGTATCAGTCGAGCAAAAGTCCTGAAGGGACCCGACGGGATCCCGAAAACTATCTAGAGATGATGCCGGAAGGTACCCCAAAATGATGCCGAAATAGTCCCGAAACGACCCCTACGGGATCCCGTACGGATCGCGAAAACTATCCAGAAATGATGCCGAAAAGGTCCCCAAATGATACCCTAATAGTCCCGAAATTACCTTGCTGGGATCCCGAACGGATCCCGAAAACCATCCAGAAATGATGCCGAAAGGGTCTCCAAATGATCCCGAATTAGTCGAGAAAAACTCCCGAAATGACCCCGACGGGATCCCGGACGCATCCCGAAAACCATGTGGAAATGATGCCGAAAAATACCCTAATGATCCCGAAAAAGTCCCGAAATGACTCCGACGGGATCACGAAAACCATCTAGAAATGATGCCGGAAGGTATCTACCCGGAGGGTGTCACTGCTCACTTTGTAAGCCCTCGACTTATTTGACCCATTGGGTCTGTGATATTGGTATATTGGCCAGTATACGTAAAGTTATAATGTGTAAAAATAATTAAAAAGTAATTTCTCGAAGGGGTCGACCCCCACCCCTCTTTCCATGTTCGAAAAAAATTTCGCTAGTAGACTACTGTCTGTGTCCCAAATTTCCTCAAAATCCGTGTATCCGTTCTGGCGTGATTCAGTCGCAAAGACTAAAAAATATAATAATTAAATTATAACTGTTCTTAGGGGGCGGGGACCTCCCCCCTTTTGAAAAATATATAGCTAGTAGATCCTTCTAGACTATTGGCTACATGTGTGCCAAATTTCATCCAAATCCGTCCAGCCGTTCTTGCGTGATTGAGTCACCAAGACAAACGACTGGACAAACATCCAAACATCCAAACTTTGCCATTTATAATATACTTTACCCGCGGCCCCGTCCGCAAGGAAAATTTTAAATATATGGGCTATTCGCGTTAGCCTGCTTATTATCTGTTTAAAATTTTGTTTTCTGTCTAATGCATTTTATTTTTGTAATTGAGTAAAAAAAAAGAACTAAATGAGCTGATAACCTGATAGGATCCCAAATGATCCCGAAATTATCCAGAAAAAGTTACGAAATGACGCCAACGCTATCGCGGACGGATCCCGAAACCATCCAGAAATGCCCCGAAAGGGTCTCCAAAAGTTCCCCGAATAGTCCCAAAAAAACCCGAAATGAGAGCGACACGATTCTAGACGTATCCAGAGAACCACACAGAAATGATCCCTGAAGGTGTTCCAAAATGATCCCGAAAAGGTTCCGAAATGACCCTGACGGGCTCCCGGGCGGATCTCAAAAACCATTCAGAAAATATCCAGGAAGGGTCCCTAAATTATCCCGACTAACTCCAGAAAAAGTTCAGAAATGGCTCCGAGGGGATCCACGATGGATCGCGAAAACCATACAGAAATGATTCCGGAAGGATTCCAAAATGATCCCGAAATAGTCCGGAATTGACCCAGATGGGATCCCGCACAGATCCAGAAATGATCCCGGAAGGGTGCAAAAACTATCCCGGAAAAGTAACAAAAAATCCCGAAATGGCTCCTACGGCATCCCGGACGGATCCAGAAATGATCTCGGAAGGGTCCCCAAATGATCCCAAAATGGTCCCGAAATGACCCTGATGGATCCGGCAAACCATCAAGAAATTATGCCAAATGATCCCGAAATAATACAGAAAAAGTCACGAAACGACCCCTAGAGGATCCCCAAATGATCCCGTATTAGCCCCGAAAAGGTCCCGAAATAACCCCGACGGGATCCCGGACAAATCCCGAAAACCATCCAGAAATGATGCCGGAAGGAATCCCAAATGATTCCGTAAAAGTCCCGCATTGATTCCGACGGTATCCCGAACGGATACCGAAAATCATCCAGAAGTGATGCCGGAAAGGTCCTCAAATGATCTCCCAATAGTTCCGAAAAGACCCTGACGGGATCCTGAACGAATCCCGACAACTATCCAGAAATGATACCGAAAGGGCCCGCAAATGATCCCGTATTAGTCGAGAAAAAGTCCCGAAATGACCCCGACGGGATGCCGGACGAATCCCAAAAACCATCCAGAAATTATGCCGGAAGGGACCCAAATGATCCCGAAAAAGTCCCGCAATTATTCCGACGGGAATCTGAACGGATACCGAAAACCATCCAGAAGTGATGCCGGAACGGTCCTCAAATGCTCACCTAATAGTCCCAAAATGACCCTGAGGGCATCCCGGACAAATCCCGAAATCCATCCAGAAATGATCTTGGGAAGGTCCCAAAATGATCCCGAAATAGTCTCGGAAAAGTCCAGAAATTACCCTGACGGGTTCCCGGACGAATCCTGAAAGCCATCCTTAAATGATCCCGAAAAAGCCCCGAAATGACACTGACGGTATCCCGAAAGGATTCCAAAAACTATCCAGAAATGATGCCGGAAAGGTCCTCAAATGATCCCCTAATAGTTCCGAAATGACCGTGACGGGATCCCGAACGGATCCCGACAACTATCCAGAAATTATGCCGAAAGGGTCCGCAAGTGATCTCGTATTAGTCGAAAAAAAGTCCCGAAATGACCCCGACGGGATACCGGACGAATCCCAAAAACCATCCAGAAATGATGCCGGTAGGTATCCCAAATGATCCCGAAATGACCTCGTCGGAATCCCGGACGGATACCGAAAATTATACAGAAATGATGCCGGAAAGGTCCACAAATGATCCCCTAATAGTCCTGAAATTACCCTGATGGGATCCCGGACGGATCCCGAAAACCATCCAGAAATGATGCCGGAAGAGCCCCCAAATTAACCCGAAAAAGTCCCCAAATGACCCCGACGATATCCCGGACGGATCCCGAAAACCATCCAGAAATGATGCCGGAAGAGCCCCCAAATGATCCCGAAAAAGTCCCCAAATGACCCCGACGAGATCCCGCACGGATCCCGAAAACCATCCAGAAATGATGCCGGAAGAGCCCCAAATGATCCCGAAAAAGTCCCCAAATGACCCCGACATACTCCAGAAAAGGTTCCGAAATGGCTCCGAGGGAATCAACGACGGATCGCGAAAACCATACAGAAATGATACCGGAAGGATCCCAAAATGATCCCGAAATAGTCCGGAAATGACCCAGATGGGATCCCGCACAGATCCAGAAATGATCCCGGAAGGGTCCAAAAACTATCCCGGAAAAGTAACAAAAAATCCCGAAATGGCTCCTACGGCATCCCGGACGGATCCAGAAATGATCTCGGAAGGGTCCCCAAATGATCCCGAAATAAAACAGAAAAAGTCACGAAACGACCCCTAGAGGATCCCCAAATGATCCCGTATTAGCCCCGAAAAAATCCCAAAATGACCCTGACGGGATCCCTAAAGGATTCCGAAAACAATACAGAAATGATGCCGGAAAGGTCCTCAAATGATCCCCTAATAGTCCCGAAATGACTGTGACGGGATCCCGACAACTATCCAGAAATGATGCCGAAAGGGTCCGCAAATGATCCCGTATTAGTCGAAAAAAAGTCCCGAAAGGACCACGACGGGATCCCGGACTAATCCCAAAAACCATCCAGAAATGATGCCGGTAGGTATCCCAAATGATCCCGATATAGTCCCGAAATGACCTCGTCGGCATCCCGGACGGATCCCGAAAATTATCCAGAAATGATGCCGGAAAGGTTCCCAAATGATCCCCTAATAGTCCCGAAATTACCCTAATGGGATCCCGGACGGATCCCGAAAACCATCCAGAAAAGATGCCGAAAGGGTTCCCAAATGATCCCGTATTAGTCGCGAAAAAGTCCCGAAATTACCCCGACGGGATCCCGGACGGATCCCGAAAACCATCCAGAAATGATGCCGAAAGGGTTCCCAAATGATCCCGTAATAGTCGCGAAAAAGTCCCGAATTGACCCCGACGGGATCCCGGACGGATCCCGAAAACCATCCAGAAATGATGCCGGATGAGCCCCAAAATGATCCCGAAAAAGTCCCCAAATGACCCCGACGAGATCCCGGACGGATCCCGAAAACCATCCAGAAATTATGCCGGAAGAGCCCCCAAATGATCCCGAAAAAGTCCCCAAATGACCCCGACGATATCCCGGACGGATCCCGAAAACCATCCAGAAATGATGCCGGAAGAGCCCCAAATGATCCCGAAAAAGTCCCCATATGACCCCGACGGGATCCCGGACGGATCCCGTAAACTATACAGAAATGATCCCGGAAGGGTCTCAAAATGATCCCGAAATAGTCCCGAAAAAGTCCCGAAATTACCCCGGCGTAATCCCGGACCGATCCCGAAAACCATCCAGAAATGATCCCGGAAGGGTCTCGATATGACCCTTACGGGATTACAAATAAGGTGAAGCTAATTATAAAACCATGATAATAAGGCAGCAGGCGCATTGGAGCGAATAAAAAGTTAGATAGAAACATACAGGTAAAGCTAATAAAAGCGTGCTAATAAAAACAATTGATGTAGGGCGGATGGCGGGAGTAGAGGAGAGGACCACTGATCGTTCCTCCAAAATTGTCTAGATCTCGTTCTGTATGTACCAGATACCAAAAACTATTGATTTAGGAGAAAATTTAGATTGAGTTATAACAATTTATGGATTTTACACCAGAGGGGGAGATAAAGGGGGGCGGGCGGAGGGTGTCACTGCTTACTTTGTAAGCCCTTGACTTATTTCACCCCTTGAGTCTGTGATATTGGTGAAGGCCAGTATACGTAAAGTTATAATGTGTAAAAATTATGAAAAATAATTTCTCGAAGGGGTCATGGGACCCCCACCCCTCTTTCCATGTTCGAAAAAAATTTCGCTAGTAGACTACTGTCTGTGTCCCAAATTTCATCAAAATCCGTGTAGCCATTCTGGCGTGATTCAGTCGCAAAGACGAAAAAATATAATAATTAAATTATAACTGTTCCTAGGGGGCGGGGACCACGCCCCTTTTGAAAAATATATAGCTAGTAGGTCCTTCTAGACTATTGGCTATATGTGTACAAAATTTCATCCAAATCGGTCCAGCCGTTCTTGCGTTATTGAGTCACAAAGACAAACGTCTGGACAAACATCCAAACATCTTAACATCCAAACTTTCCCATTTATAATATAATATATTAGATTAGATATTAGATGTTAGATATTAGATTAAATGCTCCTGCATCAGGAAAGATTACGCTGTATATTAAGCGTAATACAACGGGTAGAGCCTCATCAGATACATGAGCCTTGGTGAAACCAACCGATACCTGGAAGAGCAAATGATTGTCCAACGTTCGCTTGTAGTCCCGAGGTCCATCAGTATCCCTGTGACAAGCGGAACTCCAAATTTGCTGCAAGCTCGGTATCAGTTGTACCCGATGGAACTAATTATATTCGCTTGGCAGTTGCGCGTTATGGGACTATGACCCGTTACCAATAATATCCTACTCTCAAAATAATTCGGCGCAAACAGAAAAGAGGTCGTGTACTTCTAGATTACTCTTGATAGTACCCCAGTTGAGCTCAAAGTTTGAAAAACCGCTACCTCAGTATGTAATTTTCGTTAAATTTCCTTGCCGTAGTGGCACTGGATTACATTCCATCCATAGCAGCCTTGATCGCGTGAACTTTTGCCTAGAAAATGCTGCATTAAAGGAGCAGCCTGAAGTTGACGCTTACATCAAGCTTCTGGGAGAAAATAACCCACCAACTCTTCCTTCCAATCTCTTAACTAGTTCATTGCCCCACAAAGTCCCTCACCTTAAACCTCTCTCAAGGGAATGAATATGTTGAAGCTTTCGCAGTTGGCACTAGTCAGCATACAAACGTCTGTGTCTCCAGTGATGAAGTCCAAATTGGTATGAATGCAAGAGTTCGCGAAGTGTGGGCAACCGCCAAGATAGATGTAGTTCTATGAGCGCCGCTGATACCAACCAGCACTTTTCGTTGCGCTAATACTATTACTTTGGTGATACTCGCCGCATCCAATATCTTCCACCATCGCAGCACCTTAAAGATATTAACTATCATCTTATAAAGTCAGAGCACAACCCTTCATGAGTATCCAGCTCCCACCGATGACGCCACTGCACTAGTACAAGGGTCTAGTTTCTTGTGCCAAAAAATTCCTATATAATCAATCCTATCAGAAAGTACAAACGTTACTCCATCAATCAAGAAATTTCTGAAATCGGATATCTTAAATATCCTCGCAAAAGAAACCATTTTCGTTTTTCCATGGTTTATGCCTTAGCCCACCTGCGCACCGTGTTCAGACAGCTCTGCAAAATGTTGCGCTGGGTGTCCGAAAACTTAATCCTGACCAGGATTGCCAAGTTTCTCTCTGCACCCACTGGCTTAGATCTCCATCAGAAGCTGGTTTACTACCAAGCCCCAGTGCAAATGAAACCGAACACGACCTGTGGCAAACTTCTGCCCACATTTCTCACACAGAAATTTGTTGATGAATTCAGCAAGAGCTCACTAGACTTCTAAACCACCAAGGTCCTTTTGATGACCCCACGCAAAGTTTTAGGAGAAACAACGATAGACTTATTTCCCGAAGTTCTTGGGAAATATGATCTCCTATTGCGTACAGAATGAAAGTAACTTTCACAATGTTCCAAGACCTACGTATGAAGCCCAGTTTAAGGCAAGTAGCGTAAATGGCGTTCAGCTCTCAGGAAATGCTGGAAGATTTATGTGTTACAAGACTTGCATTTTTATTAACTGATTCTGGTATTATGGTTTTATTTCGATAAGGCTCCCGCACAGGGTGGTATTTTCATAAAGCATACATGGCGCTCCTTGACATCGAAGAATGTTGATTATATTCATAGACGACTGAGCGATGGGTCTGTGACCCTCTCTAAATTGTAGTCGTAAGCGATCATTGTGATAGGCGGACAACTCTATGATGGAAGCGTATGATGAAATGGTATCCCCTGCTATTAGAATAGGGAAAATAAATACTACACAAGAGCTGAGCAGTACAGGGCACCCTTCAAATGACTCACCTTACTCTCAACTACCTCAAGCTGTTTGGAGATAGATAACAACGAACTCACTATGAGGACATAATAACATCCGGTCAATGGATACGAGAATGCAGACCTTGATTTACACCTTATGATTAGGCTTTAACTGGCTATCGTCTAGAAGGAATTTATGCTATGTAACCCATTTGCAACACCTTAATGGAGAGTAACGAGGTGTTACTATCCAGATTTTATACTTATCTGTCTAGCTTTTGAAATGACAATGTGAAAGTACATAGCATTCTGTTTCTTCTCATATCCGAAAGACTTATTCAATACTCAAGTCAGTCTCATGCGGAACAACAATAGTACTAAAACATAGATTAGCAAAATAATAAGGACTAAGTCAGCGCTTACAAATCAGGGGAAAGCTACTCTGATTCCTACCCCAAGTTACCTAGTCTAACATTCCTTTCACAGAAAGCATCTATTCATAGTGGACTGAGGCATAAAGCGGCTAAAGTTTCTTCAAAGGTTCCCTCTCAGAGTCCATCAGACCTGACTGTTGTCATTCCTTGCTGGTTATAAAAGCTTTGAAGCTCAGTGTATGAAGCAATTGTAATATCACAACGGTGCATCAGTGCCCGCTGCAACAACTCACTGACGTGCAGTGCCGTCGCAGTATAGGTACTCGACAATCTAAAATCACCTCTGTATTGAAATATGTGAGCGGCATTGAATTCGTTCAAAAATAATTCAAATTTCATCTATTCATCACCATTCTTAATTATAAAATAGCATTATTAGCATGGATCATGATTAACCTTAATATGAGTAAACAAAAAATATCTAAATATTTCTATAAACAAAATGTTTATTTACTTATAAACAAAGCCAATCGAATGATAAACAATTCGGATGCTAGACGAGAATACTTAAACCTAATTTTTGGTTAAGTCTTTCATCGCCGAATTTAGTGAAGGTCATGATATACAAATATACAACATAGAAGATCAATTCCCTCCTAGGTAATTCCAAAAAAAAATATCCAATTAGCGCAAGTGATTTTATACCTGAACTTAAATATTATACAAGTAGGGCAATACGCAATAGCTAAAGCCTTTATACATATAGGTCTAAGTAGATTGCAAGAACTTTTTGTCTCCTGAAATAAGGTAAATGATAATATAAGAGGGAGGAATAATTCAACGTAAGATTACAATGTCTTCCTGCTGCAATTAGTCCTACTAAGTCAGTGCTGAGATACTTTTAATAAATAGCTCGATGGGTAAACGAATAGTCCCTTCCTCTGTATCATTTAAATCAGTATCGATATCTTCCAATTGATAATCTTTGCATACATTTCAGCTCACAACTGTTGAGTGTCGGGGGCTGTGTATCTCCTTAGAAGGGGCAAATGCCTTATTGGGGCCGAGATCAAGTAAAAACGGGGATAACCTTCTAGTTTCACTTCAACACAATCAACTTTCACTGAGAATAAAGTTGTATATATGTATTTGGAGGGATAGCATAAAGTCAATGGCCATAGCGCCAACTGGCTACAGCCTTTATCTCCGAAATGGGCATTAGTTCAAATGGTCATAGTGTAAAACTTAAAAGGGGAATAATGCAGTTTGAAGTGTTAGTTGAGCTGTTCATAGAGTCAGTTGATGTTATACCCATTTTAAGCATAGAGCTGTTGTTGTTGTTGTAGCGATAAGGACACTCCCCGAAGGCCTTGGGCAGTGTTATCGAGTTGATGATGGTCCTTTGCCGGATGCAGATCCGGTACGTTCCGGTACCAAGCCCGACCATCTCTGGATCGATTTGTTATGACCACATGCGACCTTTTAGGCCATCCCGCACTCCTACTCCCTAGATCCATGACGAGTTCGAGGTCGCCAGAGCCTCGGCTGTTAATGAAACAGGATTCGCCACGGATAGGTGAGGTTGACAATTTGGTTTGGAGAAGCTATGTATTGCGCTGGCAACCTGAAAGGGCTGCGATGCACAAACCCCTTGAATGCGGTATTTTAGTCGCCTATCGCTGGTATATTCTAACCCCCTAACCCGCTGGGTGTTAGTCATAGTGTCAATAGAGTTAATTTACGTTATGGCCGTTGCCCTTGTGTCACGCAAACACATACAAATTTGTCTCAAGCTTGAGGATATTCTAATAAGAAGAAGAAAAAGTGTGACAATGAAAGGCGTGAACAGCTTGAGATAATGACTGATTAGAACTATGCTCGAAATTAGCAACAAAATTATCCCTCTGATTCCCGCTGTAAGTCACCAGCGTTCCTTCACTTAAGGCGCCACTGTGTACCTGATTGTTGTTAAATGGTGCCAATACCCGAGCTTTCAGGGTTTTATGTTCAGCAAAGGACCCTCGTTCTTCTCAATGCCCCATAAACCGTCGGGTTGTGGTGTCGAGCTTAAACACCATAACAAACTCATGCAGCAAGAACCTCCATATAGTGTGTGTCTCAGCTAATGCTCTCGTTTTTCAATACCAGGTAAGAAAAAAATGCTCATTGTCTGCAAAAAGACCATTTTGCAAATCGCTAGGTGACCTAGTTGGAATAAAGTAAGGTTACCATGTTGGACATCAGCGTCGATGGCATTACGCTACCGACTGTCTTACATCCAAAAATACTGGGTGTGACGTTCAGTCAGGATCAATATTTTGGCGAGCATGCAGCCGCAGTTGTACCTTAAGTCCAAAGTCGTATCAAAATCCTCAAGTCTCTTGCCCGCAGCACTTGGGGCAGAGATAATGAAAACGCACGTAACCACTAATGAAGCAATTGGCCAGCCACTTTTATGCTACGCGCCTACAATATGGTCGCCGAGCCTAAAATCAACACACACAGGCTTTCTATAAAGGAGAGAAATTAAATGCTGAACAACCTGAGGAATACCCAGAAACCTGGGCATCCCAACAGACATCTGATTGAAGAACCCCCGCCTTTCAGGAACTTAAGAAGTAATCTCTAAACAGCTTTCAACGGAATGAAAATTTACAGACTATACATCGGCCAGCGGCCATTACTGAGTTAATGTGCTGGCCTACCATATCAATCGCCGGGAAAGCGAACATAAAAAAATTGGTTAAAAAAGCAAAAAAGAGCCCGCAATAAAACCAAAATTCAATGAGCTACAACATTGCAAACAAGAACCATTTTGGTCCTTTTCGTCAGGCTATAGAAGGCTAGCGTTATTCATAAAAGAGATTCAAGCCAGTACTTTTTTATGAACAAACAAGTAAAGTCATCAGTGAGGATTTGATTGATTGATTGATTGAATTGATTATAACGGTTAAGAGTTCATTAAAATTTAAGTTCTTTCAATCACCCATGAATGTCAATTTACTGTCCAATATTTTTATCATGACTTAAAAGTTCGAACTAGTCAAGACCAAATGTACTAATGGCGCAATAAAAATTCATGATCAGGAAAACAAATTAATAAACATATTTTAAAATATGCAAAATTGCAAATTAATTTTGATTTGATTAAATTTCACTATACTTTTAACAAGGGAAAGAATATTGTGTTCATACACCATTTCTACACTCGAAAAAAATGCTGAAAGTTCCTGAAAACAAAAAATTGGATTGATTTTACGCCATAGAAACAATTAATTTTCTCAAAAACTAAGATGATTTTTTTCCTTGATTATAGGAAACACTTTCTTGAAAATGGAGAAAATTGTATAAAATTTTTTTAAAATATCTGCGTGTACTTACGTATGCGCGTGAGACTTTATACTTCTGTGTCATCACTAAAAAATAGTTTTTAATTGCATGCAAATAATTAATTAAAATAAAATAATAAAAGGACTGGAAAATGATAGTCAACAAAGTCAATAAAGTTCAGTTTTAAAATTGTATAAATTTAATAAAAAAAAACAAGTAAAGGTGTCTAAGTTCGGGTGTAACCGAGCATTATATACTCAGCGTGAGCTTCAATTGTACATTTCAATTCAGATACATTACTTTTCTACATAACACGTGGCACCGCTCATTTAAAAAAAAAAAGTTCTCCCCATTTCCTCTTACAATAAAACTTGATAAGTGAAATATCAGTGATTCAAAACTATTTTTTTTTAAGCTATAGCTTATTATTCTAGTCTACGACTCTTTTAGGCTTGTTTTATATCTAAGTTGCCGTAGACTTTAACCGATCCCGTCCATTTTTACTAGAATAAGTTTTTGCTATAAGGAAAATATGGGTACACAAATTAATTACGATATGTTAATTTTTGTTCGAGTTATGGCTCCCGAAACATAGAAAATTGCTTAGTCATAAAAGGGGCGGTGCCACACCCATTTTAAAAATGTTTAGTGTTTTCCAATGTAATGTTATAATTCAATTTGAAAGTAAAATTCTATTGATACAAAGCTCTTTTTCGCTAAGATATAGCTTATTATTTTCGTCTACGGCCTTTTCAAAAATTTTTATATAAAAGTAAAATTTTTATATAAAGATCTCATCTATTTTTTCTGGAAATATTTCCTGCTATAGGGAAAATTTGTGTACCCAATTTTATTACGATCCGTTAATTTTTCTTCGAGGTATGGCTCCCGAAACATAGAAAATTGCTTGGTCATAAAAGGGGCGGTACCACGCCCATTTTTTAAAATTTGAAGTTTTTCCTATTTATTGTTATAAAGCCACTTGAGAAATGAAACACCATAGATATAAAGCTCTTTTTTGTAAAGATATAGCTTATTTTATTCGTCCACGACCTTTTAAAAATCTTTTATATAAAAGTGGGCGTGGTCATTAACCGATCTCGCCCACTTTTTCTAGAAATATTTGCTGCTATAGGGAAAATTTGTGTACGATCCGTTAATTTTGCTTGGAGTTATGGCTACCGAAACATAGAAAATTGCTTAGTCATAAAAGGGGCGGTGTCACGCCCATTTTTTTAAATTTGAAGTTTTTCCTATTTATTGTTATAAATCCACTTGAGAAATGAAACACCATTTTTTGCAAAGATATAGCTTATTTTATTCGTCCACGACCCTTTTAAAAATCTTTTATATAAAAGTGGGCGTGGTTCTTAACCGATTTCGTTAATTTTTCTTCAAAGCATTTCTTATAGTAAAGGTAACCTCTCTGCCGAATCTTCTTACGATAAGTTTAACGATTTTTGATTTATGATTAATAATATTTGTAAAATTGATTTTATCACAATTGGGCGGTGCCACGACCATTTTAAATTTTTTTTTCAAATTTTTATCAAGAGTTTCAATATCAGTCCACATGTCAAATTTCTACATTCTTGGTGTATTATTTACTAAATAATCAGGTTTTTTGTGTTTTCCAAAATGTTATAAATATAAAAAGTGGGCATGGTTCTCATCCGATTTCGCTCATTTTCAATGCCAATCTATTCTGGGTCCAGATAAGCTCGTATACCAAATTTGGTGAAGATATCTTAATATTTACTCAGGTTATCGTGTTAACGGACGGACGGACATGGCTCAATCAATTTTTTTTTCGATCCTGATGATTTTGATATATGGAAGTCTATATCTATCCCGATTCCTTTATACCTGTACAACCAACCGTTATTCAATCAAAGTTAATATTCATTCATTCATTTATTGAGCATTTTCCTTATATCTATGAATGTACATTTTAAATTAATATAAAAAGCAAACAATTTAATCTTATATGGGATATATATACATGTAGATATAGGAAAAGTTAAGACATTTTTATGCTAAGCTTAGCATAGTGACAAATGTCATTTCTATAAAATATAAAAATACAGTGGGGTGGACTGTTAAATAAAGAGATTAAAATATAAATAATATTATTATAATAAGGGTACAAAATATTTATTTAAGTTACAACAAAACCCGTGGGTAAATGAAGGGAGAAGCAATTACAAGAAAAAATGATGGAATATTTAGCTATTAAAAACGATTTATGTAGCTGGCCGGAGCAAAATTTCGATTTCATTGTGTGAGAGGCCTAAGAGGAAGGACATAACACTATCTGTAAATTGTCGAAGATTCCATAGATCACGAATTTCGGCAGGGAGTAAGTTGAAGAGCTTTCGTGAAACAATTGTGAAAAACTTGCTTGAATGTGTGGTTCTGGTCGACGGTACAGCGACTGTAGTTTGTTTGTTTGTGACTGTATGCAAAGCATGCTGAGTATAACAATACCAACCTATAAATACACTCCAGAAGTCAAAAAAAGCTAGCGAATGCTGGCTTTTTTCACCATTCGAACTTATTCAACATGTATATATTTGACGCATAATGTGATGTGGTGTAAGTACCACTCAAAGCAACTGTGCACGTGCAGTTCACAGCGAACAACCACTCGAATTGCATTTTCAAGCTGTTAATTTTGTGTTACATCTTAAAATTTTTCATAATGCGCCTAAGGAAGTATAACTTCAAAAATTTAATTGTGTAACTGTTACGGCCGTGGAAGTCTAGTCGAGGTCCGCAACTTTACAGTCGACTACTCTTATTCACTGGGCTAACTCGAACATGTAAATATTGTGAGAGATATTAAAAAAAGTATTCTGGATTAAAAAAAATGCAGACAATTTTTTCATCAAATTGATGAAAAGTTGTATAGAAAACTAAAAAATTCTTATTCATTCCATTGAAATTTTTCTCAATTAAAAAAAATTATTTAGGAAATGTTTTCATCATTTTAGGCAAGTGTTGTTTCTTGTTTTTTTTTTTTAGTGTAGGTTCAAGTTTGCAATATCTGAACACTTTTATGTGAGAAACAGGAAAAAACGAAAACCGCACAATTGCAAACGATAAAAAAAATGAACTTGTGACACACACAATTTGTGTGGAAACGTATAGTGTCGAAGTTATGAAAATAAAAATGCAATCATTGTTAAGTTATGGAATTGCATCATTCATAGAAAGTAAACAAGTACAACAAAGAAAATAATAACATTATAAAAAATTTAATATTACTGACACTACAAATTATCAGAACTGGCCGCAACACTGACCTATTATTACACTTGTTATACGATATTTGCTCCAACAATTATACACCGCCGTTGCTTATGCCCTGGCGCTGACTTTTTGCAAACATCTTGACGGCTGTAAATCAATACTCAATGTCAATTATTCAAAATATAAAGGCTTTTCATGCCGGCCTTTTATGATACGAGCTACACGGAGATTGGTTTTGTGGGGTGAAAGGCTGGTGCGAAGTTTGGGGTATTCACATGCTTCAACAATAGAATAACGAATTCATTAATGACTGACTACAAACCTCGGGATCATTTCCAATGGAAAATGAGGATAAAAAAATGTTCCGATATGCAATTCGATTTCGCAAATTTCACAAACATTTATCAAGCCATTCCATATCATCAAGAAATTGTGTATATCTTTTTCAGAATGTGTTCAAATGGATAAAACGATTTTAGGAACCTTTTTGGGAGAAGCTTTATTCAATGTTTTTCAAAAGAAACTGGTGCAACCCATGAATGTTGCCACCGTGGAAGAGTGGGAAGACTGCAAGAACAACGTAACATGTCAATAAATTAGTATAACAGAGACTGTCCTATGAGGAGCTCCAGAGGCAAAGTACAGCCGCCATGGTGAAGGAAAAAGTTTAGAAAAAGTGAAATATGAATTGAAGAAGTACTGTGATGAGTATGTGTCACTGTCGGAGATCAACAAAACTAGCTATGGAAAGTCCTATTGAAGCGTGAAATAGTTCAGGGTAGATAAAAAAGAAAGCAGGCTGCACACGTAGTAGTTTAGAGTACCGAGTCCCTTGCGGCGCTACTGATAACACAATAAATTCAAATCGCACCACCTCGGAATATTTACCTATGGAAGTATCCAAAACAAATTATGTTAGAACGGCTCAAGAACATCTTTGACGGATTCGTAAGACTCTATCATGTTTTGCTACCAATGCCTGGATCGATCAACATATATCTCAAAATTAGGCTAATATATGTGTATATAAAGTCAAGCATGTGCGAGATGAAAAACTGTTATCTCTAACATCAAAGGCAAGTCTTTAGAAAGTGATCTTTGATGTTCTTATTTTCAAGGAACTACATTAAGCCTTGACAATATGAATCGTGGTGTTACGTCCCTTGCGGCATTACTAGAAGTCATCTTAACTTAGGCGAACAGACTGTCTGAACCTACGCTTATATTGGCATCATAGAAGTGAAATGGAGGTGGTTGGCGCCAGAATGCGGAAATGGATGAAAAAACTATAACGGAGAGTATGAGGTTACTTGTAATAAGCAGCTTTTACAAGTTGCCAGATTGCTGTAGTACTTACAGGGTGGTGGTGACCATTATATCAGAAATACTAAAGGAAAACTTCATTAACTATGTCTCACCAGCGTTAAATTAACAGCCGACCATACGGCTTTAACATACATACCTCGCAAAGAGTAGCATTTACAGGAATTTCGGTGCTCATACATGCACTAGCAGAACCATGGTTAGGAAAAAACTTGCATCGGTACTGAGTTCCCGGTTAAAAGGAAATAAAGGGGTGGATGAAGTAGCAAAAGAAGTTGCAACATTTGAAGTATATTTGGTAGATATCGAAATATGATTGGGCAAGATAAAAAGTAGGGAGGATTTGCGAATAACTGATCATAGAATCACTTAAAAGAAAGGACTGCATTTCTTTTTGTCATTACACGCATATAAAATAGGTGTCGCCAGAGACAATAATTGTAGGAATTGTGAATTACAGGACGTCCTGTGCTTCCCACATCAACATTTCAGCTAAACACTCAAAACAAAATTTTATTGATTCTTTGTCATAGTAACTTTCCCTAATTTAGTATACAAATGTTTATACTCAGCTGAGCAGAGCTCACAGAGTATATTAATTTTGTTAGCATAACCGTACCCCGTAACGGCATAAACTAATCGAAATAGATATAGACTTCTATATATCAAAATGATCTCGGTGAAAAAAAAAATTCATTTAGCCATGTGCGTCCGTCTGCCCGTAAACACGATAACTTGAGTAAATTTTGAGGTAGCTTAATGAAATTTGGTATGTAAATTCTTGGGTACTCATCTCAGATCGCTATTTAAAATGACCGAAATCGGACTATTACCACGCCCACTTTTTCGATATAGAAAATTTTGAAAACGCGAAAAAGTGCGATAATTCATTACCAAAGACGGATAAATCGATGAAACTTGGTAGGTGGGTTGACCTTGTGACGCAGAATATAAAATTTGTAAAATATTGGACAATGGGCGTAGCACCGCCCAGCTTTAAAAGAAGGTAATTTAAAAGTTTTGCAAGCTGTAATTTGGCAGCTACATCCGAACTTAGCCTTCCTTACTTGTTTAATAGTGAAGAAAATTTCCATGTATATAACACAGAGACTCTTGTTTAAAAAAAATATGTTTTTGAGTGTAAGAAGCAATACACCTTTTAGATCTCGAAGCGGAAAGTTAATTAAGTTCTATAAAACTTTTGTTATTTGTAATGACGGCAGAATCGTTTGATCGTATGACTAAAATAAATATATATTTTGAATCGCATCCTCTATATCTACCAAATCGGTCCTGATAAATATACCACTTTCCCGAATAACTCGTTGGAAGTATTAAGTGTTTAGCTCAGAAGATATGACAGTGAATTTCCCCAAACAATTTATATGGGTAATTGAAAAGCTCGATCCGGACCACCTCAATAATATTAAGCTACTTTCAAAACTTTCTGCGCCAAAACTCTAACGTTGGAAAAGCATGTACAGTTTAAAATTTATTAAGGAAATGAACTGCATTCAAATTTTGTTGTTGCATTGCTCAAAAAAATATTGCGTATACGCCGGATTGGCAAGCAGCCTCTCAAACAGATATGGACATCCCCATGTACAGGGATGCACCTTAACGTTAAGCTAATCGTTTATCAAAAAATTTCCACCGTTTCCGTTGAAACACTTCGAAATATTATCGATAAAGAAATTATCAAGATAAATTGTATCTCGTGTTTATCCGAAACGAAAAGCTTTCGTTAACGTTAAAAACGTTAACAAAAACGTGATACTTTATGTTTGAATTGTGCTGGCAATGCTATAGCCATGGTGAAGCCGTAAGGTGGTAACAACGAGCGCATATACACACACAAACTCCATATAATTTGTTTGTGTAATTCGTTGGTGGTAATGTCAAAAACACTCTGAGAAATGTTCGTACTGTCAAAATTCATGAGAAAAGTTGCAATCAGCTTGGCTATTGCTTTCACCTTTAATGACTCCGCCATCAATCAGCTTTGCCAGCATAGTTTGAAATTAATAATGAACATAAACGATTTGATTCCGTTTTGATATGGCAGAAAACGAAACGAAATCATTTCGTTAATTTGACGCTTTTAACGTTAATAAACGAAACGAAATGACTTTGTTTCGTTTATTAACGTTAATTATCGTAACGAAATGATATCGGTTCGTTGGTTAAGCATGCCTGCCCATGTATGAGTATAAAGGGCCAATTAAACTTCCTTAACCCTACCGCCATAGTCGTAACCATATTTTTTCTTTTCCATATCAAAATCATCAGTTATTGGTGCCTTAACCTAAAAATCGTAAAAATTTGATAAAAATGAAGAAAACGAAAAAAATTACAAACATATACCACAAAAAATAATTCTCTTAGTCAAAACGTATCCAAAACAATAAATAAAGTCTACAAAAAATTAATAAATTCTCCAACTCAAATATTTTTAGGTTATGGATATGGCGAAAAACCAAAAACCAATTGGTTGGCTATGGTATGGTTATGTTTTTAGCGTTATGGTATGGCACCGATTACATTGATTTCCATAAGGTTGGTTCGATCAGCTGTTTTATCTGGTTATGGATAAGTCACCATTAATTGGCACTTAATATACTGTGTATATAAAGTACGTTGTAATCAAATGTATATATATTAAAACGTGTGTATGTAAATACTTAAATAAGTAATGCGTATGTTCAAAGAATCAGTTTTATACACTTTTTTCACTTTATGTCACTTAAATATACGCGCCCTGACACATTTTCTCCGCGAATTTCGCCATTGTGCGCGACGGCATTTGTTGATATTTTGAAATTTGTAGCGTATCAAAACAATACGATTTCGCGATTATGATGGCACAGTGCAAACATAAAAGTAAAAATAAACAAGTAAGGAAGTCTAAGTTTGAGTGTAACCAAACATTATATACTCAGCTGCCAAATTACAGCTTGCAAACTTTTAAATTACATCCTTTTAAAAGTGGGCGGTGCCACACCCATTGTCCAAAATTTTACTAATTTTCTATTTTGCGTCATAAGGTCAACCCACCTACCGATTTTCATCGCTTTATCCGTCTTTGGTAATGAATTATCACACTTTTTCGGTTTTTCGAAATTTTCGATATCGAAAAAGTGGGCGTGGTAGTCCGATTTCGTTCATTTTAAATAGCGGTCTGAGATGAGTGCCCAGGAACTTACATACCAAATTTCATTAAGATACCTCAAAATTTACTCAATTTATCGTGTTTACGGGCAGACGGACGGACGGACGGACATAGTAGTTGTATTCCTAGATAGAATTGAACATCTAGTTGACAATCGCAAAAGTTAAAACTAATACCATAGCCATCCAGAAGCACAACGAAGCGGAGAGACGAACGCTCTCCAGCGACTTCTATCAGTCGCTAAACGTCTTATTTAATTCCAGGTGGCGGTGGAAGAGCTCTCATTGGGAATCGTACGCATCCAAGTTTGTCGAGGGTGCCCCCTGCGCCGGCTTCCCTGTGGGTTCCATTGGAAGTCCATTTTGGCAACGTTGTCATCTTCTCTGCGGATAGTGTGACCGATCCAACCCCACTTACATTTTTTAATTTCATTGTAGATTGGGGTGTTGTTCGTGAGTGACAGTAGATCGGCGTTGCTTATTGTTCTTGGCCAGAAGATGCGGCAGACTATTCTCAGACACTTGTTTATAAACGTTTGCAGTCGTCGGTTAATGCGGTCAGAGACAAGCCAGGTTTCGGACCCGTATAACAGAACTGATTTCACGCTGGTGTTAAAAATCCTCAGTTTTGTTTTCATCGACAATATGCGAGAGCGCCATACTCGGCCTAACCTGTGGAATGCAGTTCGTGCCTTGCAGATCCTTGCAGATACATCCAATTCTGCGCCGCCATCTTTAGTAATTTGGCTGCCAAGGTAGCAGAATTCTTCTACATCCTAAATAACGGTAGTGCTGCCATTTGATACAAGTTGGAGAGGAGATATGTTCATTGTTTGCAGTCTCATTAGCTTAGTTTTTGCGTAGTTAATTTTCAAACCGACTGCGCGGGCGTTGATTTCGAATCGCTGGAGTTTTGCGGCAACAGCAGCTAGTGTGTGAGTAGTGAAGACGATATCATCAACGTAGTCTAAATAACTTAGTTTCTGATTCAGCCTCCATTGGGGCTTCTGCATTTGTGCGCTTCAGGACATCGTCCAGCACTACTATGAAAAGCAGCGGTGATAGGACGCACCCTTGTCGTACGCCTTTGTCTATGCTAAATTTGTTGCTGTTTTTTCCTTTGAAGCGTACACTGATCATTGCATCTTTGTAGAGGGCCTTAATCATGTCGACGACTTTCCCTGGAACCCCGCAGTTTTGTAGCGCACTCCATATCGCGTCACGGAAGATAGTGTCAAACGCACGCTCAAAGTCAACGAAGAGAAGATATAGTGGCGATCTCCATTCATTAGACTGTTCTATGATTATTCGTAAGGTATTGATGGGGTCCACGGAAGATCGATTTGGTATAAAGCCGTTCTGTTCTTTACGCAATTGTGCGTTGAGCGTGGGCGATATTCTTGCCAGTATGATGAATGCTAGAACCTTGTGGATTGACTTAAGCAATGTAATGCCGCGCCAGTTTTTGCATTGGCTGAGATCGCCTTTTTTTGGGATAGTGATTATAACCCCGGACGGACATGGCTAAATGAATTTCTTTTTCCGCCCAGATCATTTTGATATATATAAGTCTATATCTATCTCGATTAGTGTATGCCGTTACGGGGTACCGTTATGCGAACAAAATTAATATACTCTGTGAGCTCTGCTCAGCTGAGTATAAAAATACAAAAATAAACAATATGTTCAGCATATGGGAAGATCAAACTAAGCTGCGTTGTGAAAAATTTTTTAAGCAACATAAAAAATGGAAATGTTTTATTACAGATTTAATGTCTCAGTAAACCGAAGCTTTCGTAGTCGTTCGCAATTCCAACAGCTGTTGAGTTTTCAACGGTTAGGCTGACGGCAAAGGACAACCAAGCAGAGATGCAATGATACAAAAATATGAATCTATGAACTTAATTTGTCAAGGCAGAATGTACTTCAATGGAGCTAAGACCTTCTATGACCTAGGAAGGCAGATAACGCTTACTCTTTGTTATTGCCTCTGTTCGACTTTTAAGCGTTTTGAGCAGGAAAATATTATAGAATTTGAGGTATAAGTACTTTCCAGTCCAGGACAAAGTGATTTTCTGACTTGGGATTTTTAGTCTTCTTATAATTACGCGTATCTGCATACCTAATCCGAAAATTACGACCCAGTTTTCAGTATTTTCCATAAACTGCACGATTCTCGAATCAGGAAATTTTTTTTAACAAGTACTATTTCCATCTATCAATTAAGACAATATTTATACTACTTGGGTTTACGTGTAGGATGTAAAAGGGAAATATATAATGCACTCCTCGGTTAACAAGGCCAAACGGCTTGGCTTGCAGACATACATATGACAATAAATACTTTGTGTCAAAGGTTAATAAAGCCATCATGAAGGAAAACGCCTCAAAAGCAGTGGGCCCAGACGGAACAGCAATGCCGCTGCGGCAACAGCTTGACGATGAAGGATGTTTTAAATCTGTCTCTCTTCACCTTTATCATCTCAGAAAAATAGAAACTGGCAAGTATGGTACCCTACTAAAGCATGGACAGCCAACTAAAACTACGGCTTTCTAGTCACCAGCACGGCCTCCGAAAAATGCACGGCGCCATCACCGCGCTAAACTTTATTAACTCCCAAATACTCTGCAGCTTAAGTCAAGAAACACCTCACCAAAGGTCAGTACACTTTTCGTCAGATTAGTCAAAGGCTTTTGGAGCAGTCAATTATTTATTAAATTAATAGGCTTTTTAGTTTTTCGCCTCGCGTGATTTGACATTGTCACTGACAATTTTTATACTCAGTTGAGCAGAGCTCACAGAGTATATTAAGTTTGATTGGATAACGGTTGGTTGTACATATATAAAGGAATCGAGATAGATATAGACTTCCATATATCAAAATAATCAGGATCGAAAAAAAATTTGATTGAGCCATGTCCGTCCGTCCCCGTTAACACGATAACTTGAGTAAATTTTGAGGTATCTTGATGAAATTTGGTATGTCGGTTCCTGAGCAATCATCTCAGATCGCTATTTAAAATGAACGATATCGGACTATAAACACGCCCACTTTTTCGATATCGGAAATTTCGAAAAAGTGCGATAATTCATTACAAAAGACAGATAAAGCGACGAAACTTGGTAGATGAGTTGACCTTATGACGCAGAGTAGAAAACTAGTAAAATTTTGGACAATGGGCGTGGCACCGCCCACTTTTAAAAGAAGGTAATTTAAAAATTTTACAAGCTGTAATTTGGCAGTCGTTGAAGATATCATGATGAAATTTGGCAGGAACGTTACGCCTATTACTATATGTACGCTTAATAAAAATTTGCAAAATCGGAGAAGCACCACGCCCACTTTTAAAAAAAAAATTTTTTTAAAGTAAAATTTTAACAAAAAACTTAATATCTTTACAGTATATAAGTAAATTATGTCAACATTCAACTCCAGTAATGATATGGTGCAACAAAATACAAAAATAAAAGAAAATTTCAAAATAAGCGTGGCTCCGCCCTTTTTCATTTAATTTGTCAGGGATACTTTTAACGCCATAAGTCGAACAAAAATTAACCAATCCTTTTGAAATTTGGTAGGGGCATAGACTTTATGACGATAACTATTTTCTGTGAAAACGGGCGAAATCGGTTGATGCCATGCCTAGTTTTTATACACAGTCGTCCGTCTGTCCTCCCGCATGGCCGTTAACACGATAACTTGAGCAAAAATCGACATATCTTTAATGAACTTAGTTCACGTGCTTACTTGAACTCACTTTATCTTGGTATGAAAAATGAACGAAATCCGACTATGACCACGCCCACTTTTTCGATATCGAAAATTACGAAAAATGAAAAAAATGCCATAATTCTATACCAAATACGAAAAAAGGGATGAAACATGGTAAGGTAATTGGATTGTTTTATTGACGCGAAATATAACTTTAGAAAAAACTTTATAAAATGGTTGTGACACCTACCATATTAAGTAGAAGAAAATGAAAAAGTTCTGCAGGGCGAAATAAAAAACCCTTAAAATCTTGTCAGGTACTACATATATAAATAAATTAGCGGTATCCAACAGATGATGTTCTGGGTCTCCCTGGTCCACATTTTGGTCGATATCTGGAAAACGCCTTCACATATACAACTACCACCACTCCCTTTTAAAACTCTCATTAATAACTTTAATTTGATACCCATATCGTACAAACTCATTCTAGAGTCACCCCTGGTCCACCTTTATGGCGATATCTCGAAAAGGCGTCACCTATAGAACTAAGCCCCACGCCCTTTTAAAATACTCATTAACATCTTTCATTTGATACCCATATCGTACAAACATATTCTAAAATCACCCCTGGTCCACCTTTATGGCGATATCTCGAAAAGGCGAACACCTATAGAACGAAGGCCCACTCCCTTTTAAAAATACTCATTAACACCTTTCATTTGATACCCATATTGCACAAAAGAATTCTAGAGTCACCGCTGGCCCACCTTTATGGCGATATATCGAAACGGCGTCCACCTATGGAACTAAGGATTACTCCTTTTTAAAATACTCATTAACACCTTTCTTTTCATACCCATATTGTACAAACAAATTCTAGGGTCACCCCTGGTCCACCTTTATGGCGATATCTCGAAACGGCGTCCACCTATGGAACTAAGGATTACTCCCTTTTAAAATACTTATTAACACCTTTCTTTTGATACCCATACTGTACAAACGAATTATAGGGTCACCCCTGTTCCACCTTTATGGCGATATCTCGAAACGGCGTCCACCTATGGAACTAAGGATTCCTCCCTTTTAAAATACTCATTAGCACCTTTCTTTTGATACCCATATTGTACAAACAAATTCTAGGGTCACCCCTGGTCCACCTTTATGGCGATATCTCGAAACGGCTTCCACCTATGGAACTAAGGATTACTCCCTTTTAAAATACTCATTAACACCTTTCTTTTGATACCCATATTGTACAAACAAATTCTAGGGTCACCCCTGTTCCACCTTTATGGCGATATCTCGAAAATGCGACCACCTATACAACAACCACCACTTCCTTTTAAACCCTCATTAATACCATTAATTTGATACCCATATCGTACAAACACATTCTAGAGTCACCCCTGGTCCACCTTTATGGCGATATTTCGAAACGGCGTCCACCTATGGAACTAAGGCCCACTCCCTTTTAAAATACTCATTAACACCTTTCGTTTGATGCCCGTATTGTACAAACAAATTCTAGGGTCACCCCTGGTCCACCTTTATGGCGATATCTCGAAACGGCGTCCACCTATGGAACTAAGGATTACTCCCTTTTAAAATACTCATTAACACCATTCGTTTGATGCCCATATTGTAAAAACAAATTCTAGGGTCACCCCTGGTCCACCTTTATGGCGATATCTCGAAACGGCGTCCACCTATGGAACTAAGGATTACTCCCTTTTAAAATACTCATTAACACCTTTCATTTGATACCCATATCGTACAAACGCATTCTAGAGTCAACCCTGATCCACCTTTATGGCTATATTCCTAAATGGCGTCCACCTATAGAACTGTGGCCGACTCCCTCATAAAATACTCTTTAATGCCTTTCATTTGATACACATGTCATATAAACACATTCCAGGGTTTCCCTCGGTTCATTTTCCTACATGGTTATTTTCCCTTATGTTCTCACCATAGCTCTCAACTGAGTATGTAATGTTCGGTTACACCCGAACTTAACCTTCCTTACTTGTTTTAAATATATTCTCAGAGCTACCCGGGATGTCTCCATAGTGCATCTGTTAAATTCTGAGCATCCAAAATGACAACTAATTTATGCTGTTCCGCCTCCTATGCAAATAAGGGGACCTCTCCATAAGCACTATGAAGATATTCAACATCCAGGAACTCAACCATTTATTCTAGAAGAGAATGAGAATATTATAAGCCTACATCACACACGGTCGGCAAATAACCTATTCAATAAGCTATTCTCGCAGCAGAGGAAAATAGGATTCCTCGCGTCAATTTAGCTCAAACTCGATTTGGATATTGTAATGGCTAAACTCTTACTTCTCCTGCATCAACGCTGACATTCGTAACTTATGATTAGCATGTAATGTGTCCCCACATAACCATCTCTTTAATTGTAATGTGGAGCCTATGGGCGACAGCAATATCTCAGTGATGTATGCCTGTTGAGACTGCGAGTTTTTTTGTACTTTGATGAACATACGTGAGTGATCGCACCTATTGACCTTTCTCGATATAAAGCAAACTTTTTCTCGAAATTTGTTGCACAAGTTATGTAAACTTCCCAGTTGTAAATGTATGCATGAAACGTCGATATTTGAGGCATGAATTGGAACTACATATTTATGCATACATTTATAAATGCACGTTTATTTCTTTTTAACACGTGTAGATTCTCAGGGATCATGCACACTCTTTTACTCCCTTTATACTACTTTTATATGCATATGGTCGTACTAATGCCGTATGCATACAAAAGCACTGGAAAAACATGTATACATCTAAACATATGTTTCAAATCTATGAAAGCACTAACCAATAGGAATGTATTCTACATATGTATTACAATAAAAATAACATTGATATGATGAGAGATCGCGCAACTTGAAGCCATCAACATTTAATATATGGACCATTAATACACGCACAATTCCTAACGGAATGCTACCCTCTTGAAAATTGTCTTCACAACAGTTCAATGACGGCGAAGCATCCTGAACCAAACGTTCGGCGGGCGTCATTGATCCTCGATATATTCCAATTTTATAGCTCGAAGTTGTCCAATCTATCATCAGTTATTCATATCCTGGAGTCAGTTTTTTTTTTTTTCAAATGTTTCAAATACATACATTTCGTAAATACAAATAAGTTTTTAAAGGCAATAAAGAAAAATCAAAGAGTAATTATATACGGGCAGACGAAATTCAGAAAAGTGTATTTTTGCAAACATACGATCATTGATACAACATGCATATTTCATGCATGCATAAAACTTTTTCCACTCGGGTACCAATGAATTGTACATACTTTTTCAATAACACAGCAGGAATACTTTTTATATGAATAAATAGAACTTCAATTCAAAGCTATGAATCATACATACTTTTTCATGCTTTTAGCAAACATGCATCATGTATGCAAGTTAACAGTACACTTCCCACAGTGCCCTTATGGCAATCATAAACAAATATTCCATTTCTCAAGTCACTGGCATTTCATTAAATAATTATAAACAAATTAAACAAATATTATTTTCTCAAGCCACTGGCATTTCTTTAAATAAATATTCCATTTCTCCGATGCAATGCTTATATTGTAAATATTAAATTAAGTTATAAATAAGAGCAATTGTGGAAAATGAAATCAGTTTGGTTTCTCAGTTTGGTTTCTGAGTTTGGTGTCAATGTTACATTCTGTAACTAACCATACAAAATTCTTATTATTTTTTAAAAACCCTCCTAAAGTAGGAGGTCGATAATTTGCATACCATTTATTTCAACTGGGTGCCAGCATTTTTTCCACCAACAAACTTTAGCTGCGACTAAAAAAACCTAAATTGACAGCTCTGTTCTCTGTATATAGCAAAAATCCCTTAAAACCACCTGTTCCCTACATTCCTCGACCCCAAACTTCTAAATTAACATGTAAGTATTAAAATTTTAAAAGTGAATTTATTTTTCTTGTGCATTTATGTAGATGCATTTAGTGAAAGAACGATACGAGTACTGAGTGAGTTATATCGATATTTTCCAAAAAGTACTCGAGTATTTTGTACTCTATACTTTTTTCCAAGTACTGAGTAAAATATCGATACTTTATCTCGATACTTTTCCGCGATACTTTACCAAGTGCCGATGGTCTACATGTTAAAGATCAACAAAGTTCAGTCCATTCACAACTTAACTTGAGCAACTTGAGATCGTCGACGATGTCGTAGAGGCTCCACATTTCACTTAAACCGACTTTTTGATAATGGTGGAATGGGAGACGACTTCTGCCTATAATGGTAAAAGAAAAAAATGTGTTTATTGTCCAGAATCACTAACTCCAAAAAAAATTTGAAAAGCTGCACTAACTCCATAAAATTTCAGTACACTTTAAATGCAATACAGCTTTTTCGGTCCACTGTGAAATTTTGGTGGATGGAGGTAACAGCATTTACAGCATCGTCGACGATATATGTATTGGTATTGAAAACGGTCGCAATCAGATTATATCCACGCCCACTTTCAAAAATGGCAAAAAGGGACAATACATTAAAAAATACTGATGAAGTGGTGAAACTTGACGAGTGGATTAACTTTACGATGGACAATTTAAATTTATTACAATTTTTTAAAATATGCGTGGCACACATTAAGGCCCGGTTTTTCAGTAAACTTCAACTCAGTTTGTCAGTTAAACTACGCTTAACCTTATTCTGCAGTTTTTCAGTCTACTTTAACTAAAGTTTAAGCTGAGCTTAAGCGGCCGATCTGGCAGGGTTAAACTCTATATAACCTATCAGTTATTTACGTTCGTTCGAAATGGCGTCGAATATACCCAACAATCATTTGGGCTTGAGTACCATTAGATCCCATGTTAACAAGTAGGCATACTTTTAAAATCAAGAGTTGTTTCGAAACAGTGGCTAAACTCGAGAATCATAGCGTACTCAGCAAAAGAGGGATTTTTTTATATTTTTACTTAAGTTGAAAAAATTTAATTCCCAAGTTGTGGTTCTCTAACTGGACTCGAATGTAAGATTCTATACCACAGTAAATTCACGAAAATAAAATAAAATATTTATAATTAATTTTTGATTAATTACGATTCATTACTGGTATCAACCAGGTTTTTATTTCTCACGATAAACAGCTTTTGATTTTGGTGGTACCACCTCGTAGTTTTTTTTTTCAACTTCACCTCAACCCGTTATCCAATGTAGGATATCAACTGGAGAAATGTGCTGAATATTCAGTTGAGAACTATACATTTCCCAAAATCTCTCAAAGGTTGGATAATAATTTGCAAATGCTAATGGCGTTGGAGATCAACTCGAGAACTATACATTTTATAAAATTTCTAAAAGGTTGAATTTCGATTGGAGAATGAAGTTGGATATCAACTTGATAACTATTTTGTTTAAGAATAATTAGAGCTTGATGTTGGATATGACCTCCGGAACTAAATATATTTCGCTGGAGAGCAAAATCCAGCTGTTGCCGTATCTACAAATTATCTAGATAATCAAAAACCAATGTTGCGGCACAAAAAAGCCTACCCCAAAGACGGCCTTAAACTGTGACTGAAAAACTACTCAGTAGTTTAACAGGAGTTTAAATTCGACTAGAGTTTAAGCTAACTTAGTTTACTTAGCTTAACCATTGTTTACAAGCCGTAAATCAAAGGCCGTGATATCACTTTGAAAAATGGCCCTTGGTATTATATGTATATAGATCTCAGCAAAATTGAATAAGGAGCGCGCCTACTTAAAAAAAACAAAAATTAAGGCGCTTACAGTTTTAATCTTAAAAAAATTTGCAATATATACACGGTACGTAATAACACTACCAGTAGAGATATAGTATTGCAAAGTACGAAATTTTGTTTATCCCTCCACAAAACGTTTAATGCAATAAAAAAATACTTGACTCGATTTACCTCCGTTGAGATTTGGGCAGAGCTTCTCTTCCAATTCGCGTCGTGCTATTTTATATTTTCGTTACAAATTGGGGGGAAGAGATCTACATATTTTGTGCCGACTCCTAACGGCAGATAAACTTTCACCGAGAAACCTTTTTAATGGCAGAAACACACTCAGAATGCTTGCGAAACCACCGCCGAGAGCAACCCTGTATGGAAAAACTTTTTTCTAACTGAAAAAACTAGTTTATAAATGCCATAAATCGATCAAAAATCGACCAATTTTATTGAAGTTTTACAAGTACTTAAATCGTTTCTTTGAATATGTTTAACTAGTTTGTTTTAAATCATTTAATGTCCGTGCCGTTTCTCTTAAAACGTATCCTTAAAATATATGTAACAGCACACAACTGGGTTTATAATGTTCGGTTTTGTACAAAATTAAATTTCCTTACTTTTTTTCAAAACATACGTTCTCGTTTTATAAAAAAATGTCTTCTATTTTGGTAAAAACTCCGAAGTACTCTCTTGGATCGAGTATACTTGATACCTTTTATTGAGAATGAGTACTAGCATCGATACTTTTATGCGAGTATTTTAAATGAGTACCGGTATCGATACTCTTTCTAAAAGTTCTATCACTAGTTGCTTTGCTTTTTTGCTATATTTCACTTTCTCCCTTCTTTCATTGTTGCACCGTCAATGGATTGGCTCTGTGGCATGCAGTGGCTAATTGTGGACGTGCGCGACTGACACGAAGACTAACTGATTATTGAAATGGCTGACTGACTGACGGATTATGTGATTGACGAACTGAATGCCCGAATGAGATTTACGCCATTGGTTACTCTATTTTATTTGAACTTAATTACGAATCGCTACAAAAGCACTCAGGAAAATCTATTTTCGTAAAAATCAAATATAAAGCAAAGTGCATTTGCTGCATTTGGACTGCGAGTGAAAGATTTTTGTGGGCGTTGCCTGACTTAATTGCAACGCTAATTAGGGTAGTGCTTCTTGTTGAGTTTTTAAGTGCTTTATTTTTAATTTCAGTTTATTTTAATATAGTAAATCTGTTACTTCTCCTCATTGATTTTTTTTAGCTTTTCCCATTTTTATTTTTATCCAAAGCTTACTCTTTACAATTACATGCAGGTCAACTGCGAACATATTTTGTTTAAAAAAAGTTTTAAAAAAAATTTCAAATCTAAAATAGTTTTCGCATTTAAGCTCTTGAAGATGCCCTGATAGACAAGCTACCTAGTGCTTCTACTCATTTGTTTTTGGCGCTTATGTTCATCTGTCAAGAGCCAGTTAAACTTCCTTAATCCTAACGCCATAGTCGTAACCATACCCATATCCATAACCATCTCCATTGTGATCGATTAATGGCGCAAAACGCAAAAAATTACAAATATACCACAAAAAATAAGTCTCTTAGTTCAAAACAATAAATAAAATATACAAAAAGTTACTAAATTCACCAACTCAAATATTTTTAGGTTATGGATATGGGGAAAAACCAAAAACCAATTGGTTGGCTATGGTATGGTTATGGCTTTAGCGTTATAGTATAGCACCATTAATCGATTACATTGATTTCCATAAGGTTGGTTCGATCAGCAGTTTTATCTGGGTATGGATAAGTCACCATTAATTGGTCCTTCAGTCTATTAGATTTTGTTAACCGCCTCTTTATGTTTCACCCAGACGCTTAGTCATGCAGTGCCATGATTGCTGATTGTTTAGCTTTTTTGTTTTTATAATTTTATATATTTATACTCAGTTGAGCAGAGCTCACAGAGTATATTAAGTTTGATTGGATAACGGTTGGTTGTACATATATAAAGGAATCGAGATAGATATAGACTTCCATATATCAAAATAATCAGGATCGAAAACAAATTTGATTGAGCCATGTCCGTCCGTCCGTCCGTCCGTCCGTTAACACGATAACTTGAGTAAATTTTGAGGTATATTGATGAAATTTAGTATGTAGGTTCCTGAGCACTCACTTCAGATCGCTATTTAAAATGAACGATATCGGACTATAACCACGCCCACTTTTTCGATATCGAAAATTTCGAAAAACCGAAAAAGTGCGATAATTCATTACAAAAGACAGATAAAGCGACAAAACTTGGTAGATGAGTTGAACTTATGACGCAGAATAGAAAATTAGTAAAATTTTGGACAATGGGCGTGGCACCGCCCACTTTTAAAAGAAGGTAATTTAAAATTTTTGCAAGCTGTAAATTGGCAGTCGTTGAAGATATCATGATGAAATTTGGCAGAAACATTACTCCTATTACTATATCTACGCTTAATAAAAATTTGCAAAATCGGAGAAGGATCACGCCCACTTTTAAAAACAAAATTTTTTTTAAAGTAAAATTTTAACAAAAAATTTAATATCTTTACAGTATATAAGTAAATTATGTCAACATTCAACTCCAGTAATGCTATGGTGCAACAAAATACAAAAATAAAAGAAAATTTCAAAATGGGCGTGGCCCATTTTCATTTAATTTGTCTAGGATACTTTTAACGCCACAAGTCGAACAAAAATTAACCAATCCTTTTGAAATTTGGTAGGGGCATAGATTTTATGACGATAACTGTTTTCTGTGAAAATGGGCGAAATCGGTTGATGCCACGCCCAGTTTATATACACAGTCGACCGTCTGTCCTTCCGCATGGCCGTTAACACGATAACTTGAGCAAAAATCGACATATCTTTAATGAACTTAGTTCACGTGCTTACTTGAACTCACTTTATCTTGGTATGAAAAATGAACGAAATCCGACTATGACCACGCCCACTTTTTCGATATCGAAAATTATGAAAAATGAAAAAAATGCCATAATTCTATACCAAATACGAAAAAGGGGATGAAACATGGTAAGGTAATTGTATTGTTTTATTGACGCGAAATATAACTTTAGAAAAAACTTTAAAAAATGGTTGTGACACCCACCATATTAAGTAGAAGAAAATGAAAAAGTTCTGCAGGGCGAAATAAAAAACCCTTAAAATCTTGGCAGGTATTATATATATAAATAAATTAGCGGTATCCAACAGATGATGTTCTGGGTCACCCTGGTCCACATTTTGGTCGATATCTGGAAAACGCCTTCACATATACACCTAAGGCCCACTCCCTTTTAAAACTCTCATTAATACCTTTAATTTGATACCCATATCGTACAAACTCATTCTAGAGTCAACCCTGATCCACCTTTATGGCGATATCTCGAAAAGGCGTCCACCTATAGAACTAAGCCCCACGCCCTTTTAAAATACTCATTAACCCCTTTCATTTGATACCCATATCGTACAAACAAATTTAAAGTCACCCCTGGTCCACCTTTATGGCGATATCTCGAAAAGGCGGACACCTATAGAACGAAGGCCCACTCCCTTTTAAAAATACTCATTAACTCCTTTCGTTTGATACCCATATTGCACAAACGAATTCTAGTCACCCCTGGCCCACCTTTATGGCGATATCTCGAAACTGCGTCCACCTATGGAACTAAGGATTACTCCCTTTTAAAATACTCATTAACACCTTTCTTTTGATACCCATATTGTACAAACAAATTCTAGGGTCACCCCTGGTCCACCTTTGTGGCGATATCTCGAAACGGCGTCCACCTATGGAACTAAGGATTACTCCCTTTTAAAATACTCATTAACACCTTTCTTTTGATACCCATATTGTACAAACAAATTCTAGGGTCACCCCTGGTCCACCTTTATGGCGATATCTCGAAACGGCGTCTACCGATGGAACTGAGGATTACTCCCTTTTAAAATACTCATTAACACCTTTCATTTGATACCCATATCGTACAAACGCATTCTAGAGTCACCCCTGGTCCACCTTTATGGCGATATCTCGAAAAGGCGACCACTTATACAACAACCACTACTCCCTTTTAAAACCCTCATTAATACCTTTAATTTGATACCCATATCGTACAAACACATTCTAGAGTCACCCCTGGTCCACCTTTATGGCGATATTTCGAAACGGCATCCACCTATAGAACTAAGGCCCACTCCTTTTAAAATACTCATTAACACCATTCGTTTGATGCCCATATTGTACAAACAAATTCTAGGGTCACCCCTGGTCCACCTTTGTGACGATATCTCGAAACGGCGTCCACCTATGGAACTACGGTTTACTCCCTTTTAAAATACTCATTAACACCTTTCTTTTGATACCCATATTGTACAAACAAATTCTAGGGTTACCCCTGGTCCACCTTTGTGGCGATATCTCAAAACGGCGTCCACCTATGGAACTGAGGATTACTCCCTTTTAAAATACTCATTAACACCTTTCATTTGATACCCATATCGTACAAACGCATTCTAGAGTCACCCCTGGTCCACCTTTATGGCGATATGTCGAAAAGGCGACCACTTATACAACAACCACCACTCCCTTTTAAAACCCTCATTAATACCTTTAATTTGATACCCATATCGTACAAACAAATTCTAGAGTCAACCCTGATCCACCTTTATGGCTATATCCCTAAATCGCGTCCACCTATAGAACTATGGCCCACTCCCTCATAAAATACTCTTTAATGCCTTTCATTTGATACACATGTCATACAAACACATTCCAGGGTTTCCCTCGGTTCATTTTCCTACATGGTTATTTTCCCTTATGTTGTCACCATAGCTCTCAACTGAGTATGTAATGTTCGGTTACACCCTTAACCTTCCTTACTTGTTTTAGTTCTCTTTCTTTTTTGCGCTTTAATTTGTTTTTCATCAACTAATGAGTCGCTGCAGTAAAGAAGTCGCAGTTATGTATGTATTTTTGACATTTAGGTAATAAGTATGTACGTATATGTATGTAGGTCTAACATTGCACGAGGGTCTATACAGGCAGCTAGTTTTATCTCGGTGACTCACCCAACAGAAACTTCCGCGTGTAGGTTGTTGTGATATATTTTTTGTTGTAATGAATTGCGAAAGTTTATGATCGTGAACAAAGTGATCGTCGGACAGATTGATGAGTCCATAAATATGTATATGAATTTTCGACCAGATTCTTGAGAGAAGGAAGTGATTATCACATTATATATATTTTTAGTCATTGGCGCTCTCGGGCGGAAGATTTGAGTAACTAGACGTTAGTCTGGTTTATGTAATACGACGCAGAATGATGAGTTTATCGACTTCGGTTAGCTTAATTCATTGAAGAAAACATCTGAAACTTCGCATGCTGAAACTGTATAAAAGGGTGGCAGGGCGTGGGCCACGTAGTATCTGCTTACATGGCATTTTAATCCATGAAGATATTTCCCTCGTCAGCACTCTTTAGCAAAATAGGAAGAGGAAACCCTTCAATGTCTGGTGCAATTCAATAGAAGGGTGATCTTAACTACTTAAGCGTCTCCCAAAGACGTGAGTTACCGCAAAAGTAATAAGATGGTTCACTACCTTGCCAGGCGACGATAATAGCTAATTAGTAATAGACAGCAACTGATGTATCTGGCCCTAACCGAAAAGAATGCCGTCTTATATCAAACAGGTTTTCCAAAGGAAACTTAAGGTAGAGATCCTTGGCAGAAAAATTTTGATGGCTCATTTAATTTAGAACTGTTCAGCTTTCCAACCCAAATATGTACATACATTCATACATATATCACCAAGAAGATATATCTAAGGAAATTTTGTCCCATAATGGAACCGCGAATTTATAAAATTTTTGAAACTAGTTCAGGAAATTTTCTAATAGAGCATTCGCTTATTTGGGAACCAGCACTAATACAAACAACAACACCAGCTCTGAAATCCAGCGAAGAATCACTCTTGCCAATAAATGCAACTCTGAACTGAGTAGGTAATTGTAAAGTAAAGTCCTCTCTCGGCAAACGAAAATCATCTACAAATCACTTTTCCTACCCTCCCTGCTATATGGTGCAGAAGCATGGATACGGTCAGATGAAGGGAGTCTGTGAGTTATTTGCCTGCCCACAATTCGTTTGTAGAATGTTAACTCAAGCTTGCCTGGTAGCTACAACTAGCATTTGGTTTGTTTGTAAATACCCTCTTCCGTCGCGACTCACTTGGATCTCCCGTGGATTTATCCAAAGCTGTGATCGGTATCATTCGGAACTTTATCTTTGCTACCCAACGATTCTCTAAGTAGCCATATCTACGTTACCGTTATTTTATTTTATTGTATGTGGTATCACAACGGACCTTCATGTTGTCCAAGTGAGCTTCCCCTATCATGGTAGCTACCACCAAACCTAACCTAAATACCCTCTTGTATATATTTACTGCCAGGTGTTCACTGCATATACATAAATGTAGTATTTACTGCTGCTTAATTATTCAGTACACTAATTTAAAAAGTGTAATGCCCTATATACTAAAAACGTATCATAAATTTAAGACTAAACAAATTAGTCGTTGGCATGGTTTTAAATCAGTCGGGCACACGGGGCCCTAAGGGGAGCTAATCCATTTTTGTATCCTGTGCACATAGGACGTCCACATATGTTGTACTGTTATTGGAAGCTCTACCAACCCTGTGCATCACTATCCTAAATACATGTTTGTAAATAATTGTATACGTACAAGATGGAAAAAAGGGGGCAAGAGATAGGGAAATGTTGTCACTCGAACATGTAAACTAAAATAGCAGTAAAAGCAAAAGCCATTGTTTTACTGAAGCATTGCATGCAAAAAAGCCTTTCCGATAGACAAAATTTTTCAAACATATATATGTACCTGTATATATACATATAAATCCACCTAGTGGCATAAATAAGCTAATAAGTAGCTAAAATATGCAAATGCATAAGCAAAATAATGATTCGATACACTGTAGGAAAAGTTCTCATAAAATGCACGTCTCAAATAGGAACTCCATTGACAATTTCGCTCATACCGTTCTTGACATTTCGTCTGAGTGAACGTAGCCCGAAGCTTAGTTTAAAGTATCAGGTCTCTGGGTTATCGGGAACTTCCTTAAAACTCGAAAGCAAAATTTCAATTTTTTGAGTTTACACGATCCCTGGACTACCTGCGGAATTGTTTTTCCCTCTCGTTGCACGGTCATGGGCTTCTGAAGTACGTTCTAAATTTTAAGAATCTAGAGTCATCTAGAAAACTGTTTTTTTCTAAATATTACAACGCAATAAAGCCAGAAGCTATGTTCAAAATTCCAGCTCACTGGATTTTCGGGAAGTTCCTTAAAACTCGAAAGCAAAACTTCCATGTTCGGACGTTTTTTAGAACATTAGCAACCCTTGGAATACCTAGCAAAGTTGTTTTCCTGTTGTTTCATCGGGTTCCAATATGTGCTTCAAATTTCAAGACTCTAGCTCTCCGGGAGGTTAGGTTAGGTTGAACTGGCCATTCCATGAGGACCTCACATAGACTGAATGAGTCTGTAGTGCCACTTGCTGCTTCTAGATTTGACAGCTGTGTCACTCCTAGTAGCGCAGCGCACGAGCACAAAACGTGCTCCGTCGTTTCCTCATCTAAACCGCACATCCTACATATGCTATCGCTGACCAAGCTTAATTTAAAGGCATGTGACGCCAGAAGGCAGTGTCCAGTCACAACAGCGGTCATGAGTCTACAGTCCTCTCTTTTCACAGTATACCGCAGACCCTACTTCTTCCACTACTTTGCAACCATCTGTGGACACATGTATCGCCTCGTCCGCCATTTGAGCACCCTTGCGCCAACCAACCACTTCTATTGTGGCTTTAAGAACCCCTCGACGCGCAGATAGGGAATCAGGTAGTCTGTTCGTCCTATAATTGATGACGCTATACTACTATGGTCGTGTGGTCTGCGCTCAAGCTACCTTGAGACACCGAACCTCGTTGCTCTCCGGGAAGCTTTCAAAAATGGATCGCAAGAGTCTCTAGTTTTTGGTTGAAAATGGATGAAAAACGTCAAACGGAAAAAAGATGTAGGTGGCTAAAGTTTGCAGACATTCTAGGTAAATTTTACACGTACTTGCAATGTTTTTGTACTTGTAGCAATGTTGCCCCATCCAATGGAGGCAACTACTAACAAATCGTCATCAAAATCCTCTTACATGGGTCCGAGGAAATTTGCAATTCCAAACTAACTCGCAGTTTTGGAAACTAACTCGTCAATTAAGGGGCCGGGGCCTGCTTACGTGACGTGCAGTCGTCGCTATAGGAAATGTTGTTAGGTATTTCTGGTGGCGAAGGGAGCTTTGATATGTATAAACCAAAAGGAATCGGGGAAAGAACACTACCATGCTCCACCCCCTGTTTAATTCTCCTAGATTTTGAGGTTTCGTTCTTAAATTGAACCAACGCTTGCCATACAGGTAATTTGCGGTTTTTAGACAAGGGGGAAGGGTCATAAGTCAAGTGCCACAAGTACCGTCCTATAATGGAGTAGTGGTTCAGACCGCAATTTATTTGGGTTTTAATGGCATTGGTAGTGATATGCATTTTAGGGAAGTCATGCTGATGGCTGGCTTCCCGAAGACTTGCGTTTAAACGAGGTAAATACGACTCACCATCGTTAGCTGGGTTTCAGGCTTTGGTAGCGGGACTATCGTGGACATTCTTCATTATTCTGGAATGACAAAGGCTAAAATAAAAGTAGAAAGCATGCTTTGCCGTTATTCCCAAGATATTTTAGCATCGGTATAGCTATTCCGTCTGGGCCTTAATGGCGTGTTTATGTTTATGTGCCCGTCGACTTATACGACATCTAGCCTTGTGAACTGAAGTATGTATTACTAATTACCGGCAGAAAGCGTTCGCGCATTTCATCGAGTCGGACGGACAACATTCTTGTCAATGAACTATTTAATCACTCTAGTATGAATAACCTCACAATATTCTAGTCAAAGAATTAGAATGTTTGCTGACTACTTCGGCTTTTGACTGCAAGGCTATTGCAAATTCAATTCACATTGGGAACCCCTTAGGCAAATACATTCCAATTCGATTGGAGAAATTTAAATTTTGTCGATTTGATAATTAGGTCCCATTTCGTTTGAGAACGCTATGTTTCTTGAATCTTCCTTTAACAGAGCTAGTTATCTAATCTTCTTTTAATCCTTATCTAACTTCAGTGTTTGTTTGGAAATTACAAAATATATATGTAACTTTTACCAGTGTCATGCGCGGCCAATCCTAGTTGCCTGGTAGAAAGTTTTTACTACGTTTTCTTCTAAATATCCCACTGTGTGGCACGCGCTGTTGGTAACTATAATAATGGGCATTGCATTTTCTTGCATGCAATAAATTTATGTATGAGTAAGAATACTTACTTCAATGGAGCTGTTACAATGACCACTTATCACATAAGCTTATGGACTTAAGAGCACTTGCTATTCTTTCTTTCACACAACCTCAATTGGCGCTTTCTGGGACTGGCTCCTCTAGGTTAGTAAGTAAATAATTCGCTTTTCCTCACAACGAAGAAATATTTTATGAAAATAATTGTTATTGTGTTATTGTTTACTCTTGACGTTGCGTGATGGCTTAGCACATACAACATATGTAAACAGGTATATAAGTATGTATATAAAACACTGGGCATTGCCCTGACAGAGAGTGACACCCTAGGTATAGTGATATCTATCGAAACATGAAAGACTAAGAGGTTGCGCTAAACATTTTGCAAACACCCTGTAGGGAAAATTTCTAGTTTTAAACTGGTGCACATGTTGTTTTTGTGTGGGCCTCCACATTTTTATAAGTGTTTTGCGAAAAAAATTTTGGAACGTATGTGTCCAAGTAGGGTTTTAAAAAGTGACATATATATAGTACGTTGTACCTCATATATATGATACAGTTATTATACTCAGTTGAGCAGAGCTCACAGAGTATATTAACTTTGATTGGATAACTGTTGGTTGTACAGGTATAAAGGAATCGAGATAGATATAGACTTCCATATATCAAAATCATCAGTATCGAAAAAAAATTTGATTGAGCCATGTCCGTCCGTCCGTCCGTCCGTCTGTCCGTTAACACGATAACTTGAGTAAATTTTGAGGTATCTTGATGAAATTTGGTATGTGGGTTCCTGGGCACTCATCTCAGATCGCTATTTAAAATGAACGATATCGGATAATAACCACGCCCACTTTTTCGATATCGAAAATTTCGAAAAATCGAAAAAGTGCGATAATTCATTACCAAATATGGATTAAGCGATGAAACTTGGTAAGTAGTTGAACTTATGACGTAGAATAGAACAGTGGTAAAATTTTGGACAATGGGCGTGGCACCGCCCAATTTTAAAAGAAGGTAATTTAGAAGTTTTGCAAGCTGTTATTTGGCAGTCGTTGAAGATATCATGATGAAGTTTGGCAGGAACGTTACTCTTATTACTATATGTCTGCTTACTAAAAATTTGCAAAATCAGAGAACGACCACGCCCACTTTTTAAAAAAAAATTTTTTTAATTCAAATTTTAAAAGAAAAGTTAATATCTTTACAGTATATAAGTAAATTATGCCAACATTCAAATCCAGTAATGATATGGTGCAACAAAATACAAAAATAAAAGAAAATTTCAAAATGGGCGTGGCGCCGCCCTTTTTCATTTAATTTGTCTAGGATACTTTTAATGCCATAAGTCGAACAAAAATTTACAATCCTTGTGAAATTTGGTAGAGGCTTAGATTCTAGGACGATAACTGTTTTCTGTGAAAAAGGGCGAAATCGGTTGAAGGCGCGCTCAGTTTTTATACACAGTCGACCGTCGATATATCTTTACTAAACTCAGTTCACATACTTATCTGAACTCACTTTGTATTGGTGTAAAAAATGGCCGAAATCCGACTATGACCACGCCCACTTTTCCGATATCGAAAATTACGAAAAATGAAAAAAATGCCATAATTATATACCAAATACGAAAAAAGGGATGAAACATGGTAATTGTATTGGTCTATTGACGCAAAATATAACTTTAGAAAAAACTTGGTAAAATTGGTGTGACACCTACCATATTAAGTAGAAGAAAATGAAAAAGTTTTGCAGGGCGAAATCAAAAGCCCTTGGAATCTTGGAAGGAATACTGTTCGTGGTATTACATATATAAATAAATTAGCGGTACCCGACAGATGATGTTCTGGATCACCCTGGTCCACATTTTGGTCGATATCTCGAAAACGCCTTCACATATACAACTATAGGCAACTCCCTTTTAAAACGCTCATTAATAATTTTAATTTGATACCCATATCGTACAAACAAATTCTAGAGTCACCCCTGGTGCACCTTTATGGCGATATCTCGAAAAGGCGTCCACCTATAGAACTAAGGCCCACGCCCTTTTAAAATACTCATTAACACCTTTCATTTGATACCCATATTGTACAAACGCATTCTAGAGTCACCCCTGGTCCACGTTTATGGCGATATCCCGAAAAGGCTTCCACCCATAGAACTAAGGCCCACTCCCTCTTAAAATACTCATTAATACCTTTCATTTGACACCCATAGTGTACAAACGCATTCTAGAGTCACCCCTGGTCCCCTTTATGGCGATATCACGAAACGGCGTCCACCCATGGAAATAAGGATCACTCCCTTTTAAAATACTCATTAACACCTTTCATTTGATACCCATATCGTACAAACAAATTCTAGAGTCAACCCTGATCCACCTTTATGGCGATATCCCTAAATGGCGTCCACCTATAGAACTATGGCCCACTCCCTCTTAAAATACTCTTTAATACCTTTCATTTGATACACATGTCATACAAACACATTCCAGGGTTACCCTCGGTTCATTTTCCTACATGGTTATTTTCCCTTATGTTGCCACCATAGCTCTCAACTGAGTATGTAATGTTCGGTTACACCCGAACTTAACCTTCCTTACTTGTTTTCTTTTTGCAGCGCCGTAAACTGCAAAATTGTAGGAATTAAACACGAAGATATAAGTGCATTACTTCACGACGACGGCGATGAAGCTGGTAAATCAGGAACTTCTTTCAAAAACAGAAGTTCTGACGTTTATTGCCCTTCATTGGATAATAAGGGCGATTTCCCCAAAAATGCAGGGGTAGCCAAATGAATGACGAGACCCTATTGCCAATGATGGCGATACGATCAATCTGCATGTGAACAAGTTGCTAAGGAAGCTATGGAAGTCCGAAATTGTTTCCAAATAGCATGACTTCAAACATCGCTCGATGCATTGATGAGAGGCACTGCGAGGGAAATAGTGGTCGTTTCCCAAGGCAGTCGATTCCATGTACCGGAGCGACTCGGGTTTTTTCCCGACCAAGGGCTGTCATATCAGTGTAACCCCATTTAATTTGTTGCGTCCCTCCCACAAATTGTCATCCTCCCAGCAGATCCTTGCAGCGGGACTGCGCCATATTCTCCTGTTCCGGGAAGGTATCGAACTCAATCCGGGACCTGTACCTGATCCCGGTCCAGAGAAATGGTTTTGCTGCGTTTGCCGCAAAGGAATCTTTTCCTTGGACTTCCGTTAGAGGACATTGATGATAATTTGTGATCGGTCGCACCTATTAGATGGGGCGAAACACTGCTGCAACAACAACAACAGTGAAATAGTGTTGGGACATCACTGAGGCTATGCTGCTCAGTAACTGGCAAACATCTGACATCTGTTAAAAAAAAATTTAATATGGAACTGGGGAAGAGTATCTATGTCTTGATATCGTAACGACGTAACGCAAAATAATGGGTGGGTTGGACTTGGCAGAGGAAACGACAGAATTGTGTGATATAAACAGAAAACAAACAAATGGTGGAAAAAATCGTTTCTCATGGTATAATGATATCTCTTGTTAACAACTGGGTTATATATTCGGAGCTTTATAGGAAGAAACCGCGCTTCATTCCAGTGCTTGTAGGAATTGCCAAGTCACTTATTGAAAAGGGAAAGGAATAACCTTATCTATATAAACTATCCCACCGGACTGCAAGATCATCGAATAGGTACAACTTCAATGAAAAGAGTAGGTGATCATTCAACCCTATAGCAGTAAAAAAGACTTTGATGCGTTCCATACGCTAATAGCAAAGTCTTGTCATGCTTGTAAATATAATTTTTCGCTTCATCACATTTATAAGACAAATAAAATTGAAACTAATTTCTTATTACAGGTTTTTATACTTTCTGTGTGTAGTTTTTACCCTGTTGGGGCAAATATGTCCGAAATACTGTTGGGACCTTAAAATATCGTTTCTACGCATATAAAGTACCGAAGGGTAGCCAAAAAGTAAAAAATAAAGCGGTACACACTAGAGAGTCTTCACATACTAAAAAATAGAGAGAAAACAGTAAATAGACGAGAAGATACTGATCAAATTGCGGCAGCATATCTATTATGCTTATGATTTGAAATTAGTTTTGACAAATATACCAAACATGCATGGTATTATATACTCCTATGAGTTTTGTGATATTTTATTTTAATTATTATTTCATGTGAGTTTCTTTTTTTCCGCATTTAATGTTTGTGTCATGATTTAACAATGTTTATGTTCCAACTTGTTTTTACAAATTTGTCTTTGTTATTGTTATTGTTTTTAAATAAAGATGTCCAGCCCCTGAGGATGCCAAGGAGCTTGGCGAAACGTCGGGTTTATAAGTGAAGTTTAATCTTGCACTGTTCAAATATCTGACCATACAAGCCTATAATAATTCTGAATTTAGTAAAAAATAAAGTTTGAGCAAAACAGCTACAAAAGTCGTACCGAAAGTATTCAAGAGATTAGGAACTAACATTATCTCCAACCTTTCAGAATTTTCGTTCCTTTAGTTTAAGGGATATAAACAATTAACGGAAATCAAACAAGTAAGAAAGTCTAAGTACGGGTGAAACCGAAAATTACATACCCAGTTGTGCACTTCAATGTTGTTGTTTGCTTTGGGAGATTTTTGTTCGACTTATGGTATTAAAAGTATTTTGGAAAGAGCAAGAAAAAAGGGGGCGGGTCACACCCATTTTCAAAATGTGCTCAAGTTTTGTTCTTAGCTCAACCCTAATACTACTGAGGTAGAATATCAGTCAAATATAGTTAAATACCAAAGAGTTATTGCAATCTTTGTTAAGGTTAGATCTTTAGGAAAAAGTGAGCGTGGTCTTTAAGCGATTTGGTTATCTCATTGAGTCTATATAATTTGACAAGGATAGTATCTCTGACAAATTTCAGTGTAATATCTTTAACGGCTCTTGATTTAGGGCTTGTTAAACTTCCAAATTTTCTTCTATTAAATTGTGGTGCCACGCCTATATTCCAAAATTTTCGGGAATTTATGTTTTGCGTCATAAAAGCACTCTACCTATCAAATTTCATTGGCTTAGCGGTATTCGTCTTTCATTTAATTTCTTCCATTTTTCTAAATTTTCGATATCGAAAAAGTGGGGGTGGTTATCGTCCGATTTTGCTCATTTTTAATACCAACCTATTATCGCGTTAACGGACGGACAGACGGACGTACATGGCTTAGTCGAACTTTTTTTTAATACTGATGATTTTGATATATGGAAGTCTATATCTATCTCGATTCCTTTATACCTGGACAACCAACCGTTATCCAATCAAGGTTATAATACGATGTGTACAAGTACAGCTGGGTATAAAAATGTCCATTCCTGGCGTACTCTAGTGTAAATACATATTTGCTAATATGTATATGTATGTACATATGTACCTATAATTTGTAATAAAAAAATTTACAACTTCTGTGCACCGACGACATGTCGGCATCCAACAACGCTGATGTGATGAAAACTGTTCGCTCCATGTGCAACAGATTCAGTTAGTGCAGCCATAAATTGGGCCACAAGCACATCTGGTCAGTGTAAAAGTAAATAAACATTAGTGACAGGGTATAAAGTTGGTATTAACAAGTAAGGAGTCTAAGTTTGAGTGAAACCGAACATTACATACCCAGCTGTACACTTGAAATGCTGTTGTTGTTTGTTTTGTGTGCTTAATAGTGTTACAAAGCAATAATACATATACATGTGGTTCTATTCTGAACTAATTTTTCTTCGAGTTATAGCTCCCGAAACATAGAAAATTACTTAGTCATAAAAGGGGCGGTGCCACGCCCATTTTTTAAAATTTGAAGTTTTTCCATATTATTTTTTATATGTTTATCCACTTGGGAAATGAAATACTATTGATATAAAGCTCTTTTTCGCAAAGATATAGCTTATTTCATTCGTCCACGACCCTTTTAAAAATCTGGTATATAAAAGTGGGCGTGGTGCTTAACCGATTTCATAAATTTTTCTTCAAAGCATTCCTTATAGTAAAGGCAACCTCTCTGCCGAATTTTGTTACGATAGGTTTAACGATTTTTGATTTATGATTAATAATATTTGTAAAATTGATTTTATCACAAGTGGGCGGAGCTACGCCCATTTTTATCAAGAGTCTCTATATCAGTCCACACGTCAAATTACAACATACTAGGTGTATTATTTACTAAATAATCAGGTTTTTTGGGTTTTCCAAAATGTTATATATTTATAAAGTGGGCGTGGTTATCATCAGATTTCGCTAATTTTCAATACCAATATATTCTGTGTCCAGATAAACTCGTGTACCGAATTTGGTGAAGATGTCTCAATATTTACTCAAGTTATCGTGTCGATATCGAAAAAGTGAGCGTGGTTATGGTCCGATTTCGTTCATTTTAAATAGCGATCGAGATGAGTGCCTAGGAATCTACATACCAAATTTCATCAAAATACCTCAAAATTTACTCAAGTTATCGTGTTAACGGACGGATGGACGAACATACGGACGGACGGACGGACTGACAAGGCTCAATCAAATTTTTTTTTTCGATACTGATGATTTTGAAATATGAAAGTCTATATCTATCTAGATTCCTTTGTGCAAAGCACGCTGAGTATAAAAATTGTATTTGATATAATGCATGTACATACATAAATGAAAGACTCCACATAAAATAATGGTTTTTGTTTTTGTCAACCTATACATACAAGCAATGAATCTTTTGTTTTCTACTCGGGGGAAAAATGCAAAAATATGTCATAAAATAAGCTTAAAATCTTTGTTGTTTACCATTTTTTTTTTTTTTTTTTTTGTAACCACTTGGAACGCCGCCAAAGAAAGCACCCGCGATTTTAAAACAAATACATACAAAGAAATAATACCTGTAACAAAACTCATTCCATGGTCACGTTATATTTGTTTAGGCTGCCTTTTTGTTCCTAACAAATTTTACACTTTCCACTAAACAAAGCTTTAAATTAGGTTAAAAGTTCAAAAGTCTGTGGCCTTGTTGGTTGCGCAGAACATCAACAGTTTCAATAGTTTTTATGGTTTTCTGTAGTTGTTTCTTTGTTAAAGAGTTTGTGTCTTCACACTCTGAATTCAAAATATAACGGCTGTAAAAGCCGAATATCCTGGATTCACGCCCCGGGCAAAGCAACATCAAAATTTTAGAAACAAGTTTTTTCAACTAGAAGACAGTTTTTTAAGCGGGGCGCCCCTCAGCATTGATTCGGCAAACACTGCCATGAAAAACTTCTCAGTGAAAACTCATCTGCCTTGCAGATGCCGTTCGGAGTCCAATTGTAGGAAAAATTAAAAAGAGCTCCACAGCCCAAAATCTTTCCGGAGGCTACCGCGCCTTACATTTATTTTTTTTTTAAGCCTGAAAATTCTTTTATTTTTATTCAACCTCTTCAGTTGAGGCACCCCTTCAATCTTTATATCCATGTTCATTGAAAAGGTTGGAGCCTGCAACTGCAGATAGTGACAGCGCCACGAAACATTGGCACTATAGCTTACCTGCACAGAATTATTGACAACTATTTTAGCGACAGAGTACACCTCTTTGATACGGGTGAGAGACCAAGAAAGCACCGGCGGCGTCCATTCGGGCTATGTTCTAGGGCCAACGCTATGGATTACGATGTATGACGGTGTGCTACAAATGGACCTTTCCGGAGATGCACAAATTGTCGGCTATGCAGATTATATTGTCGTCGTAGTAGTGGCCAAGAAACTGGAGCTGCTCCAAGCATTATGTAGTGACGCAGTTGGAAGAATAAAGGAATGACTGACGAATATTGTACTGGCATTGGCTAGCAATACGATTGTAGTGGTGTTAATGAGCTCAAAGCGGACTGTGGATAAGTTAGTCCTAAACATCGGAGATTGCCAAGTCTTGCTTGAAAAATTTTTGAGTAAACAACGACACAAAACTAATTTGAAAGGAGCATTTCCGGGCTGTGGGAAAGAAATAAACTGCAGTTTGTGGAGACATTATGGGAATAGTGTCTTAAAATTGCGACCCAGGTGAAGCTATTATCCAACATAACGAATTCTATGATATCATACCTAGCAACAGTGTGGCATGGATCAACACTGACTCACTTCACGTTAGCTCCGAGTAGAGCGGGATGATATGATCGGAAGCGCGTTGAATTAAACGACCTCAAGCAGATATTTAGTGGCACGGCGGCGTCAAGGAGTATTTATACACGCATAGGATAGAGGAAGATATTTTTAAACCGCACTGTTTCACCGAACTGGAAAACGTATAACATACAATGTTTTACTGCCCCCGTTTTCTCAGAGAGAGGAGCACTGTACACAGATTTTTTCGAGAAGAACGTTTTACGAGGCGGTTAGTTCCCCTATCGTGCGACCTGCAGTTTGTTGGACTGTTGTGAGCAAAATGGCGTACATATGTATGTAGTTATGTCACGATTTAGGCATGCTGAAACGGAGCGCAGAGATATTCCTACCCCTGTGCTCTAATTCCTGGCGTGTCCCACGGGATTTGGACGCATGAACCAGACTTGCCTGGATTCATTTATGGCAGCGCGCTGTCTCAACGTACAAGGAAACAAGTAAGGAAGACTTAGTTCGAGTGTAACCGAACATTACATACTCAGCTGCCAAATTACAGCTTGGAAAACTTTTAAATTACCTTATTTTAAAAAATGGCGGTGCCACGTCCATTGTCCAAAATTTTACTAATTTTCTATTCTGCGTCATATCATCGCTTTATCCGTCTTTGGAAATAATTTGTCGCACGTTTTCGGTTTTTCGAAATTTTCGATATCGAAAAAGTGGGCGTGGTTATAGTCTGATTTCGTTCATTTCAAACAGAGATCTGAGATGAGTGCCCAGAAACTTATATAGCAAATTTCATTAAGATACCTCAAAATTTACTCAAGTTGTCGTGTTTACGGACAGACGGACGGACGTGGCTAAATGAATTTCTTTGTTCACCCAGATCACTTTGATATATAGATGTCTATATCTATATCGATTAGTTTAAGCCGTTACGGGGTACCGTTATGCGAAAAATATTAATATACTCTGTAAGCTCTGCTCAGCTGAGTATAAAAAACCAGAGACCCAAACTGTTATTCCTTTTATAATAAAGGTTTTTCAGAAAAAATTATTTTCGGAATTTGAATTTGTTAGTTCGGAATTAAAAATTTTATAAATCCGAAAATAAAAGTTAAATCCGAACATTTATTTTTTAAGGACTGAAAAAAATTCCGGCCCTATAACTATGGAACGGCTCATCCAGAAAAGACGGTTTTTTTCATATAGAATCTTTCTTGTTTCAACAGAAAGTGATGTATCAAATTTCAAGGCAATATCTTAATTGGATCTAACTTTACGGCAAAAAACAGGTGCAAGTTTACAGTATTCCTTCGAAAGTGAAAGGCAAGCCCAACCAATTCTCTTTTTTTCATCATTTTGTGTAAAAAAATAATTAAAAAATCATCCGAATGGTATTGCCTCTACATACATAGATATTGGAGAACTGCATGCTTAAGTGCATCTTGGACCTAGTTTTTCGATGCGAGTTCTGAAAAGCCGGGTCTTACTCTTTTCTTTTTTGGGAAGCTACAGCAAACACAAGAATATTCGCACAATGCCAATTTGTGCCAAAAACCTACAAAAGGTGAGGCGTATAAGTCAATAAAAGGACAAATTGTTTTGTTTAAAAACATTACCTCGTTTTGAATACTTTGTTTATTTATGTTTTTTTTTTATACTTTTACCGACAATAGAATTCAATTAAATAGTGTTTAGCTAATATAAGTAAATGCATACTTATTTACATAACTCACTTAGCGATGACTCATTTTTGATCAATGTGTTTATACATTTTACGGTTCGTAACATTGGAATAATTTGCATAAACATTAAGCTAAGTTAAAATTTTTTAGCGTAATTAGATGATCTCATTCGACTAAATAATAAAGTTGTGACCATGAAACATGAAAGCACTCCCTAACGCTTCATTTTGAAGGTGGTGTGTAGATTCGATTTTTCGCAGAACAGATTTTTTCGATTCAGTTCTGAAAAAAAATCGATTAAATCGAGTCTAAAAAGGCTGATTGCTGCTTAATTTTTTCACAATTTTTGTCGTTTAATAAAGCTCGCCATGTTCTTCCTCTTTTCATTAACTGGGGATAATTGACAAAGTCAAGAGGTACAATATGGTTCTTCACTTGTTCCTCCCAACAAGTGGGACTATAAGTATATTCGATATTAAAATATCACACTTTCTGTTTTTATACTCAGTTGAGCAGAGCTCACAGAGTATATTAACTTTGATTGGATAACGGTTGGTTGTACAGGTATAAAGGAATCGGGATAGATATAGACTTCCATATATCAAAATCATCAGTATCAAAAAAAAATTCGATTGAGCCATGTCCGTCCGTCCGTCCGTCCGTCCGTCTGCCCGTTAACACGATAACTTGAGTAAATTTTGAGGTATCTTAATAAAATTTGGTATGTAGGTTCCCGGGCACTCATCTCAGATCGCTATTTAAAATGAATGATATCGGACAATAACCACGCCCACTTTTTCGATATCGAAAATTTCGAAAAATCGAAAAAGTGCGATAATTCATTACCAAATACGGATTAAGCGATGAAACTTGGTAGGTGAGTTGAACTTATGACGCATAATAGAAAACTAGTAAAATTTTGGACAATGGGCGTGGCACCGGCCACTTTTAAAAGAAGGTAATTTAGAAGTTTTGCAAGCTGTAATTTAGCAGTCGTTAAAGATATCATTATGAAGTTTGGCAGGAACTTTACTCTTATTACTATATGTCTGCTTAATAAAAATTAGCAAAATCGGAGAACGACCACGCCCAATTTTTAAAAAAATGTTTTTTTAAATTCAAATTTTAAAAGAAAAGTTAATATCTTTACAGTATATATGTAAATTTAACTCAACATTCAACTTCAGTAATGATATGCTGCAACAAAATACAAAAATAAAAGAAAATTTCAAAATGGGCGTGGCTCCGCCCTTTTTCATTTAATTTGTCTAGGATACTTTTAATGCCATAAGTCGAACAAAAATTTACCAATCCTTGTGAAATTTGGTAGAGGCTTAGATTCTAGGACGATAACTATTTTCTGTGAAAAAGGGGAAATCGGTTGAAGCCACGCCCAGTTTTTATACACAGTCGACCGTCTGTCCTTCCGCTCCGCCGTTAACACGATAACTTGAGCAAAAATCGATGTATCTTTACTAAACTCAGTTCACGTACTTATCTGAACTCACTTTGTATTGGTGTAAAAAATGGCCGAAATCCGACTATGACCACGCCCACTTTTTCGATATCGAAAATTACGAAAAATGAAAAAAATGCCATAATTATATACCAAATACGAAAAAGGGATGAAACATGCTACTTGTATTGGTCTATTGACGCAAAATATAACTTTAGAAAAAAACTTGGTAAAATGGGTGTGACACCTACCATATTAAGTAGAAGAAAATAAAAAAGTTTTGCAGGGCGAAATCAAAAGCCCTTGGAATCTTGGAAGGAATACTGTTCGTGGTATTACATATATAAATAAATTAGCGGTACCCGACAGATGATGTTCTGGATCACCCTGGTCCACATTTTGGTCGATATCTCGAAAATGCCTTCACATATACAACTAAGGGCCACTCCCTTTTAAAACCCTCATTAATACCTTTAATTTGATACCCATATCGTACAAACACATTCTAGAGTCACCCCTGGTCCACGTTTATGGCGATATCTCGAAAAAGCGTCCACATATAGAACTAAGGCCCACTCCTTTTTAAAATACTCATTAACACCTTTCATTTGATACCCATATCGTACAAACAAATTCTAGAGTCACCCCTGGTCCACCTTTATGGCGATATCTTGAAAAGGCGTCCACCTATAGAACTAAGGCCCACGCCCTTTTAAAATACTCATCAACACCTTTCATTTGATACCCATATCGTACAAACAAATTCTAGAGTCACCCCTGGTCCACATTTATGGCGATATATCGAAAACGCGTCCACCTATAGAACTAAATCCCACGCCGTTTTAAAATACTCATTAACACCTTTAATTTGATACCCATATTGTACAAACGCATTCTAGAGTCACCCCTGGTCCACGTTTATGGCGATATCCCGGAAAGGGGTCCACCCATAGAACTAAGGCCCACTCCCTTTTAAAACACTTATTAACACCTTTCGTTTGATACCTATATTGTACAAACGCATTCTAGAGTCAACCCTGGTCCACTTTTATAACCATATTCCGAAAAGGCGTCCACCTATAGAACTAAGGCCCACGCCGTTTTAAAATACTCATTAACACCTTTCATTTGATACCCATATTGTACAAACGCATTCTAGAATCACCCCTGCTCTACGTTTATGGCGATATCCCGAAAAGGCGTCCACCCATAGAACTAAGGCCCACTCCCTTTTAAAACACTTATTAACACCTTTCGTTTGATACCCATATTGTACAAACGCATTCTAGAGTCAACCCTGGTCCACTTTTATAACGATATTCCGAAAAGGCGTCCACCTATAGAACCAAGGCCCACTCCGTTTTAAAATACTCATTAACACCTTTCATTTGATACCCATATAGTACAAACAAATTCTAGAGTCACCCCTGGTCCACCTTTATGGCGATATCTCGAAAAGGCGTCCACATATAGAACTAAGGCCCACGCCCTCTTAAAATACTCATTAACACCTTTCATTTGATACCCATATCGTACAAAATAAATTCTAGAGTCACCCCTGGTCCACCTTTATGGCGATATCTCGAAAAGGCGTCCACCTATAGAACTTAGGCCCACTCCCTTTTAAAATTATCATTAACAAACACATTCCAGGGTTACCCTAGGTTCTTTTTACAACATGGTGATTTTCCCTTACTGTGTCTCCACAGCTCTCAACTGAGTATGTAATGTTCGGTTACACCCGAACTTAGCCTTCCTTACTTGTTTTTTTCAAATTTTGTTTATAACAAGTAAGGAAGGTTAAGTTCGGGTGTAACCGAACATTACATACTCAGTTGAGAGCTATGGTGACAACATAAGGGAAAATAACCATGTAGGAAAATGAACCGAGGGGAACCCTGGAATGTGTTTGTATGACATGTGTATCAAATGAAAGGTATTAAAGAGTATTTTATGAGGGAGTGGGCCATAGTTCTATAGGTGGGCGCCATTTAGGGATATCGCCATAAAGGTGGATCAGGGTTTACTCTAGAATTTGTTTGTACGATATGGATATCAAATGAAAGGGGTTAATGAGCATTTTAAAAGGGAGTGGGCCTTGGTTTTATAGGTGGACGCCTTTTCGAGATATCGCCATAAAGGTGGACCAGGGGTGACTCTAGAATGCGTTTGAGAGAGAGTTAGTTATTTATTATATTACAAAAAGAATTACAAAAGTAGAAATTGTAAGACTATACTTTAAAATAATAAATAGTGGATCTTAGACAATAACATTAATTGTTGTGTGTCTACATAACAAATATAGTTAAGAACAATAGTTTAAGCAAATTCTGTTACAATAAGTTCCTTATATTTAACGCAACTACTTATATAAGAGCGTAGCGAGTGATAGTTACCACCACTAAGAATAGTTTTTTTTTTTATTTATTTAATATATTTAGGCATAATAATACAATTATTACACTTAAATGTTAAAAGGAGTGCTGGCTGCTAGGGCCTTCGACTCGCTTGTAGAATAATTGGTAGTATTTTAGTTATATATGATTATAATATTATGATTACAGTGCGACTTAGTATATAATGCTGTGGAGTATGTTACAAGACTTAAAGTAATTTATGAAATTTGAGATATTCTCATAGCTATGTATATTTAAGAGAGAGCTAGGTGTAGTGCTGCCAAAACACGTTTTCCTAAAATTATCTAAATTGCTACAACTATCTAGTATATGATCTATGGACAGTGTGTTGTTGCAAAACGGACAGCTAGGTGGTCTTCATCCGCGTAGCAGATATTCGTGTGTAAGGCGTGTGTGACCTAAGCGGAGGCGGGTGAATAATGTTGTTTGTTGGCGTGTTAATGTGGTTGGATAGACTGATTTTCTACCTTGTGGATTTACCAGCGAATATCTGTGAGTGTGATTATGCAAGGCTGTTTCTCTTTGGGTATTCAAATGTATTTTCACTTCCCGAAGGATGTCTTTATTGTTTGCCGCGTGATAAGTTATACAAGGTCTTGAGTGGGTATCAAAAGCGGTGCTGTCAGCAAGTTCATTCCCTTTTATACCTCGTTGTCCGGGGACCCACATAAACCTAATTTTGTTGCATTTTTGTATGCATATACTCCTAACATCCGAAATAATACTGCTGGAGTTATTTATATTGCGGACTGCGTTTAAAGTTGATTTACTGTCGGAGCAGATAACAAAATTTCCTATTTTCCTTATTGCATAATCAGAAGCTAGCTTTATAGCTAAAGCTTCAGCCGTAAATATGGAACAGTGTTGTTGGATGTTACCTTGGGCGATTATAGTTCCATCATGATGAACCACAGCGAGAGATGTGCCATTTTCCGTTTTTGAGCCGTCGGTATAAAGAAAGGTCCATCGGTTTCTTATCATAGGCTCCACAATGTTTTCAAATGCTTGCTGATATACCATGTTATTCGTGGTACTTTTGTGAAAGGATTGTAGATCCAAGATAAATGTCGACTCTTTAATTGACCAAGGTGGCACGTTTCCAGGTTTGACAAGATGGGGTCGAAGATCGATATCCAAAGTTTTAGAAAATCGTACACATCGACGTATTGTGGATTCTAATTTATACGTTCTTTTGTGTTTTAAGGTGGAAATAACATCTTTGTGGATAATCGCGTTGCTTGTATTAAATAATTTAGGAATTAGTCTGTATGTTGCTCATGTAACTAAGTCAGCAATCGATGGTAGGCCTGCTTCGGTGAGGATGAAGTCGGTGGGTGAAGTTGGAAATGCATTGATACTCCTTCTGATGGATGGCATTATGATATGGTTTGTTCAGAAGTTTCATGTTGCTAGCAGCACAGTATCCATAGATCGGTAACGCGTATTCAATTTTAGATATTATTAAAGCTCTGGTAACTTGAATTAGAGTATTACAATGAATGAGGCTGTGCCTCGAACTTAAGTACTTAATAATGTTAAGTCTAGAAACTAAGCTTTTTCTTAAAGCTAGGCATTGTTTTTTGAAATTAAACTGTTTATCGAAAACAATGCCTAGTATTTTATGTTCATCGACAAATTTTATTTCTATATTATCTACGTACAATGTAAACATTTTACACTTTTTCTTTCTACATATATGCAACAATTTACATTTTTCGGTTGACAAAATTGCTCCCGAGGATTTTCCCCAGTTTTTTACATCGTTTAATACGTTCAAATACAATGATTTCAGTTTGTTCAAATCTGTTATCTTAGAGTAGATTATGGCATCGTCAGCATAGATAGAATGCTCAATGCTACTATACATGGATAGAGTTTTGCTCAATTGTTCAAATGCAATGATGAAAAGCATTACCGAGAGAGTAGATCCCTGGTGTATACCGTTGTGCAAAGGAAAGGCGTTAGAACGTTCTGAGTTTACTGTGACTCGAAACTTGCGAGAAATCAAAAAGGCTTTTACCATGTTAAAAGTCTTTTGACCTACTCCCCAGGTTGCGAGTTGTTCCAAAGCCAAATGTGCACCGATGCGGTCAAAGGCTCTTTCGAAATCAGTTGCCAAGATGGTAACGTGATTTCGGAACGAAAGAGCGTTTGATACATAGTGTTGAAGGTGCAGCAGGATATCAGTTGTGCTTTGATTTTTTTGGAATGCCACTTGGTTAGCGCTAATAAGTTTGTCTTTCGCGACGTACCACCGTAGCCTACTTGCTATGATTTTTTCGAAAGTTTTTGCTATACAGGGAAAAAGGGAGATTGGTCTATATCCCGATATGTCGGTTGGTAGCTTATGGGCTTGGGGATGGGTATTACCATTGCTGTACGCCAGCTTTGGGGGTATACTCCTTTGTCAAAAGTGTCGTTGTATAGAGCGAGTAATCTCTCTTTTACGGTTGGAGGCAAATTGTAAAGCATGGGGTAGTTTATGCGATCGTTACCTGGGGATTTACCCTTGAGCCCATGTAGCGAGTTCTCTAGCTCCAGACTTGTTATCTTTGAATCTATTTGAATTGCGGCGTATGAAATGTTTTTTGGAATGTAGTCATAACTGCTGAAATGATTTTTCCTGGAAACGAAGTCAGGGTGGAAATTGCAGTCTCGGATAGATTGGACCAGATAGTACCGAAATGATTTGCTATTTCTAACGACAATAGAATATTATCGGACCCGTTTTTTATAAATGTAATTGATTGGTCTTTGCTATTACCTGTAAGCGTTCTGATATCTGCCCAAATTTTTTTTGTGGAATTGTTTGGGTTTATTTTTTTGGTCAGTTCTCCTAAGCAAGAGCGTTTAGCTTCTAGAGCAGCTTTTTTAAATTTCGCTTTTGCTTTATTATACAAGGCAAGATGTTCTGGGCATCTTTTTCTTTTGTAGTCGTGCCATAGTCTTTGCTTTTCTTCTCTTAACTTTAGCAGATCAGTATTCCACCACGGTAATGTGGATTTTACCTTTCCGTGCTTTGTTTGCGGGATAGAAATATGGGCTGCCGATCGAATAATTTTCTGCAAGTTAGCAGCTTCTTTGTTCACATTATTGGATCTGTCAGATCGGTTTGAGAAAACATTGCAGTTCTGCTGAAAGGAAGACCAGTTCTCTAAGTCTGTTTTAAACTTGATCTTGGTTTTGGTTATGTTAGTTTGATGTGATATTTTCATGCGGATAGTTATTGGGAAGTGGTCACTTCCGTGCAAATCTTCAAGTATATTCCAGGATAGCTTTGGAACTAGAGCAGGGGAACACAGTGTTATATCCACGTGTGTGAATGTTTTATGTGTGGAAAAATAGGTCGGAGACCCAACGTTCAAGACTATAAGATCTTCACTTAGGATATAGTTTTCGACTGTTTTACCTCTTTCATTTACAACATCCGAGCCCCATAATCTTTTTGTTGAATAAATTTTGTGCATTCTTTTGATGATGCTGGATGTTTTTCAGCACAGTTTGCGCAGTATGTGCGAGTACAGTCTTTTGGGGAGTGTGGTGCTAAGTTGCAGTTAACGCAAGCAGCTTCATTATTGCATCGTTTTGCCGTATGTCCCAGTAATTGACAATTCTTGCAGCGCATGGGATTTGGAATATATTCCCTTACTTTTACTGAATGCCACGATATGTCTAGTTTTTCGAGGAGATGATACCGGTCAAAAGAGAGGAGGACTACTCCGCTGGGGTGAGGCTTACCTTTGATGAATTTCGGGAATTTATAGGCCGAGACCACAACTTGTGCACTTAATTCTTGGACAATTTCCTCTTCCGAGACTTTGTTCAGATAAGGAGCGTATATGGTGCCTCTTGTTAAGTTCAATGTGTGATGGAGACTACATTTCACTTTTCAAAGACCATTAAGCTCTTTAGCTGATAGGAATCGGTCAGCCACAGATTTATTTTTCACAAGCAGTAGCAAATTACCATCGTGGAGTTCCGTTATGGAGATAACTTCTTTGCTAATAAGGTGGAGGGAACGCTGGATGGCAAAGCAAGAGAATTCTGATAGAGGTTTTTTGTCATCCACTGAGGCAATTAACACAAATCTGGGGTTGGGGGTCTGCACTTTAGAGAGTTCCGGGAAAGTATCTAGTAATTTGTTCATAACACGTTTTTGTTTCTTTTCGGGGCCGGCTGCCGACTCCGACTAACACTCGCAGCGATCGGTTCGATTTATTGTGTGTTTTTCTCTCTGCTTAGTGCGCTTATTGCGTAACCGCGTCTTATTTCTATTTTTCTTTCTCCCTCATTACATTCGTTCTTGTGTGCTTGGTGAAAAAAAAAACTTCACGGTTTAGTGGATAAGGTGTAATAGGTTGGAGATCATGCCTCCCGGGCCCCCTAATCTTGGGGATAACCGGTATGCTTTAAGAATAGTTAAAACCTTTTGTAGGTCCAAACCTTTCTCACCAAAACATTGAAAACGGATATCTTTGTAAATAGGACATATCCCAATAAAATGCAAGGTGTCTTCAGCAGTACATGAGTTGTAAACCGAGCAGTTTACAGAAGTTACATTTTTAAAAGCTCTTGCATTGAGGTTTAGCAAGCCACCCCTAGCGCGAAAGATCGGACTTATGTCGTAGGCTGAGAACTCATCGGAGAAGTAAGTAGCGTCCATAGGAATCAAGTACGGGTAAAGATCGTGTGATCTAGATTGCAGCGTACTCTCGGTGTATCTAGCAAACTCTTTTTGCAGCAATTTCTCTAGCACTACAGGAATACGCAGTTTTAGCGCTGCTGGCGAGAAATCACGCTGAGGGTCCATATCAACACTTACATAAACATTTTCCCAGTTGTTCACCCAGTACGAGCCTTGACGCACTGTCTCCTCAGCTACAATGCGGGGCAGTCTATTTGGTGATAAACTAAAACAGCGCGCGATATAATACATGTGCGTGCTTAAAGTATGGTAGTACAGCGAACTAGAATGCGTTTGTACAATACGGGTATCAAACGAAAGGTGTTAATGAGTATTTCAAAATGGCGTGGGGATTAGTTCTATAGTTGGACGCCTTTTCGAGATATCGCCATAAAGGTGGATCAGGGATGACTCTAGACTTTGTTTGTACGAAATGGGTATCAAATGAAAGGTGTTAATGAGTTTTTTTAAAAGGGAGTGGGTCTTAGTTCTATAGGTGGTCGCCTTTTCGAGATATCGCCATAAAGGTGGACCAGGGGTGACTCTAGAATATGTTTGCACGATATGGGTATCAAATTAAAGGTATTAATGAGGCTTTTAAAAGGGAATGGTGGTAGTTGTATATGTGAAGGCGTTTTCGAGATATCGACCAAAATGTGGACCAGGGTGACCCAGAACATCATCTGTCGGGTACCGCTAATTTATTTATATATGTAATACCACGAACAGTATTCCTGCCAAGATTTCAAGGGTTTTTTATTTCGCCCTGCAGAACTTTTTCATTTTATTCTACTTAATATGGTAGGTGTCACACCCATTTTACCAAGTTTTTTTCTAAAGTTATATTTTGCGTCAATAAACCAATCCAATTACCATGTTTCATCCCTTTTTTCGTATTTGGTATAGAATTATGGCTTTTTTTTCATTTTTCGTTATTTTCGATATCGAAAAAGTGGGCGTGGTCATAGTCGGGTTTCGGCCATTTTGTATACCAATACAAAGTGAGTTCAGATAAGTACGTGAACAGAGTTTAGTAAAGATATATCGATTATTGCTCAAGTTATCGTGTTAACGGCCGAGCGGGAGGACAGACGGTCGACTGTGTATAAAAACTGGGCGTGGCTTCAACCGATTTCGCCCTTTTTCACAGAAATAAGTTATCGTCCCAAAATCTTTGCCCCTCCCAAATTTCACAAGGATTGGTAAATATTTGCCCGACTTATGGCATTAAAAGTATTCTAGACAAATTAAATGAAAAAGGGCGGAGCCACGCCCATTTTGAAATTTTCTTTTATTTTTGCATCTTGTTGTACCATATCATTACTGGAGTTGAATGTTGACATAATTTACTTATATACTGTAGAGATATTACATTTTTTGTTAAAATTTGACTTTAAAAAAAAATTTTTTTAAAAGTGGGCGTGGTCGTTCTCCGATTTTGCTAATTTTTATTAAGTATACATAGTAATAGGAGGAGTACATAGTAATAGGAGTAACGTTCCTGCCAAATTTCTTCATGATATATTCAACGACTGCCAAATTACAGCTTGCAAAAATTTTAAATTACCTTCTTTTAAAAGTGGGCGGTGCCACGCCCATTGTCCAAAATTTTACTAATTTTCTATTCTGCGTCATAAGATCAACTCACCTACCAAGTTTCATCGCTTTATCCGTCTTTGGTAATGAATTATCGCAGTTTTTCGGTTTTTTCGAAATTTTCCATATCGAAAAAGCGGGCGTGGTTATAGTCCAATATTGTTCATTTTAAATAGCGATCTGAGATGAGTGCTCAGGAATCCACATACCAAATTTCATCAAGATACCTCAAATTTTACTCAAGTTATCGTGTTAACGGGCGGATGGACGAACGGACATGGCTCAATCAAATTTTTTTTCGATCCTGATGATTTTGATATATGGAAGTCTATATCTATCTCGATTCCTTTATACCTGTACAACCAACCGTTATCCAATCAAAGTTAATATACTCTGTGAGCTCTGCTCAACTGAGTATAAAAAAGAAACAGACCTCGGGTACAAAGGAGCACAATTTTTTTATTTTTAAGATACTCCAATTTTGTGCGAGAAATTTCTTCAGTAAGTTCTGCTTTCTATGCAATGTGAGCTTAGAAATCAAACCGAGAATAACTCTTCTCTATAACCCTCTATACATCTCTCATAAAGCTGCCTAATGTATGGGTTTGGAATCATGGACCGTGTCGAGAGTCGGTAGGATATCCCTTTGGAATGTTGGAGAGAAAAGTACTGCCGACGATGTATGGTCTTCTCCGTGATATCAAGCGCTGGTCATGTTATGGAAATGCATGAAGACGCTCATTCATGCTCCAGCTCCCTTGGCGTTCGCAATTGGTGTTAGTTATGTTGAAACAGTGATAGCTCGCCTGACTTGTCACGCAACGCCAAAATCTCCTAGACTGTTAAGCGCCAATTGATGGTAATGATAAAATTTCTACGTCTTTCTCCTTTCACTCAAAGCTACCAACACAATAGCGCATAGTTATAGTTCATGGTTCTTAACTAAGCAGAGCTTTTTGAAAATTGAAAACCCTTTTATAATTTATTTAATAATTTGGGAAAAATTTAAGCAACGTGACATCAGGACGGACAAGGCGACAGCTGTTTCGACTATACCTTGTAAATCTCTTCAAAGCCTTTTCTCCCGGGAGTGGGAGTCGAACCCGCACTCCTACGATAATTGAAATGGTTACAAACGCATTCAGCTACGTCATGCCTTAGTTGTTGTAAAGTTTTTCTCAAATGCCTTCTTTTGCATATATTATTCTTCTACACATCACATACTTCGTATGTAATTATGTGTTGAAATTATGCATGTTTGTAAGGCGGTTTCAGAGAAACTTGGTATTGTTGCTGTTTTTGTTCTATTTATAGAACTACAACGAATTAACCCTTTTATTTGAACTGTGAAAATGCGCCAAGCTAAATTTATAAAAGAATTACAATATATTAAATTTGTGCCCGTTTTTATAAACAAATATAAAATTGTGCTTCACGTTACTGTAAGATGCTCAAAACTTGAAAGGCTAAAACATCAAACGATTCTATAAAAAAAAGACGATTTTTAATTCCTTAAAAAAGCATCGATTGAATTGATTTAAAATATAATCGATATTCCGCTCTAGTTGTGGAGCCATCAGGGAAATCCCCAGTTCAAAAAAAAAAACTTGTATCTAAAATGCATAAATTTGTATTAAAAATTCACAAAATAAGAAAGTAAACTGGTTTCGGCGTTGCGCCAGCATCAGTGGAATTCTCCGTTCTGATCGATCTGTTGTTGTCGTTTGTCGTATTTATAGTTCGTAGGTACATGAGCATGTGTTGTCAAATTTAATGTTTACGTATGTATGTACATTAACCTGGGACGATTTGTATGGACGAAAGTTAACCGATATCGCGCCATTGACTTTTCGCTAGGATTTGGGCTCACGAAAAAAAAGTTCCACTACGCATACCCAAAAAAATAATTTTCGAGCCTACAAAAAAAATGACGAAAGGGTAAATTTTTCAACCAAAACACTCCCCAAAACCCAAAAAATATTTTTTTTCTTCAAAAAACTGTTGTAAAAACGTTGGCGAAAACAGTTTTTTGAAAAAAATATTTTTTGGGTTTTGGGGTGTTTTGGTCGAAAAATTTACCCTTTCCTCAATTTTTTTTTGCAGGTTCGAAAATTATTTTTTTGGGTATGCGTCGTGGAACTTTTTTTCCTGAGCCCAAATCCCATCGAAAAATCAACGGCGCGATATTGGTTAATAAATCGACCCAGTCTAATGTACATATGCCTTCATTTGGAAACGAGGGTGGTTATCAAATTCATATGGTTAACTGAAGCAGGTAAAAGTCAGTACTTTTAGTCGTTTGACCTTTTTGTGTGTTTGTTGATTTGGTTGGTTATTCTTTTGTGTGTTTCTTTGTTGTTGTGCCTGTGTGATTACTTTGTTTTTAGAAAACAATCTTCAAAGGTTCAAATATTGTGCCAGAAATAGTATTTGTCTGTTCATTTATTATTTTACCGTCGAATGTTTTTTCGTGCATGAAGTGGTATATTTCAGCTTTCATATATCAGGTAAATATCCGGACAATCCTCTTTAAATGTATTCTCTACAATGAAAGACAAAAGTCTACAAACCCCCCTTACTTTCGTTGTTCATTTGTACTTGCAATTTCGTTTTAACCCTATTTTTTTAATAATTTTACCTAAAAAAAAATTATTTTTGAACATAAAGCAACTAAGGTATGGCGAAAAAACGCAACGACAAAAGTGTACATACAACCCCAGTTACTAGCTTGCATTCTAATGTGCTGTGTTATAATAACCCCAAAGTACTGTTCACCTAGTTTAATCCTGCTGTTTTAATATTCAGTTTAGTTGCGGTTTGATCACTTAAACAAAAACAATGCCTCCTAGAATAGAAATATTGTTTGACGTAAGAAACTTGGTTGTACAGCACAGCAAAACAAAAATGTCATAAGGTGAAATTGCAAAAATTGCTAACTTGAGTCGATCAACAGTACAGAACACTGTAAAAAAAGTTGTTCTACTGCAAATAAGAAGTGATGTGGCCGTCCGCGCAAACTATCTCGCCGAGACGTCAGCTTTATTTTAAAAGAAGTGGACAAAGCTCCAAAAGAGTCTGCTCCAAAATGAGCCGAAGATATATGTAACTCATCAAGCAATGGTGTCCATCCAAGAACAGTTCAAAGAGATTTGCAGAAGGACGGCTTTAACAGCGGAACACCACACAAAAAAGCTTTTATTTCTGAAAAAACCAGTAAACTGTGCTTGGAGTTCGCGAAAGCACACATGGAAAAGGGGATGGATTTTTGGCAAAAAGTTTTGTTAACCGATGATTCAATGTGTGGAGGAAGAAATAATAAATACAACTCTACTCCACAATCAATATTATCACGTACTCTAAAAAAGCGTCTTTGAACCAAAACTGATTATTAGTCCTCAGCTTGCGCTGCTTTTATACTCTATGTTGCCTCGTTTACATATTTCTCCTAAGGTCTAGACTTTTCACGAACATGCCTTCTGGAATAGTGCTTCGGTTATGGAATCGCAACTTCTAGTGGAGCAGTAAGGAAGGCAGTCGGCATGATATCGTGGTGCACTGTGGCTTGTCATGTCGACTGGGCGGGGTTCTTGCCAACCTTGCCGTCCTGCGCCATAAACAGAAAAAAATCCTATCATGACTTTAAAAAAAACTGACTAAAACACAGAGTCAACTCAAAACGCTTATAATTCAAATTAAACCAACATCCCGCAGAACCGGATGCCACGGACAGACCGTTAAAATTCAAAACGTAATTAAAAAAAAACTTAAACGAACCGGAAATGACGGGTTACAAAATCTGAAACAAAAATGAACAAAAATAAGGCCGAATATATTTGAGGGCGCCGCGGGTGTTGTTGTGACGCCCGGTGCTGATCCCACCCTCAAAATCCATGGCCACCGACGCACCTAAATTTCGGTGGCCCCTTACCTGTAAACCCTATGCGCCTTCTAAATAAATAAGGAAGTTAGTTATTTAGCTATATGCGTGTGTATGTGTGAGTAACAACTTCTGCTCTTATCTGATGATAAGATGATGTGGATGTGAAACAATCTCTTTGCTTCAAGCTGCTGGTTATGCGTATGTGTGACTGCTTGATTTAATGTGTACATGTACATAAGTGTGGCTGCTTGCTTTGTTGTTGTTGTGCATTTAGTACCAGCATAGTGATGTAGGTATATTATATTATATTAGCAATATTCGCCACAATAGGTTATTTGTGTACTGTATGTAGACCTTTGTCAACGTAATTTTAATGTTTATTTCCCATAACTTTGTTATTTTAAATAAATGTACGTGTTTTTTAGTTTATTATGATAGGAAACAAGAAATAAAACAGTATAATCACATTTTTCAGATAAGTTATTAGTCTTTCAATACAGCGGAAATAGGAAATGTATGTAGACTTTTGTCCGCCACTGTATGTTTATATGAGAGAGAGAGAGAGCTCACGTTGGGTACATAATTTGCGGCTATGTCCGAACTTAGACTACCTTACTGGTTTTTTTCAAGTACCCTTCAGACAGATATTATTGCCCAACTCGCCACCTATTTCTCATTAACTTCTCTTTTTATTTTATTTATTGCGAATTACACTTACCTTTCTTTATTCAGTTGTTTTGTTGATTGCACTATTGTTTATTTGAAAACTGGTTTTTGAGGTTCTTAAAATGATTTGCTTCTGATGTCTGTACATATGTTTTTATTTTTTTATATATTCATAATATAAACTACGTACTTGTAGGTTGTGTAAAAAAAGGCTAAAAAAATGATGACGCAGTGTAGTTATAAAAATGCAATTAACTTTTTTTTTATCCTATGTGAAGGTAATTTTTTTTGTTCACACCTTTTATTTTTTATTATTAGTTGGTATTTTAAATAGCTGATTTGAGTTGCTTTAGGTGTTTCTTTTGCACATAAAAAGTGCAGTTACTTTCTTAATAGGAAAAATTATTATTTTGTTCACATTACAAAATTGCACAAATTCACAAGAATACTAATTAAGTACCCACATACTTTCTAAGAAATGTTGTAACACTTCCTTCGTTCTTGGAAATTAACGAGTTTTACCTTGTCTACTTTTTATACTCAGCTGAGCAGAGCTCACAAAGTATATTAATTTTGTTCGCATAACGGTACCCCGTAACGGCATAAACTAATCAAGATAGATATAGACCTTTATATATCAAAATGATCTGGGCGAAAAAAGAAATTCATTTAGCCATGTCCGTCCGTCCGTCCATGAACACGATAACTTGAGTAAATTATGAGGTATCTTAATGAAATTTGGTATGTGAGTCCCTGGGAACTCATCTCAGATCGCTATTTAAAATGAACGAAATCGGACTATAACCACGCCCCCTTTTCGATATCGAAAATTTCGAAAAACCGAAAAAGTGCGATAATTCATTACTAAAGACGGATAAAGCTATGAAACTTTGCAGGTGCGTTGATCTTATGACGCAGAATAGAAAATTAGTAAAATTTTGGACTGTGGGCGTGGCACCGCCCACTTTTAATAGGAGGTAATTTACAAGTCTTGCAAGCTGTAATTTGGCAGTCTTGAATATGTAAGGATGAGATTTTGCAGGATCGTTACTCCTCTTAATATATGTATTCTTAATAAAAACTAGCAAACCCGGATGACGAACATGCCCAATTTACAAAAAAAAAGTTTATAAGTCAAATTTTATTAAAAATTTAATATCTCTACAGTATATAAGTAAATTATGTCAACATTCAACTCCAATAATGATATGGTGCAACAAAATACAAAAATAAAAGAAACTTTTAAAATGGGCGTGGCTCCGCCCTTTTTCATTTAATTTGTCTAGAATACTTTTAATGCCATAAGTCGAACAAAAATTCCCGAATCCTTGTGAAATTTGGTAAGGGCATAGTTTCTATTACGATAACTGTTTTCTGTGGGTGAAGTCGGTTGAAGCCAAGCCCCGTTTTTATACACAGTCGACCATCTATCCTTACGCTCGGCCGTTAACACAATAACTTGAGAAAAAATTGATATATATTTACTAACCTTAGTTCACGTATTTATCTGAACTCACTTTATCTTGGTATTAAAAATGGGCGATTTCGAAAATTTCGAAAAATGAAAAAATGCCATACTTCTATACCAAATACGAAAAAAGGGATGAAACATTGCGATTGGATTGGTTTTTTGACGCAAAATATAAATTCAGAAAAAACTTTGTAAAATGGATACCATATTAAATAGCAGAAAATGAAAAAGTTGTGCAGGGCGAAATCAAAAGCCATTGAAATCATGGCAGGAATACTGTTTGTGGTATTACATATATAAATAAATTATCGGTACCCGACAGATTGTGTTCTGGGTCACCCTGGTTCACATTTTGGTCGATATCTCGAAAACGCCTTCACATATCCAACTAAGGGGCATTCCCTTTTAAAACCCTCATTAATACCTTTAATTTGATACCCATATCATACAAACACATTCTAGAGTCACCCCTGGTCCACCTTTATGGTGATATCCCGAAATGGCGTCCACCTATAGAACTATGGCCCACTCCCTTTTAAAATACTCTTTAATACCTTCCATTTGATCCCCATGCCATACAAACACATTCCAGGGTTACGCCAGGTTTATTTTCCTGCATGGTGATTTTCTCTTATTTTGTCTCCAAATCTCTCAGCTGAGTATGTAATGTTCGGTTACACCCGAACTTAGCCTTCCTTACCTGTTTTTTGTTATTATTTGGTATTTCTTTTTTACTTTTCCACCACAGAACAAAAAACATAACCATTGTATTGATAAATGTCATAGACAACCACCTTTCCTACACCGCTTATCTCTTATCATTCCTACATACTTTCTAAACTTCACAAATGGGAGATAACGACCGCATTCGTTTTAGATAAGATTACGTGTACAATGTACAAGTTGCACCACCATAACTGATACCTTCATACCGGCGAGATACCAGTCCATTGGCAAATTTGCCTTTATAAATGAAATCCCGCATTTCCAGACAGAATGGTGCGTTAATGAGTTCATGGAAATCGTAATGGCACACACCTGCCGTTTACTTTCTCCAAACATTAAAAATAAATAATGAATAGTCATGCAACTAATCAGTCTTCGATTTAATACCAATGCATTCATAAATGGCAACTGCATAATGGTATTTACTTTGCTATTTACAGTTGCATTCACAAAATTGAAACAATGCATCGACTTTTAATATTTTTGATGCGTAATCAATTTTGTTCACGGTATGGGGGAAACAGGACGTAATTGTAAGGTTAGGTTAAACTTGGCCAGTCAATAAAGACCTCACATAGACTGAATGTGTCCACAGTGTTACCAGAATTTGTTTGACGACCAAACGGAATAACCCCACGCAGGTGCCAGGACTTATGTTATAAAATAACTCCATCCTCTTGGCAAATGCTAGAAGTTTCCTAGGATCTAGCCTAATTGCTGCCTCGAGGTCTGGCAACTCTGCCGCCCCTAATAGCTGGAGCCTTGACCTGGCGAGTGCAGGACACGAACACAGCGCGTGCTCAACTGTTTCTTCCTGCAGCTCGGACTTCCTACACCTGCTGTTGCCTGCAAGGCCTAACACATAAGCTTGTGACGCCAGAAGACAATATCCAGTTAGCAAGCCCATCGTAAGCCTTAAGTATTCTCTTTTCAGAGATATGAGCCACTTTGTGAGTGTAATGTCGTAGGCTTTGCACATGATCTTAAAAATTTTGCGGACCCTCGCTTTTGTCTTCGCCTTTCCTGCTTGATCGATGATATGCAACTCCTGTGCCCTTTTGATACCTACCAAACAGATTCGGACGCCTATCGCCGATTAAGCGAGTGTTGCGCCTTTCTTCTATCCCTTTATGACCGGGATCCGATAAAGATTTATAAACCGACCTTAGCGAAGTTTTTCAAATGATTTTTTGCATTTCAGAACACTTCTTGATGAAGTACTGTGTGAGATTATTACCTTAATTACCACCTGATTATCAATATTTATATTGACGCGACTGCAGCTTAAGAACGTTTCCTCCGAAATTTCTGCTGCTCTCCTCACGGCTATGATTTCCACCTGAAAAACCCTGTAGTAATCTGGCAGCCTGTAAGATCTTCTAAATTCTAGATCGACAGAGTAAACAGCAAACCCAACCTCTTCCACTAATTTGGGACCATCCGTATTCACGTGTACAGTATATTCTGCCATTGTTGTACCCTGGCACCAACCCTCTAGCTCAATAATAATTATAAACTTTGACAACATTTTGTGAACATTTTACTTGGTTGAGTTGATATGAGGGCAATCGTACGCTAAACCAGACAAAAGAAATGACGAAATCAAAATGATACTGAATTTGAACTTGAAGCCAAAAGCATACCGAAACTAGGACCAGGACCAAAAATAGACCGGAAGTTTAGTAAATTCTTCGACAAGAATATGTGACTGATGTTAAGGTCAAACTATAAAACTGGTGCGAGAACTGTAACCCAAAGCAGACCGAAACCAGAACCAGGATAGATGGAGCTGAGATTGTTTTCACGGTGAATTTTCCACACTTATATTCGGAGACGTTTTGTACATCGTGAATGCCCTTGAAAAGTGTCAGTTCGGGCGCATTGATCTAACCAAATACTTTCTAATTAGTCCACAACAAATTATGTCTTTCTTTTACGAACCTAAGTTAGAGTGAAAGTTCTACCTTCCCTGCCTCTGCCAGACTGTCGGAAAACCATGTCTGAGTTGCCTTGTTTGCAGTCCTGAGCAACGGCAGGGAAAAATGGTAAACTCCTACTCCTCTCCCTGACAACGTCTGCGAAGGGAGCTTCTTGGTAGACGTCATCGTTGAAGCATTGGTGCAATAGCGCAACGACCCATGATAGCACCCTTATTTACTTTCGCTTTAAAATTCTTTAGTTCGAGGAGGAAGCCTGTTCCTTTCTACTCCAAATATGTATTCCTCGCTTTTCACCAGAAGATACTCTATTGGTGGTCGTATGTCAACCTATTTTATATACAATTCGGAACCTTTCTGATCATCTTACCAGCAAATTCATTCTCTCCAGTTTTGCTCTACCCTGGACCCCAAAACGGGCTCTATGTACGCCTTTACTGCCTTGAAGGCTGGTTTTCAACAAAGCACGTTCCATTGGTTTCTGCGACTGTACTATTCAAGAGCATAATATCAGCTTTCCTCGTTGGCATAAACCAGCGCCAGGAAGACGCTACAAAAGTCGGGAAGGTGGTAAGATAGACTGACGAGCAGTTATTCGAGTACAATCCCTTTTCCCCGATTCATTTTTGAGCCATCACTGTAGATCCTAAATGCACGGAAGAGCTTCCAGAGAGTCGGAAATCTACTCCGCTATCAATTAAATGTCATTTGAGCGCACCGACTGAGATATTGCAGAGCTAGCAGGGAATCAGTGTTCGCTTGTACTGAAAGCAGTAAACATTTCATTAGAGAGTTCTATGTTCAAATTTTCTTTCACTATTCTACTTTTTTTGATTTCCACATGTTGCATCTTTTTAGTTTAAGGCTGCATTCAAATTGCAGCTAATTTACTAGCATAGAGCTGGGATTTAAGAATTGCCCTTAGAATTTTCGAAGTTAAAGTCGCAGCTAATATCTCGTACCGGTAGATCCCTTTAGCGACCAAAATCATTCAAATAAATGACTCACACATGCCGAGGCACCAAGTGAAGAATGACACTCAAAAAAACTCAAATCATGTGGATTTTTGAAAAAATTTTGAAAATATCCTCTTCTTATTAGAATGGCTTCAACTGTATGCGCAAAAAATATGTTTGAGAGGCGACAATCACGTATGCGGTTAGGTTAATTGAAAGTGAGTGTACACACAGCTGTCGTTTATGGTTTGGTTAATTGCACTGCCTAATCGTAAAATGCTAAAATAAATTTTATGACTTACAAAAAAATATGGCATAACAGCCTGTTTTCAGTTTTCATTGGGAAAACTAACTATGTAAGCATCGAATTGATTCAAAATTCCTGTTAGTGTTATTAAGTGAATACTTTTAGCCACTTTTTAGTGCATGGTACCTCCTCAATATGGGCGGTTGAATAATAAAATTTTATAGAAAGAGACTGCGTGTGGTATATAATAAACTTTTTACCGACACCTCTAGAAATTAGTTATTGGCTGTGCTATCTACATTCTTATCTGTACAAACTTTAGGAAAATCGGAATCGGAATTTAACCACCTGATTAGGAATTAATTTGAGAATAAAAAGCAAAGAAAGAGCGTTAACCAAATCTAATGCAAATACGACCCTGGCAGCTGGCAGTATGCGAGGGTTATCTTTTTCGGGAAAGCAGGGAAAATATTAAGATAAATATTTAAGGGATATTGCAATTAAACATTTCAAAAAATTAGTCAGCATCATGATTAATTGGCGCTAAAGCGCCTAATGACAATTTCACACAAAGGCTTAATGAAACAATTTGTCAAGTTTTCTACACTAAAGCCCTAATTGAACTCAATCTTCCATACAAAATACAAATTTTTAATTATCTCATTATTGTTTTATTGAGTACCTAATCGAGTGAAAAAGCCAGTCGGTTTTGCTTGGTCCTTCGAATTTTTTGAAGCAAAAGGCCCTGTATGAAAAGGGAAACTTAATTATTCCAGAATTGTGATTCGATTAAGTTTCTGTGTGAAAACGGTATAAGTAGTTTTGGCGTTTCGTAGCAAGTCACACCTGTTTCACGATAAGCGACGCTAATTTAGAGCACCAAGGAAGTCAAGTCTTCGTCAACTTGCGTATCTAAATTCAGTGAAGGTCGTCCTCTTCCTCTGCTTGCAAATTGCGGTGTCGAATGAAATACTTTCTTAGCCGGAACATCTTCGTCCACTTGCATATAAGCATGATCTAGCCCAAGAAGTCTTTGGGCTTTTATTGGCTGCACTATCTTCATATCTGCGTAAGCTTATACAGCTCATCAATATACCTCATCTCCTTCGATACTCGGCATCATGGACTGCATCAAAATTCATTCGGAGAACTTTTTTCTCGAACACTCCAAGAGGCATCTCAACGCCTCTCGACAATGCCTATGATTCCGAGCAATACATCAGGACAAATATGATGCGAGACTTGTGAGAGCGTGATTTTTGTTCGTCGAAAGAGGATTTTACTTTTCTATTGCCTAATCAGTCCAAATAACACTTCTTGGTAAGAGTAATTCTCCGTTAGATTTCTAAGCTGATGTTGTTGTCGCTGTTAATGCTGTTCTCCAGATATACAGTCACAGGAGACAGGTTCACAGTCTCGAATTTATATATATATGTCAATAGTGATGTGGCTGCCAAAGTGCAAATGCTCCAATGCTTTCTTGGAAAGCAGCAAGTTCTTTGACTTGTTCCCATAAACCGCGAGACCCACTTTGTTTGCCTCTTTATCTAATCCAGAGAGGTCAAAACTTACGGCGCGTTGATTGAGGCCATACGCTGGTAATTGCACGCTCTTGTAATAGATTGTGCCATCACGGTTGAATTACGCTCCTAGAATTATCTTCTTCAGCATGAGGTTAAAGACACTGCACGTAAGGGATTCGCCTTGTCTGAAGCCGCGTTTGGTATCGAACAGCTCGGAAAGCGTCCTTCTCAATCCTTACGGAGCTATTGGTATTGCTCAACGTCATTTTGCAGGGCCTTATTCATTTTGGTGGGAACTTAAATTTAGACAAAGCAGCATAAAAGTAATTTATCTTCGCGCTGTCAAAGGCTGATTTGAAATCGAAAAAAAGATGATGAGTGTCGATTCTTTTATCGTAAGTCTTCTCCAGAATCTGGCGTAATGTGGAGATATGGTTGATGCTAGACTTACCAGGTCCGAAGCCACACAGATAAGGTTCAATCAAAATGTTGAACTTAGGCTTCACTTTTTCACACAGTAGGCTAGATAGAACTTTATGCTCGACATTAAACAGGCTGATTCCACGACAATTGGTGCGGTTCGCATTTCTTGGGACTTGGGCAGAGCATACCTAAATTCCTATTTTACATACTCTTCCCCTCCGTGTTTGAACAGTTCTGCGGGCAGGTAGTTATTACCCGACTCCTTTATCAGTAATAAGACTTCACATTATTAGGCTTATTATTTTTATATTTCATTGGAAAGTGTTTTAAGCGTGACAGGTCCAAAGCCTAGCGCACAACCCAGGACGGGATTTGGATTTTAGTCGTCTTTTACGACAGGCATACCTACCGTGGTTATATTGTTAGCCCCATAACCCGCAGGGGTCATATAAAGTATCTATGAAACCGTTTCTTTTGAAAAAAAGCAATATTCTGGACTGAAACTGTTGTAACATTTCGATGTAAAACAAGAAATATTTCTACATATCCAGCGACTACATTCAATGTGGGAGACTCCGTCTTTTGACATTGTTGCCATCACAAATTTTCCTAACCTTGTTAAATCTTCGAAATTAATTAATTCTGTTTTGTTGATTTTACGTCAGGGTGAATAATTAATCTATATAGGAACGATTTTCATCTCATTTCTTGTTGAATTTGCTTAAACCAGTTTTAAAGGTTCGAATATTTCGTCAGAGATAGTATTCGTTTAGATCTCTGTAGTATTTTTGTCTTCTAGATGAGTTAGGCTAGGTTGAACTGACCGGTCCATGAGGACTTCACATAGATTGAATTAGTCCGTAGTGTTAACAGAAGTTTATTTAACGACCACACTGAAAACCCTTATTAAAAACCAGGACCAATGTTATAAAATAACTTGGTCCCTTGGCAAATACTAGAAGCTTCCTAGGGCTTAAGCCACTTGCTGCTTCTAGATCTGACAGCTGTGTCACTCCTAATAGCTGGAGTATTAGCCTGGCAAGCGCAGAGCACGAGTACAAAACGTGCTCCATCGTTTCCTCCTCCAACCAGCACTTCCTACATATGCTATCTCTCACCAAGCCAAATTTAAAGTAATGTGACGCCAGAAGGCAGTGTCCAGTGAGAATATGCGTCATAAGTCTATAGTCCGCTCTTTTTAATGATAGAATCCAATTTCTTAGTCTGAGGTTGTAAGACCTACACATAATCTTATACACGCGATTGGACCTACGCATTTCCCTTCTAAATGGGTTAGTTTTGCTTCTTAGTCTTTGTCCTTAGTTGGTTAATGCTTCCAATAGTATGCTTATACTTATGTTTCAATAAATGTCACTGAGGAGAACAACAACAACAGGACAAAAGTTTTGCGCCTTCCTCTTCATTGATTCGTTTTTGTGTTTCATGATCCCTTTTGAATTTATCTACTATCATTTTTATATATTCATTGTTCGATTACCATCGTGAACTTTTGTGTGGATTTTTGATTTAAATGTACGCTTCCGTAGTAATAAGGGCTGATGTCGTCTTTTCCATCCATTTTTGCTTACATATTTTAACGTTAAACCGAAATTAGTTTATTTAGTACTGTTTCGTCAATTATAGCCAAACTATGAACTTGTATGAAAATTAGACGCGATTACCAGTCGTTAATTCTTAAACTTATTTCGAACCAGCTAATTTGTCTGGACTAGTCTGTCAAGCATTTACAAGCAGTTATTCCGTTTCAGGTCCACAGTTAAAACCCAAAAATTATGCTCCTTACAGGAAATGTTCGATGGAAAAACTTTTCAAATTCTCGCTTATGTTTTTTAAACAGAATTTTTTAGAATTGATATTATATGAGGATCTCAATCATCTAAAGCATGGTATTTTGTTCAATACATTTTATTTACAAATAAATGCACTCCAACTAAGTATGACTAGGAAGGAAGCTTCAATTTAATTCATCAATTAAAATCTTGAATCATTAATCAACAAACTGATCGAAAGACATGTAAAAATATATACTGATTTCCCACACCAGATACTTTTCCTCATTTCTCCCCATTCATTGGCTTTACTGAAACCATTACTATAAGTTGTGCGGTATTTTTAGCTGAAATGCATAGAAGATTATTTTCCCAGGAAATATGTAGGCCGCCACAATTTTCAAAAAACAATTTAAAATGTATTAACGCATTACGAGTACCAACCGCTGATTCACAAACACCTTTCTAATGCCAATGGCACTCGGCCGCATTTGATCTACATAATTACTTTAAGCACTTCATAACAGGTTGAGCTGGCGGTCATTACAATTTTTTTTTTGTATATGGGGTATTCCATCCCATTTCGACCAATTTTGAACCCGGCCCCTTTAGAATTGGCTGAAAGTTTTTCTTCATTTTCTAGCTTACGAAAGACGTTTTTCAGGATTTTTCAAATTTTTTCATCCAACTCAAAAAAAGTTATGAATTTTTAAAAAAATACCGTTTTTGTTTTCAAAATGCTATAACTTTTTCAAAAATTGACCGTTTGGGATCTTTTTTTTTTTTTAATTGTTTTTAAATGTACTTTTCGGAAAAAATACAAAAAAAATTTTAAAGTTTTTTTTTTTTAATTTTTCAGTTTTTCGAGATTTTTCGAATTTCACCATTTTTTTCTCACAAAAAAACTTCAATCAATTCTGCAATCATCCCCACTAATCCCGGAGTATGCCAATTTTTTTTTATATATTTTTTTCTATTTAATTGAAAAAAAAATGTTCAAAAATCATTCAAGGTTCGAATCGAGCTCAAGGCCAGAACAATAATTTTTTTCTAATTATTGTTATTTTTTAATTTTTCTAAATTTGAAAAATTGTATTTTGTTTTTGGAATAGTAAGTAGAAAATTTTTCAGACAACCTGCCATAGCTGCGCAGATAGATCCATTTCGAAGGGTGCTAAGCCTTCATCATCAGTACGCTTTAGGCATGCTGCGCTAACGATTTAGCTATACAGCGGTGGTTTGTTTGACTGGCAAATTTGCTACTTCTATTCCTTTTTACCAACTATATTATTCAACAATATAAAATTTTTCAAATTTAGAAAAATTAAAAAATAACAATAATTAGAAAAAAAATTATTGTTCTGGCCTTGAGCTCGATTCGAACCTTGAATGATTTATCAATAGGCCGATAAAAACAAAAACAATTGTTAATAAACCATGAGCACTTGGGAATGTCAAACAAAGTAATTGACAATAAACAAAAAATCCAGCATTATCAGTGATTTCCACCAGATGGCGCAACACTGAATAAATATAGTTGGTAAAAAGGAATAGAAGTAGCAAATTTGCCAGTCAAACAAACCACCGGTGTATAGCTAAATGGTTAGCGCAGCATGCCTAAAGATTACTGATGATGAAGGCTTAGCACCCTTCGAAATGGATCTATCTGCGCAGCTATGGCAGGTTGTCTGAAAAATTTTCTACTTACTATTCCAAAAACAAAATACAATTTTTCAAATTTAGAAAAATTAAAAAATAACAATAATTAGAAAAAAATTATTGTTCTGGCCTTGAGCTCGATTCGAACCTTGAATGATTTATCAATAGGCCGATAAAAACAAAAACAATTTTCAAAAATAAAAATTTTTTTTATCAATTTTATTTATGTAACAAAAAAATGTAAGAAAATGATTTTTAAGTATTCTTTTCTTTATATATTATGGTAATCTACGATTAAAATAACCAGGATTAATGACTGATACAGTAAACATGTCGGGTTCAAAATTGGTCGCAATGGGATGGAATACCCCATATATACTTAGCATTTTGTAAAGATCATTTTGTTGTTTATAAACCGAATGACGTCATTAGATTATTAAGTTACTGTGACAGACAGCAATCATACAATAAAGATCACAACAAAACTCGGTAATATTGAAAAATTATCTCCAGATGACAATCTTAAAGCCCCGTCACATAAACAGTTTTACATATAGATGCGTTTAACTCAAACTGTGCATTATGAGCAGATTGCTCGTATTTTTATGGAGAACTGTAGATAGAACTTTTGTTGCAAGCAAAGCATAAGAAGAAGTTAACATTTGCTTTGGCTAACTTTGCAAGTGAAATTATTTGTCCCACTCGTTGGTAACTTTTCTCACATTTTTCGCAATTAAATACTGTAATATAACAAACGAGTTGGCCCCGGCGCATCTTGCGCAACCGATATAAAAGTCTCTTATCAAATATCAACAGAAACTAGCTGTTGTATCAATCAATTAAAACTTACAGCTTACAGCTTGCGCTGCCATCTAGCGTATGGCAACAAATGCCGGTAATGCAGTGCAAATATTCTCAATAGTTCCATAGTACAAATAGATTGCTTTGTGTGCTCACAATCGTTTATTTTTAACAAATTATTTTAATAAAATATAGCTAAACAAAAGCACTACGACCAAAATTGCTCAAAGCTCGCTAATAGCCCGAATCTCCATCTTTACAACCAAAGCCTTATTTATAGATTTGGATTCCAAAATGAATGCGGAAAAGGGACCCGTACATAAAAACAGCAATTAGAAATAATATATATCGCTCATTTACTTCAATGGTGTCATAACTCAAAAAACATGACTTTTGAGTTAATAACTTATAAACGTACCCAATAACATGATATATGTTGTATAAAAAACTCTTTGTGATCCGCTAAAAATTTACCAAGTGCTATACAAATGAAAATATGCCTTTATATGCGCAACATATGGCAGTTAAAATCTTTGAATGGCTCTCCTGGAAAATTGTGTTTTTTGAGTTATGACACTATTGAAGTAAATGAGCGATATGATGATGATTACGACACAAAATATATTAGCAAGTAAATGCAACATCTCGGTTGATTGTGGCAATGTTACTAGAATGCATAACCTTGTGTTACACGCATTTATATGAAAATTTTCATTGTGCCGAGGCCTTCATACTACATAAACGTTTGTTTAGCGACCCACTGTAGCATAAGTGCGATCGAAACATATTTTTGGTAGTCTAGCTTCAGGCAACAGTGGTGAACCTCAAAGTTACATATATATATAACAGTAGTTTCCACTGTAGATATATATTCAACTTTTTGTGACCAATCGGTAATACAATGGCTCCTGAGAGGAGTTTTTTGATGTGATCAAGAGTGATAGACTGGCAGCCAAAGTGTTAAAGCATTCACAGACAGCGGTAATAGCATAATCAGAACTGCGGGCAACTTATAAGAATGAAGTTGGGTATTTCTTATATTTGCTATTGTGGAAGCCTTTGCCAATACGAATAATATACGAACGGGTTCCAGAGCTAACAGTTGCACCCAATGTGGAGAAAAACTAAATAGTGAGTGTTGAAACTTTTTAAAACCATAGATCAGCCAGTCATGTACACCACAACCATTTGAGGCACGTCTTATTCTTACTTGGCGCTTAGGCAGCATGGGAGCCAAATCCCATGTCCCCACCATAGTCGGGGCCTCCCCAGCCCTGCCACTTGCATTAACAATTTTGGTCGGACCGTTTTTATTAATTAACATCTTGCTAGGTCCCTTGCCTTCCATGAGCAGTCAAATCATGTACAAAACAATGGAAAAACTAAATAGGTGGCCCATTTCGAAAGAAGTACAAGTCACCTAATTTTGAACTGAAAAGGCTAACCCCAAGACCATTTACCTGGGGTTTACAACTAAACCGGAACTCATGCATTGTAGAGCGGTTGCGGAAAGCCTCTATTGCTTGATCTACTTGTACGTCGGTATTCGGTGAGAAATGGAGTCTAAAGACGAACTTAATAAAAAGTGCTATAAAGCTTACGTCTGTAAAATTAAGAAGAAAATTATTAGCAACCCGCGGTCGTTTTATGGTTTCGTAAATTCTAAACGTGGGGTAAAGGGTTTTCCTTCCACTATGAAGTTTAATGGTAACCTTTTTTAGCGACAACCAAGAGATTGCGAATTTCTTCGCTTTATTTTTCAAATCTAATTATTCCGGCGAGATTGCTTTGCCACCTGGGAAATATCCTTATGAACGGCATTCGTAATTCAGTGCCTGCTCCGCACTTATTACCTGAAGATGTTTTGTGGTAACTAGAGACCCTAAAAGAATCTTTTTCATACGGCCCTGACTTAATTCCTACATGCTTTCTTAAAAAATGTGCAGAATTCACCTACAAACCTCTTACTGATCTGTTTAACCTATCTTTGAAGTATGGAATTTTCCTGACGGAAGTCGGTGGCATTAAGTCGTCCATTGAAAACTATCGTGGCATAGCTAGACTGTCCGCTTTCTAAAGTTGTTCGAAGCAATATTTACAAATCACCTAACATTTTCGATTTCAACATTAATTGCAAGTTCTCAGCATTGGTTTTGTGAGGGCAAATCAACCATAACTAATTTACTTGAGTTCACAACTCACATTTCGAACGGGTTCAGAGAAAATCTTCACACCGACGTTATATACACCGAGTTTAGTAAAGCATTCTACAAAGTATGCCACTCTTTACTTGTATATAAACTCGACATGCTTGGGTTTCAACCTAGTCTCACTCGTTGGATTTCCTCCTATCTCTGTAGCAGAACACAAAGAGAATCTTTAAAAATATGTTTTCGAGTATCATTAGTGTCACCTCTGGTGTTCCTCAGGGCAGCCATCCTGGCCCGATTCTGTTTTTGCTATTTATAAACGATAAATATAATAAATATAAAATATTCTAAAATCTTGATGTATGCTGGTGATGTAAAACTTTTTAAGACTTATGCGTCGATTGAAGAACGTTCTTTACTTCAGACGGATTTAAATTGCTTAGCTGCTTGGCGCAATGTGAACCACATGCCGCTTAATCTTCAGAAATGTAAATTTATGTGTTTTTCGCGTAGGACTTTACAACCAGCTTCTTACACAATTAACAACCAAAACTTTAAAAGTGTTAATGTTTTTGTAGACTTGGGAGTTACAATGAACTGCAAACTTAGCTTCAACACTCATATAAGTGTCACTGTCAATAGAGCTAAAGGTGTTAGCATTTGTGAAAAGGTGGTCAAAAGAGTTTAGCGAAAACCCTCTTCACAACATTGGTTAGACTGATATTAGAGTATGGCTCAATAGTCTGGAATCAGTTTTTACTATTTGCCTTAAGGAATTTTCAATGGGACTCTTCATTTAATCTTCCACCTTATACTAATCGATTAAAACTTATCAATCTTCCAACTCTTGCTAGTCGTAGAGAAATGCTGGGCGTAATATTTATGACAAAACTACTGAATGGATAGATTTCAAGCACATTTTTTCTGAACGAAGTGAACCTTAAAACAATACAGAACGAATTTCGAACTTAACGAACCTTTCCGATGTGTGTTCCAAGATTATAACTCTCACTCAAACACATTTGAGATGTCGGATTCTCTTTTTTCTATAAAAAAGACTGTCCTTATCTCTCTTAATCGTTAATGCTAATATATTTTTGTTTCTATATTCTATTAATTTAAGTTTTACCCTCAGCTGATGATATTTCTGCTGTAGCTGAGCAGTTTTAGATGTCGACGCTTGACAAACCACTGCCCATCACAACGTCCAATTAAAAAAAAAATGTGTGTTATGGCTGTATGAAGCCATGGTGCGGACGTAGGGTTCTATAGTGAGGTGGGAAGCTCTTCGTATAATTTACAATCTCACCAACCTACAAAAAAGAGGCTGAGAGATAAGTTGTGAAATGGATTATTATGGTCGCAAAATGAAGTTGAAGTCAGCGTGAATAATGTCTAGAAACACCTACTTTCTAGGTTTGGGCCATAAATGAATCGAACTAAATGAGCTTGCTTATGATCTGGTACCTAGGGGCACAACAAAAGAAATTGAGAGGTGTATCGATTCTCTCTCCAACTCTTGGACGGTGGGTTTCAGTCTTTTGGGTGATCGTCCAAAATTTCAATCGGCTGAGATGCGCTCTTTCATAGACCCAGTGTGTTAGCTGAGTATAAAATCGATCAACTATTTGTTGCAAAATCAGCTTCGCTTTGCGATCCTACACGCACTGGATCCCTGCAGAGAGGCAGGTCCGAGTTGGTAATGAGACCCCAGAAATCGAGCACAACTAGTACGCTGTAATGATATCTGCCGCCATGCACAACGTGACAACTTTATGTATATACATTAGGGTGGGTCGATTTGTATGGACGAAAGTTAACCGATATCGCGCCATCGATTTTTCGATAGGATTTAGGCTCAGAAAAAAAAAGTTCCACTACGCATACCCAACAAAATAATTTTCGAGCCTGCGAAATTTCATTTTTTTTTTTACTTTTCTTCGACTTTGATTTTTAAGGTTTTTTAATAACCTACTAAACAAATTCTGCCTAGCTAGGCTACGCATTCGCAGAGAATGTGAACCAGCGTTTCATCATCCAGCTCACAGGAACGACAAATCTGGGTATCGGATAGATTTAATTTACTTAGGTGATATCGTAGACCGCAGTGTCCCGTATAATACCCAGTGAGAGTTCTTAGATCCTCCCTGCTTATATTGATGAGTTTGGCTGATACTTTCGTTGCCGGAAGTATAAACAGGCCCTGGGCAGTCAATTCAGTGACGTCTGAATTGTTTAGTTTCCCTGTTATTAATAGTTTCCCTGGTGTGTGCTTTTGTAAGTCCACAAAAGGGCTTTGGACCATAGAATGCTGTTGTAGCACCCTGCTTTGCTAGGTAATCTGCTTGTTCATTACCTTCATGTCCCCGATGTCCGGGAACTCATCCTAACAAAACCTTGTTTTTGGCTCTCAAGGCATTAAGCTTTCAGTGTATTCATCCACTAGCTTAGATGTAACTGTGTAGGATTGCAAGGCATGCAGGGCCGCCTGGCTGTCAGACATAATGTAGGTGCTCTTCTATGTTGAGCCTCTCCGTAGACATTCTCTACTACAGACTTCTATTGCATGAATTTCCGCCTGAAATATGGTGGGGTAGCATGCCATTGGTATCGATTTCTTGAAGTTTGGCAAAAGATGCCAGCTCTCATATCAAATCCTATCGAAAAATCGATGGCGGGATATCGGTTAAAAAATCGTCACAGCCTAATATACATATATCTTTTTATGTTGAAAGTTGGTACTGCTAATAGATATCTACATAGATCAGTCTCATCCTATTGTGAGATGTTTCATTGTGTGCGCTAAAACTATTGGATGTAGGAACTAGAGGTTTACGCCGATCACTTTATCGGCAGCGGCGGCGTAGGGTCTATTATATAACGGCGTCGGCGGCGTGTTACTTTTTTTAAAAAGCGGTGTTCTTACTTTAAAAAGCTTGATTTTTCTATTTAAAAAAATAATATTTAGGAAAGGTTTTGTTTGTATGTATTTAAGGAAATCAACGTGTTGGCCATTTCGGAAAGATCCGGGTTGTTTCCTCAAGATCTCGCAGACCGTTCAACAATTTTCAGAAGTAGCTCCTTGCGGATGGATTGTCCCTCGTTCACTTACTCAAGAGAGGCTTCGAACCTAACCCCGGTCTTTGGAATTGGTACTGCTGCGTCTGCTGAAAAGAAATAGAGATACATAAAATAGTCACACTTTTGTCTGTATATGTCGCCCAAAGCGTAGTTTCACCTAGGGTTAACTCCTAGTAATCGTCACGAACACAATTTCTTTAAATCATTTGTGGCTCCTTGGCGGTCACGCACAAAGGCGACTTACGGTTGCTATTAATGGTCTATTAATACTCATGACTCTCGTGGCACAGGGCGCCTCCAGTTTTTTCCCGATGTGCGAACAGTAGCAACCCCGACCACCAATCGCTACCACGCCTCCTAACCCTCACACCATATGCCAGCACAAAAGCTAAAGGACTGCGACTTCGACTTCAACTTCCTAGAAGCTCTAGGCGTAGCTCCGAAGACTTTCCAACGGATGCTTTTGTCGAGCTATGCTTCCGAGCTACACCAGGGAAGCACCTTGAAACGTTAGGGAGCGACTATTCGGCCAAGGATGCCGCCCTCGTCTAAGTGGATGTCATTGCGGAATGGGTGAAAATCGTATAATCCTCGGCGCATCTACATAATTAAAATTTTACAAGGGCCCTGGATAAAATTTGTAAAATGTAGACCGAAGTTTGCAGACGTCTGTGTTCACAACATTGATTTCAATAGTCTTCGTTAAATCAAAACGATATTTTAGAATGAAAGTCGACCGATTTTAAGTAGAAAGATGTTAACTGTTGTTTTCCGGTCTTATGATATAAGAGCTCATTATGGATGACCGCGTAGCTTCAGACTAGTTCGACTGTCTACTACGTTAGGTTAGTAGCACACACGGTCATTAGTTCGACTGTCTTGGGAAAGCTTTTACTTCACCACTTTGAGTGTTCTTGCGAAGGACAAAGCATCATCTGGTAAATATATGTGCCTACGTATTCACATTTATAAAAGCATCCGTAACGTGTAGGTGATATTTAAACTCGATTGATAGGCTATAATCAATGTGATTCACTCCAAGTGACTAGTTTTGGATAGGGCCGCCAACTTTAGGAAATGTCAAACCGGGAGACTTGGGTGTTGAAGGATGAAGTGTGAATATCAAAATTAACTCAACAGACGCTATTTTAAACTTTCGCAAATAAACAACAGATGTTTGAGTGTAAGCCCAAGTGATTTTTCAAACCCTTCTCATACGTCCATATGTATATCCTCAACTTAAGTATGAGGTAAGAATCATTTCAAAGAGGTGTTTATGCCCCTAGAACCTACTAAAGGTTTTCGCTTATTCTTTCAGCCAATCGCAATATACAATTTTTTTAAAAATCGGCACTTTTTGGGTATTTTGCTTTTCTTAACAACTTGAGGGCAATGAAAACATGTTCGCCGTGGGTAATTTTATTTGAATTCATTGTTCATTATAAATTTTTTGAAAAAAAAAAAATATGCAAAGTGAGCATATAAATTTATTATATAACTTTTTTTTGGGTTTTTTTTTAAACAACTTGCTAAATTGGGCGATGCAAAGTCCGTGTTAAGCTGACATCGAAAACGCCTGTTTTTTTAAATAACTTTTGAACAATTAGAAAGAGTTAAATTTCGCAATTAGTTTCCTATAACTGGAAGTGATGCGCATCCGTTGATACCACCTTCGACCATATCCGACCAATTTTCGACATGAATAATAAATGGCCTAAACAGTCTTAAACGAGAAAATATAGTAACGCGCCGGACGCCGCCGCCGCCGATATTTTTGACATTCGGCGGCGGCGTGCGAAAAACGACCAAAATCGGCGGCGTATATCTCTAGTAGGAACTAGGGCTGGGACTATCCGCATATTCGAATATCCGGATATCCGTTGGCACGGATAAAATCCGGACGGCATGGATATCCGGTCAATATTCGTTTGTGAAGCTATCCGGATATCCGGATTTATGAAGATCCGGTTAATAACCGTATTTTTGGATATCCAGTGAAAGCAACAAATTGATGTACCATATATGTATGTTTATTTAACGTTAATAACAATAAATTCAAGGGGCATTTAAATCAATTAACAGCGTTTTTTCACGATATAAACAAATGGCACTGTTCTTATTTTCACTTGTTTGTAAAATTGTAGCTTTTTAATTTTGACGGTAATTTAATAATCTACAAACATATTTTGTGAATAACTTTTCGATGTTTGCTTCGTTCAATTCTGATATGCAGATATCCAACTTTTATATTCCAGTATCCGGACATACGGATATCCGGATTTTCCGTTTACGTATCCGGATAGCCGGACAGCGGATATCCAGATAGCCGGATTTTTTGCTTAGCTATCCGGTTATTTGAATATCCGGTTTTGTTCCCCTAAAAAGATGCGCAGCTAAAAACAAGCCACCTTGGTTCAATCTAAGACTCTCTAACTTGAGAAATAAAAAGAATAAGGCTTTTAAGAAGTTCAAGAATAATAGTTCTGAAATCAATCGTCTTAACTTCATTCATTTAAGAAAGGAGTATGATCATCTTCATAACTTCTTATTTAGGCACTATATGTATACCGTTGAAACGAATTTAAAGTCCAATCCGAGAGGATTTTGGAAATTCATAGATTCCAGGAGGAAAACAAATGGATTCCCAACGAACTTGGAATATGATGGCGCTATCTCTGATAATACTGTCGAGTCCTGCGACTTGTTTGCAAAGTTTTTTCAGAAAGTTTATGAGAATCATAGCATTCCTATATCGCCTACATTTCATTCCATACCTTTACCTTTTATAACCTCCTTTTCAATCGCCGAAGAGGATGTACTATCCGCTATTTCATCGCTAAAGTCCAGTTCCAAACATGACTCCGAGGGATTTGCGCCTGTATTTTTCAAGCGTTGCTGCTATACTGTAGCTAATCACATATCCCAGCTTTTCCAGCATTGTATCAATAAGGGTACTTTCCTCGACCAGTGGAAGTTATGTCACATTGTTCCGGTCTTTAAGTCTGGTGATCGTAATGATGTTTGTAATTATAGGCCTATCGTTATACAGGGGACACTGGCCAAATTGTTCGACTACATAATCCAATCAAAGTTATTTGACCATGTTCGGGATTTTATCTCTAAAGATCAACACGGCTTCTTTCCTGGATGATCAACCTGTTCGAACTTGACCCTATTATCGAATAGTATAGTGGGTGCGTTCGGAAAACAGGCACAACTTGATGTGATTTACACAGACTTCTCCAAAGCCTTCGATAAGGTATGTCATACCATACTTTTGCAGAAGTTACGAAGTTACGGAGTTAGTGGCATTCTCATTAATTTCTTCGCTAGTTTTCTGTCAAACAGGAAACTATTTATTAAGTTAGGGAATACAACCTCAAGACTATTTATCGACGCGTGGTCAGGTATACCTCAGGGTACTCACTGCGGACCACTGCTATTTCTTTTATTTATTAACGACCTACCGAATTGCTTTAAATTCGCTAAGTGCCTAATGTTCGCGGATGACGTCAAACTTTTTTGTACCGTTCGTGATGCAAGTGATAGCCATAAGTTACAAGTCGATCTCAATTCACTGAATCAGTGGTGCACTTTGAATTGTCTCAAACTGAACATCAATAAATGCTGTGTTGTCACCTTCTCTAGGAAGTCTAACAACATAATATTTAGTTACAATATAGACAATTGTGCGCTAGCTAGAAGTACCAAAATGAAAGATTTGGGTGTTATTTTCGACTCAAAGCTAACATTTTCTCAACACATTGACTTAATAGTATCAAAAGCTTTTTCTATGATAGGGTTCATAAGAAGAAATTCAATGGATTTCAGAGATCCTTGCACTTTAAAAGCTCTTTACATATCTCTTGTTCGAAGCAGACTAGAGTATTGTTCTCTAATATGGTGCCCATACTATGAAACCCACTCAAACAAAATCGAGAGAGTTCAAAAAGTTTTCACGAAATTTGCTCTAAGAAAGTTACCGTGGCAAGGTAATCTTCCTTCTTATATTGGTAGACGGAAATTAATGGGCTTGCAGTCCCTATATGATAGGAGAATATACTTCTCAATACTTTTTATTTATAATGTCATTAATAATAACATACACTGTGACGACTTATCTAATTTGGTCAATTTATATGACCCGCCTCGTAACTTAAGAAACAATCGCTTATTGGTAGACACATTCCACTCTACTAATTACGCCATGAACGAGCCGATTGCTAGGAGCGTTAGATTATGCAATACCTATGCAAGCGTTATTGAGTTTAATGATAGTATAAGTATATTTAAATTAAAATTATACACTATTTTTAATTGATTAACTGCGTATTATATCTAGTCTGTAAGAATTAAATTCTGTAGACTGAACTTAAATAAATAAATAAATAAATAAATAAATAAATAAATCTGGACAGTTCACAGCCCTAGTAGGAACCCACAACTACCATTATTTTGTTGACGAAGCAATCGCTTCCAGTTACTTGTAAAATTATCGTCATTTACTATCGGCTATGACTATACTATAGTTTTGTGAACTAGCAGACTGAATGTTTCAAATATCAAACTCTTTGGCACATTCCGTTTCCCCTTCAAGTGACTTCATGCGATCATGTGTCACGCAAATTGTTTTTATACTCAGTTGAGCAGAGCTCACAGAGTATATTAACTTTGATTGGATAACGGTTGGTTGTACAGGTATAAAGGAATCGAGATAAATATAGACTTCCATATATCAAAATCATCAGTATCGAAAAAAAATTTGATTGAGCCATGTCCGTCCGTCCGTCCGTCCGTCCGTCTGTCCGTTAACACGATAACTTGAGTAAATTTTGAGGTATCTTGATGAAATTTGGTATGTAGATTCATGGGCACTCATCTCAGATCGCTGTTTAAAATGAACGATATCGGACTATAACCACGCCCATTTTTTCGATATCGAAAATTTCGAAAAACCGAAAAAATGCGATAATTCATTGCCAAAGGCGGATAAAGCGATGAAACTTGGTAGATGGGTTGACGTTATGACGTAGAATAGAAAATTAGTAAGATTTTGGACAATGGGCGTGGCACCGTCCACTTTTACAAGAAGGTAATTTAAAAGTTTTGCAAGCTGTAATTTCGCAGTCGTTGAAGATATCATGATGAAATTTGGCAGGAACGTTACTACTATTACTATATATTTGCTAAATAAAAATTAGCAAAATTGGATAAACAACACGCCCACTTTTTAAAAAAAATTTTTTTTAAATTCAAATTTTAACAAAAAATTTAATATATTTACTGTATATAAGTAAATTAAGTCAAAATTCAACTCCAGTAATGATATGATGCAACAAAATACAAAAATAAAAGAAAATTTCAAAATGGGTGTGGCTCCGCCCATTTTCATTTAGTTTGTCTAGAATACTTTTAATGCCATAAGTCGAACAAAAATTTACCAATCCTTCTTAAATTTGGTAAGGGCATAGACTCTATGACGGTAACTGTTTTCTGTGAAAATGGGCGAAATCGGTGGAAGCCACGCCCAGTTTTTATACACAGTCCACCGTCTGGCCTTCCTCTCGGCCGTTAACACAATAACTTGAGCAAAAACCGATATATCTTTACTAAACTTAGTCCACGTACTTATCTAAACTCACTTTATCTTGGTACAAAAAATGGCCGAAATCCGACCATAACCACGCCCACTTTATCGATATCGAAAATTACCAAAAATGAAAAAAATGCCATAATTCTATACCAAATACGAAAAAAGGGATGAAACATGGTAATTGGATTGGTTTATTGACGCAAAATATAACTTTGGAAAAAACTTTGTAAAATGGGTGTGACACCTACCATATTAAGTAGAAGAAAATGAAGAAGTTCTACAAGGCGAAATCAACAGCGTTTGGAATCTTGGCAGGAATACTGTTAGTGGTATTGCATATATAAATAAATTAGCAGTACCCGACAGATGATTTTCTGGATCACCTGGTCCACATTTTGGTCGATATCGCGAAAACGCCTTCACATAAACATCTAAGGGCCACTCGCTTTTAAAACCCTCATTAATACTTTTAATTTGATATCCATATCGTACAAACACATTCTAGAGTCACCCCTGGCCCACCCTAATGGCGATTTCTCCAAAACGCGTCCACCTATAGACCTAATGCCCACTCCCTCTTAAAATGCTCAGTAACACCTTTCGTTATTTACCCATATCGTACAAACATTCTAGAGTCACCCCTGGCCCACCCTAATGGCGATATCTCAAAAAGGCGTCCACCTATAGAACTAATGCCCACTCCCTCTTAAAATGCTCAGTAACACCTTTCGTTTGATACCCATATCGTACAAACATTCTAGAGTCACCCCTGAACCACCCTAATGGCGATATCTCGAAAAGGCGTCCACCTATAGACATAATGCCCACTCCCTCCTAAAATGCTCAGTAACACCTTTCGTTTGATACCCATATCGTACAAACATTCTAGAGTCACCCCTGGCCCACCCTAATGGCGATATCTCGAAAAGGTGTCGACCTATAGACCTATTGCCTACTCCCACTTAAAATGCTCAGTAACACCTTTCGTTTGATACCCATATCGTACAAACATTCTAGAGTCACCCCTGGCCCACACTAATGGCGATATCTCGAAAAGGCGTCCACCTATAGACCTAATGCCCACTCCCTCTTAAAATGCTCAGTAACACCTTTCGTTTGATACCCATATCGTACAAACATTCTAGAGTCACCCCTGGCCCACCCTAATGGCGATATCTCGAAAAGGCGTCCACCTATAGACCTAATGCCCACTCCCTCTTAAAATGCTCAGTAACACCTTTCGTTTGATACCCATATCGTACAAACACATTCTAGAGTCACCCCTGGCCCACCCTAATGGCGATATCTCGAAAAGGCGTCCACCCATAGACCTAATGCCCACTCCCTCTTAAAATGCTCAGGAACACCTTCCGTTTGATACCCATATCGTACAAACTTTCTAGAGTCACCCCTGGTACACCTTTATGGAGATCTCGAAAAGGCTTCCACCTATAGAACTAAGGATTACTCCCTTTTAAAATACTCATTACCACCTTTCATTTGATACCCATATCGTAAAAACACATTCTAGAGTCACCCCTGGCCCACCTTAATGGCGATATTTCGAAAAGGCGTCCACCTATAGACCTAATGCCCACTCCTTTTAAAATGCTCAGTAACACCTTTCGTTTGATACCCATATCGTACAAACATTCTAGAGTCACCCCTGGCCCACCCTAATGGCGACATCTCGAAAAGGCGTCCACCTATAGACCTAATGCCCACTCCCTCTTAAAATGCTCAGTAACACCTTTCATTTGATTCCCATATCGTACAAACACATTCTGGAGTCACCCCTGGTCCACCTTTATGGCGATATCTCGAAACGACGTCCACCTATGGAACTAAGGATCACTCCCTTTGAAAATACTCATTAACACCTTTCATTTGATACCCATATCGTACAAACACATTCTAGAGTCACCCCTGGCCCACCTTAATGGCGATATCTCGAAAAGGCGTCCACCGATAGACCTAAGGCCCGCTCCCTCTTAAAATGCTCAGTAATACCTTTCATTTGATACCCATATCGTACAAACAAATTCTAGAGTCAGCCCTGGTCCACCTTTATGGCGATATCCCTAAATGGCGTCCATCCATAGAACTATGGCCTACTCTCTCTTAAAATACTCTTTAATACCTTCCATTTGATACACATGTAAATAACTTTTGAACAATTAGAAAGAGTTAAATTTCGCAATTAGTTTCCTATAACTGGCAGTGATGCGCATCCGTTGATACCACCTTCGACCATATCCGACCAATTTTCGACATGAACAATAAATGGCCTAAACAGTCTTAAACGAGAAAATATAGTAACGCGCCGGACGCCGCCGCCGCCGATATTTTTGACATTCGGCGGCGGCGTGCGAAAAACGACCAAAATCGGCGGCGTATATCTCTAGTAGGAACTAGGGCTGGGACTATCCGCATATTCGAATATCCGGATATCCGTTGGCACGGATAAAATCCGGACGGCATGGATATCCGGTCAATATTCGTTTGTGAAGCTATCCGGATATCCGGATTTATGAAGATCCGGTTAATAACCGTATTTTTGGATATCCAGTGAAAGCAACAAATTGATGTACCATATATGTATGTTTATTTAACGTTAATAACAATAAATTCATGGGGCATTTAAATCAATTAACAGCATTTTTTCACGATATAAACAAATGGCACTGTTCTTATTTTCACTTGTTTGTAAAATTGTAGCTTTTTAATTTTGACGTTAATTTAATAATCTACAAACATATTTTGTGAATAACTTTTCGATGTTTGCTTCGTTCAATTCTGATATGCAGATATCCAACTTTTATATTCCAGTATCCGGACATACGGATATCCGGATTTTCAGTTTACGTATCCGGATAGCCGGACAGCGGATATCCGGATAGCCGGATTTTTTGCTTAGCTATCCGGTTATTTGAATATCCGGTTTATCTGGACAGTTCACAGCCCTAGTAGGAACCCACAACTACCATTATTTTGTTGACGAAGCAATCGCTTCCAGTTACTTGTAAAATTATCGTCATTTACTATCGGCTATGACTATACTATAGTTTTGTGAACTAGCAGACTGAATGTTTCAAATATCAAACTCTTTGGCACATTCCGTTTCCCCTTCAAGTGACTTCATGCGATCATGTGTCACGCAAATTGTTTTTATACTCAGTTGAGCAGAGCTCACAGAGTATATTAACTTTGATTGGATAACGGTTGGTTGTACAGGTATAAAGGAATCGAGATAGATATAGACTTCCATATATCAAAATCATCAGTATCGAAAAAAAAATTGATTGAGCCATGTCCGTCCGTCCGTCCGTTCGTCTGTCCGTTAACACGATAACTTGAGTAAATTTTGAGGTATCTTGATGAAATTTGGTATGTAGATTGATGGGCACTCATCTCAGATCGCTGTTTAAAATGAACGATATCAGACTATAACCACGCCCATTTTTTCGATATCGAAAATTTCGAAAAACCGAAAAAATGCGATAATTCATTGCCAAAGGCGGATAAAGCGATGAAACTTGGTAGATGGGTTGACGTTATGACGTAGAATAGAAAATTAGTAAGATTTTGGACAATGGGCGTGGCACCGTCCACTTTTACAAGAAGGTAATTTAAAAGTTTTGCAAGCTGTAATTTCGCAGTCGTTGAAGGTATCATGATGAAATTTGGCAGGAACGTTACTACTATTACTATATATTTGCTAAATAAAAATTAGCAAAATTGGATAAACAACACGCCCACTTTTTAAAAAAATTTTTTTTTAAATTCAAATTTTAACAAAAAATTTAATATCTTTACTGTATATAAGTAAATTAAGTCAAAATTCAACTCCAGTAATGATATGATGCAACAAAATACAAAAATAAAAGAAAATTTCAAAATGGGTGTGGCTCCGCCCATTTTCATTTAGTTTGTCTAGAATACTTTTAATGCCATAAGTCGAACAAAAATTTACCAATCCTTCTTAAATTTGGTAAGGGCATAGACTCTATGACGGTAACTGTTTTCTGTGAAAATGGGCGAAATCGGTGGAAGCCACGCCCAGTTTTTATACACAGTCCACCGTCTGGCCTTCCTCTCGGCCGTTAACACAATAACTTGAGCAAAAACCGATATATCTTTACTAAACTTAGTCCACGTACTTATCTAAACTCACTTTATCTTGGTATAAAAAATGGCCGAAATCCGACCATAACCACGCCCACTTTATCGATATCGAAAATTACCAAAAATGAAAAAAATGCCATAATTCTATACCAAATACGAAAAAAGGGATGAAACATGGTAATTGGATTGGTTTATTGACGCAAAATATAACTTTGGAAAAAACTTTGTAAAATGGGTGTGACACCTACCATATTAAGTAGAAGAAAATGAAGAAGTTCTACAAGGCGAAATCAACAGCGTTTGGAATCTTGGCAGGAATACTGTTAGTGGTATTGCATATATAAATAAATTAGCAGTACCCGACAGATGATTTTCTGGATCACCTGGTCCACATTTTGGTCGATATCGCGAAAACGCCTTCACATATACATCTAAGGGCCACTCGCTTTTAAAACCCTCATTAATACTTTTAATTTGATATCCATATCGTACAAACACATTCTAGAGTCACCCCTGGCCCACCCTAATGGCGATATCTCCAAAACGCGTCCACCTATAGACCTAACGCCCACTCCCTCTTAAAATGCTCAGTAACACCTTTCGTTATTTACCCATATCGTACAAACATTCTAGAGTCACCCCTGGCCCACCCTAATGGCGATATCTCAAAAAGGCGTCCACCTATAGAACTAATGCCCACTCCCTCTTAAAATGCTCAGTAACACCTTTCGTTTGATTCCCATATCGTACAAACATTCTAGAGTCACCCCTGACCCACCCTAATGCCGATATCTCGAAAAGGCGTCCACCTATAGACATAATGCCCACTCCCTCCTAAAATGCTCAGTAACACCTTTCGTTTGATACCCATATCGTACAAACATTCTAGAGTCACCCCTGGCCCACCCTAATGGCGATATCTCGAAAAGGTGTCGACCTATAGACCTATTGCCTACTCCCACTTAAAATGCTCAGTAACACCTTTCGTTTGATACCCATATCGTACAAACATTCTAGAGTCACCCCTGGCCCACACTAATGGCGATATCTCGAAAAGGCGTCCACCTATAGACCTAATGCCCACTCCCTCTTAAAATGCTCAGTAACACCTTTCATTTGATTCCCATATCGTACAAACACATTCTGGAGTCACCCCTGGTCCACCTTTATGGCGATATCTCGAAACGACGTCCACCTATGGAACTAAGGATCACTCCCTTTGAAAATACTCATTAACACCTTTCATTTGATACCCATATCGTACAAACACATTCTAGAGTCACCCCTGGCCCACCTTAATGGCGATATCTCGAAAAGGCGTCCACCGATAGACCTAAGGCCCGCTCCCTCTTAAAATGCTCAGTAACACCTTTCATTTGATACCCATATCGTACAAACAAATTCTAGAGTCAGCCCTGGTCCACCTTTATGGCGATATCCCTAAATGGCGTCCATCCATAGAACTATGGCCTACTCTCTCTTAAAATACTCTTTAATACCTTCCATTTGATACACATGTCATACAACCACATTCCAGGGTTACCCTAGGTTCATTTTCCTACATGGTGATTTTCCTTATTTTGTCTCCATACCTCTCAACTGAGTATATAATGTTCGGTTACACCCGAACTTAGCCTTCCTTACTTGTTTTTTCTACATTTACTTTTCTTCTCTGTTGTTATATTGTTTATTTTGTTTTTTTTTTTTCCTTCTTTGTTTTATATTATTTCTTTTATTAACTTAATGACATCATCGACGCGTTGAGTGCGATCTTTGCTGAGCGCACGAGTCATTTAGGCTATGGCTAAAAAACACGGCGCGGGTGCAGGTAATGATAATATTTTGGAATCGATCGCAGCGGAAGAGTGTCGAAATTATTATTGTTGTGCGAATCACTTAGGAAATTATGTGCGTTTCTAACATTTTTTGTATCTGTATTCAGCTTATAAATGTTTCATATTTTTTAAGTTTCTCTTATAAAAATGCACATTTTTATCAGCATTTTTTCAACGTGCAAAGCATTGTTCTATTGTAATAATGTTTATTTATTGATTTAGAACTCTTTTTTTATAGCAGGAAACATACATATAAACATACTTACATACACTTAACCGATTGTGAATTTTTTTAAATTGCGAATCTTAAGTAACCGAGGGCAGTCATTTATTTCCTACACATTCAAAAGTTTAAACAAACACAAGTGGCTCGAAAAAAACTCACAAGCATTCGAAAAGTAGTTCGAATTTCATAGATACTCTGCAGTAATTAATTTTTGGTTGTTTATTTAATTTTTATACTCAGCGTGCTTTGCACACAGAATATATTAACTTTGATTGGATAACGATTGGTTGCACAAGTATAAAGGAATCCAGATAGATACAGACTTCCATATATCAAAATCATCAGTATCGAAAAAAAAAAATTTGAGGAGCCATGTCCGTCCGTCCGTCCGTCCGTCCGTCTGTCAGTTAACACGGTGACTTGAGTAAATTTTGAGGTATCTTGATGAAATTTGGTATGTAGGTTCCTGGCCACTCATCTCAGATCGCTATTTAAAATGGCCGAAATCCGACTATGACCACGCCAAGTGGAAAAATTTCCATAATTCTTTACCAAATACGAAAAAAGGGATGAAACATGGTAGTTGGATTATTTTATTGACGCAAAATATAACTTTAGAAAAAACTTTGTAAAATGGGTGTGCCACCTACCATATTAAATAGAAGAAAATGAAAAAGTTCTGCAGGGTGAAATCAAAAGCCCTTGGAATCTTGGCAGGAATACTTTTCGTGGTATTACCTATATAAATAAATAAGCGTTACCCGACAGATGATGTTCTGGGTCATTCTGGTCCACATTTTGGTCGATATCTCGAAAAGGCCTTCACATATACAACTAAGGGCCACTCCCATTTAAAAACCCCATTAATTAATTTGATACCCATATCGTACAAACACATTATAGAGTCACCCCTGGTCCACCTTTATGGCGATATCTTGAAAAGGCGTCCACCTATAGAACTAAGGCCCACTCCCTTTTTAAATACTCTTTAAACCCTTCCATTTGATATCCATGTCATGCAAACACATTCCAGGGTTACCCTAGGTTCATTTTCCTACATGGTGATTTTCCTTTATTTTGTCTCCAAAGCTCTCAGCTGAGTATGTAAAGTAAATGTTTTTCATATTTTTTTTTATTTAATACGAGTTGCCACACCTTATTCTTAAGTTCCGGTAATTTTTCAATAAAAAACAAGAAAATAAAGTGTTATGAATAATTTTACTAACGCCCTTCACAACAGTCTCTCTCTAACTTTACACAATGATTCAAACGTTTCTCTTATGATTGTAAGTGTCCTTGGTAGTCCTCCGAATTTATCCCCTTTAGAGTTACGGTTACAGCTTCTTTAATCTCCAGTACTCCCCATGATGAATGCCCTTGAGGTGCAACTTCATCTTAAGGAATAGTAAAGAGTCGAAGGGAGTAATATCGGAGATATAGGGTGGGTGCAGCAACCTTGGGGTACCTTTTTTGCCAAAACCTCTTGCACAACAAACGTGGAATAGGTCTGTGCATTGTCGTGATGCAAGATCCAGCCATATTTGGCGAGTTCGGGTCAAAAACACGTGCCCGCAGCCTAAAACGCCAATATAGAATTTTCCATTGAAAGACAAGTACGGAAAGGACAACAATTCAGAAGGTTTCCTGGATGGAGATTCGGTACTGTTATACAACCCTCACCGGCGGAAAGGTGTTCCTTCAAAATTTCAGAATAGGTGGGAAGGACCGTGTAAAGTTTTGTGTTTTTTAAATAATTTGCGAATATTAATTTTCATTATCACATTATCATTTCTTCTATTTGCCATAACTTCTGAACGGGTAAACATATTTTAGCTATTTCCATTTTGAAGACATTGTAGAACTCTATAATTTAAGTTCAAGCTTTTAAATAAGATTAAACGCAACTTTATTAAAACCTTCTTATGTGACGTGTCTTTAAAAGCAGCGCAAGCTGAGGAATACGCAGTCAGTTTGATTTTAACACGCTATAAATAAATTACGAGAGTAATTTGATTGTCAAGTACTACTACCAAAGTAGTGTTGTTAATAAAGAACATTTTAAGACAGTTCAGCGATTCCAACTATAACAGAAGGTGTAGAATAATTGACAGTCTTTAAAACTCGTTACAATATTTTCTGAGGCTTTGCAAACTGCTGAATACCGCTTTCTCAGAAAATGTTGACTGCCAAAGGCGCATAGCACTTTTAGTAACTGTTTAAGGCAAGGTTTTTTGTAGAAGCAAAGACAAAGGCACATTCAGAAGAAACCTCAGACTATCTTAGCAGAAGCTTCACACCTTTCTCAAGCAATCCTTCGCCATCTTTGGAAGTTTAAAATTCCTGTGGCTTCAAAAAATCTTTATTTTTCGCTACATTTGATGGTTGCTTGCCGTAAGAGAGAGCATTCAAAGTAAAACGTTTGTCCAGGACGCCGAAAAAATACGGACAAACCATATATAATCTCGTTCATGATAAAGCTTTCGGAAAAAAAACAAAAATAACTGCTTAGCTTTTGGCACATTGTTTAGGATCCGCGTGGTTTGCAGAGAGTGCACCTGAAACTGTCTTCAGATTGAATGTCATGAGACATTCGTTGGGTCTGCTGGAAAAAACTCGGAAAATGTTACCCTCTGCACTAGATTTCTTCTCTAACTGTTGTTGAATAACGTTGATTTTATTGTAATTAACTGATTCCCAATAGATGGCGCTCCTAAGCACTTTTTCGAACTTTTTTTCATACAATCACAAGTTTCGTTGAAGTTTATATCTCGCGTTATATTTATCATAGAGAAAATAATAAGGTCGGACTTTTTCAGGGTTTCCAATTCCTCCGAAGGCGACTAGGGCCAGTTTCTCCTCCATGCATCGGACCACTTTGGAATTTTTTGCTTAAAAATCACCGAGACGGGACCTACATATTTTATGTCGACTAAGAAGGACATGTGAGCTCATTCATAATTTATTGATTGGCCCATAACCGCCTAATCCAGATTTTGGCTGCTTCGCAATTTGATTTCGAACAGTTCGGGGAGTACCTACTCAATTACAACGGGAATTCATAAAAATTATGGTATGTGCTGATCCTTTTATATTGGGTCTATTTCCAGGATTTGAAGTATCGTGCAAATATATTCGATAGTAGAAAGTCCTCGCTACCTTGCAACAGGTGGCTCGAGTAGCACCTGTCGGGAAACAGAGAGCAAGTGGCTAGCGAACTTTCAGTCTCTACTGGCAGCCACATTCAGTTCGAAGTGCCTGCACGGGAAATCGTATAAATTGTTCTCTGCTTCTGCCAAGGCAGCCAAAGTGATGGAATTGGCATATCTAGCGATTTGGCTAAACATTTGCGGCTACCAGCTAAATAGTTATTATTATTCTGGGTACTTGTAAATAAATTTTAGTTTAAATCTTTTATCCAATTTATTATTTTTTTAATTTTAATTTTTTCAAACTTCATTATCGTAAATATTATTATATTTTTCAATAATAACATTGGAAAACTGGTTTCGATATTTGCTTCAAAGTCGAGGTTATTGCACAGCTGAGCCCACAAGCGCGCGAAAAATGAGAAAATAATAAAAAAATAAAAAAAATTTAACACAGGTAACAACAACTCGCTTCTGGTTCACCTTCACAAAACAACTCGAGTTTTTTGTATTTTGTATTTATTATATTTGCATGCATACGCTGAGTGCTTTATATGTGATAATAATTTTATCTCCAAATGCACATTCAATTTTTTGTTTTTTTTGCACTTCAATCACCTACGAGTAGTACAGTAAATCCATTTACACCTTTTACCTTTGTTTCCATTATTCACTTTCAACTTTATTATTATTTATTTATTTACACTCAATAAATTATTTTGCTTATCTCCGTACCGAACAAATCCAACACGTTTGGCGTTTGAAAAACAACTGAAAACTGAATTCAACGGACGTTTGGTACATCGGTCGGGTATGGGCAGTGTTTGATTGTTGCGTTTGGTAGCTTGCCGGCTGGTTGGTTGAATTTCAGAGTGGCTGGCGTGAGTATTCGGAGCAACAGCTGCTGCAGCACAACCACCACCACTACGTCCACCAACAGATTCAATGTGAGCACCTCAATCAGTCACCGTTGTCGTCATCGCCAAAGCATATATATATGTGCACATGTATACCGCCTTTACACACCACTGACGCTCACTTTGCCGGCAAACGACGCACGTACTGAAGCGTCGAAACACTTGGTGTTCAGTCAATTTCGAAATAAGCGACTTTGAGTATTCGTGGGATACCGTAGAGCACAGTGTTATAGAATTTTCAAAATATTTAAAAGTGTAAGCGACTTCGTCTGTATGGGAACCTGTTTCGAAGAGTTCGAAATCAACGATTGTGCCAAAATAAAAAGTGGTCCCAACAGTGGCGCAGTGAGGTTTTCTTGCGCCCGGGGAAAAATATTTTACATTGCTTTTGATGAAGCAAATATATCAATGATATCATCAAAATTTATCATTTCAAATTTTCCTTTTTCCACACTTAAAAATGTTAGATCACCTAGGCGACCTTAGCCCATCGTTGATCGTAAATATGCCAAAATCAGTTTTAATTTGCTGAATTAACGTTCGCAGCTAGCAATTGATACTGAGATATTTAGGAGTATTGAAGTGCTACTATCAAGTTTGGAAAAACATCTTCTCCATACAAGATTATAAAAGTAAGTAATTCTAACGGAGTTTTAGGTTCAATTTCTTTTCTACTGCGATGTAATATATTCCAGAAATCAGTTATAATAATAATACAAATTATCCACGAAGTTCTACTTTGCGGACCATTCGGCGACTCCCCCCGTGAGTAGCGTCCGGGGCAAGATGCCTCTTCCCCTCTCAGTACGTCACTGGTCCCCAATTGGTGTATTCAAAAGAAAATTTCTCCGGAAGTTTTATGGTCCTTTCCGTAATACCATGTGATGTGAACATACTGCAGTGAGCAAAAGGCCAATGAAGCACCGGACCAGAAAAAATACGTATGGACCAGAGACTTACTTACTTACTTACTTAATTGGCGCTTAACCGGCTAAACGGTTATGGCCGTCCAACAAGGCGCGCCAGTCGCTCCTTCGCTCCGCCAACCGGCGCCAATTGGTCACACCAAGGGAGTTTAAATCGTTTTCCACCTGGTCCTTCCAACGGAGTGGGGGCCGCCCTCTACCTCTGCTTCCATAGACGGGTTCCGATAGAAACACTTTCTTGGCCGGAGCATCATCTTTCATTCGCATAACATGGCCTAGCCAGCGCAGCCGTTGCGTTTTAATTCGCTGGACTATGTTGATGTCTGCGTATAGCTCGTACAGCTCATCATTAAATGTTCTTCGGTACTCGCAATCGCCAACGCGTAGAGGTCCATAAATCTTTCGAAGAACTTTTCTCTCGAACACTCCCAAAGCCGCTTCATCTGCTGTTGTCATTGTCCATGCTTCTGCCCCATATAGCAGGACGGGTACGATAAGTGACTTGTACAGTATGATTTTCGTTCGCCGAGAGAGGACTTTACTTTTCAATTGCCTACCTAGTCCAAAGTAGCATTTATTGGCAAAATTGATTCTTCGTTGGATTTCAGTGCTGATATTGTTGCTAGTGTTGATGCTGGTTCCCAAATAAACGAAGTCTTTTACTATTTCGAAATTATGGCTGCCAACAGTAGCGTGGTTGCCAAGGCGCATATGCGCTGACTCTTTGCTCGATGACAGCAGGTACTTCGTTTTGTCCTCATTCATTATCAAACCCATCTTTACCGCTTCTTTTTCCAGTTTGGAGTAAGCAGAACTAACAGCGCGGGTGTTTAGGCCGATGATATCAATGTCATCAGCATATGCCAGTAATTGCACGCTTTTATAGTATATTGTTCCAGTGCGGTTAAGTTCTGCAGCTAGTATAATTTTCTCCAGCATCAAATTAAAGAAATCGCACGATAGGGGGTCACCCTGTCTGAAACCTCATTTAGTTTCGAACGGCTCGGAGAGGTCCTTCCCAATTCTGACTAAGCTGATGGTGTTGCTTAACGTCTTGCGGGGAAACCAAATTCAGACATAGCGGCATATAGGCAGCTCCTTTTCGTGCTGTCGAAGGCGGCTTTAAAGTCGACGAAGAGGTGATGTGTGTCGATTCTCTTTTCACGGGTTTTTTCCAAGATTTGGCGCATTGTGAAAATCTGGTCGATGGTAGATTTACCAGGTCTGAAGCCGCACTGATAAGGTCCAATCAGCCGGTTCACGGTGGGCTTCAATCTTTCGCACAATACACTTGAAAGGACCTTATATGCGATATTAAGAAGGCTGATTCCACGATAGTTGGTCCTTTTGCAGTATCCCCCTTCTTGTGGACTGGGCAAAGAACACTTAGATTCCAACCGTCGGGCATGCTTTCGTCCGCCCATATTTTGCTAAGAAGCTGCTGCATGCGCCTTACCAACTCCTCGCCGCCGAACTTGAATAGCTCCGCAGGCAATCCATCAGCGCCCACGGCCTTGTTGTTTTTCAATTTGGTTATTGCTATTCTAACTTCGTCATAATCGGGCGGGGGGACATATATTCCATCATCATCGATTGCGGGATCGGGTTCTTCATCTCTGCGCGGTTAATTGCTGCCTCCATTTAGGAGAGCAGAGAAGTATTCCCTCCATAATCTAAGCACTCTCTGGACATCAGTTACAAGGTCGCCGTTTTCATTCCTACAGGAGTTTGCCCCGGTCTTAAAACCTTCCGTCTGTCGCCGTATTTTTTGGTAGAGTTTTCGGGCGATATTCCTGGTGGCTAGCAGCTCAAGCTCCTCGAACTCACGCCTTTCTGCTTCTGATTTTTTCTTCCTGAAAAGGCGTCTCGCTTCCCTTTTCAACTCACGATAGCGTTCACACACTCCTTGCCGCGCTCGCTTTTAACGTAGCCCTGTAGGCAGCGTCTTTTCTTTCGGTTGCAACGCGGCATTCTTCATCATACCAGTTGTTTTCTCGTGGCTGCCGGTAACCAATTTTTTCCTCGGCGGCAGTACGAAGTGCTTTGGAGATATGCTCCCACTGCTCCTGTATTCCTTCAGGATGAGTTGTGCTCTCAGAGAGCAGATGTGAGAGTCGAGTTGCGAAATCATTGGCAGTCTGTTGTGATTGAAGCTTTTCGACGTCTAGCTTTCCTTGTGTTTTTTGTTCCTTGGTTTTAGCCGCGTTGAGGCGGGTGCGTATTTTGGCTGCAACGAGATAATGGTCCGAGTCGATGTTAGGCCCTCGGATCGTGCGCACATCTAAAACACTGGAGGCATGCCGTCCGTCTATCACAACGTGATCGATCTGATTGCGAGTATTTCGATCAGGAGACAGCCATGTAGCTTGATGTATCTTTTTATGCATGAACCTCGTGCTGGATATGACCATGTTTCGAGCACCGGCAAAGTCAATCAGCCTCAGTCCGTTAGGAGAAGTTTCATTGTGTAGGCTGAACTTTCCGACTGTAGGGCCAAAACACCTTCTTTGCCCACCCTGGCGTTAAAGTCGCCAAGCACGAATTTTATATCATGACGGGGGCAGCGCTCGTATGTGCGTTCTAATTGTTCATAAAAAGTGTCTTTCACCTCATCGTCTTTTTCCTCTGTCGGCGCATGGGCGCAGATGAATGATATATTATATATATACTTTATACAACTCGATTTTCTTATTTAAAAAAAAAAATATTTAGAAAAGGTTTTGTTTATATGTATTTAAGGAAATCGACCTTTTGTCCATTTTGGACCTCCCACGGCAAACGGTTCTATATTCTAGAGTGATCCGGGGTTTTCGCCACGACCAATGGATGACATTCTAATGTTCAATTTCTCGTGGATCGTTCAAAAACTTTCAGGAGTAGATCCTTGCGGAGGGACTGTCCTTCGTTCACTTGCTCCAGCGAAGCTTCGAACCTAACCCCGGTCCTAGGGACTGGTACTGCTGGGTCTACCGAGAAAACAATACAAATACTTAAAATGGTCACACTTTTGTCTATATGTCTCGTGCAAAGTGTAGTTTCACCGAAGGAGATTTTCTAGACTAACTTCCAATACTCGTCGTCAACGCGATTTCTTTCAATTATTTGTGGCTCCTTAGTGTTCACGTACCTAGGCGACTCACGGCCGCTATTATTGGTCTATTAATTGTCATGATTCTCGTGATACAGTTTTAACGATTAGCATCAATGCTGACCTATTGTTGATCGCACCAAAGAGCGCCACCAGTTGTTTGGCCGTTTTTAGGAGCTACAATTCCGAAGTTCGAACGGTATCAATCCCGACCACCAGTCACTACCGCGCATCCTGACCCTCTATGCTAGAACCTATAGGACTGCGACTTCGAATTCATACCTTCGTCGACGTCACTTTCCTAGAAGCTCTAGGTGTACCTCCAAAGACTGCCGAGCTACATAGCGCACAAGAGACTATGCGAATTAGCAAAGAAACACCTTTAAACGTTAGAGAGTAACTATTCGGCCAAGGATGTCACAATCGAAATCATAAGCTGGCTAAGTGGATATCATTGCGTAACTCATGGGTGAATGTAGATCAAAATTTTCTGACGTTTCTGCCCTGCCCGAAGCATTGATAATCCTCGTTTTACCAAAACGATATTTTAAAATGAAAGTCGACCATTTTTAAGGGTTATATGCTCAGTCCAAACTATTTTTTCCTGGCCTTAAGATATAAGAGTTCATTATGGATGCCCGCATACTTCAGTTTTCCAACTAGTTCGACAGTCCACTATGTTAGGGTAGTTCATTTGTTCGACTACCTAGGGAAAGCTTTTTCTTTACCACTTTGAGTCTTCGTGGGAAGATCAGAGCCTCACCTGGTGAATATATGTGGCAACATATTCAAATTTGTAATAGAAGCCGTAACGTGTGGGTAATATTTAAACTAGGTTGATAGGCTATAATAAATGTGATTCCCTCCAAGGGACTGGTTGGGGACAGGGCCGCCAACTTTAAGAAATGTCTTTTTGAATTGTATTTTTTCAATTAAATACCACTGTGCCATTGTCGACTCTGAGCATTTAATGTTGGCTGTATAAAGTTTGAGAGCATATTTAAATGTTTCTTTCAACACAACCAACTTTGTTTTGTATCTCATTACATATTGTGTTGGCGACATCAGTTTAGCTGCAACAAAAGCTAGTCTGTCTGCAATTAAATCTGTTGCTTTTGTTTTGAGTTGCAATTCCCGGCATTCGCTTTTTATGCAGATTTTAGCCAACACTCGGTAAAAATTCCTTGTACACCTAAAAATACACATACATATTTACGCCATTTCAACAACGTAGCTTAGTTTGTTAAACCATTGAGTGTTTGAATGCTTTATATAGAAGCTGATGAATGATGCATTGCATCAGGTCGGCGTCGCTTGACTCACATTTGAATTGGATTTCCATCTGGCTAAATTTGTTGCATGTTGTTGGGCATTTATTTTTTATTTTTAAATTTTTTGTTGTTTTTTTTTTGTTTATTTTTTTGTGAGAAGGAATGAAAAGTAAATACGTGATACAAATGGGAGGTGAATTATATTGTGGCAATGTACATTCATAAACACTTCACATAAAAGTGCATTTATTTTTATTTTCATATGATGCTGAAAAAGTGTACATCATGCGATGCATGCAGGTTTGATGATGATGATGCGATGTGATGTGATTTCAAAATGATTTGGGTGCATTGATGTGACAGCTCTTTATACACGCTTAAGCAAATCTGATAGTTTTCCTAGAACGAATTTATTCAAATAACTTTTCCAATTATTAAAAACTTACGCTGTTTTAGTTGTTTTAGCAGTGCTTCGTTTTTTTTCTATTATAAAAAAATAAATGTAAGGCGCGATAACCTCCGAAGAGATCTAAGGCCGAGCTTCTCATCCAATTTGCGTCGTGCTCCTCTTGATTTTCTCTACAAATTGGCCGGACGGGACCTACATGCTTTATGCCGACTCCGAACGGCATCTGCAAGGCAGATGAGTTTTCACTGAGAGCTTTTCATGGCAGAAATACACCCGGAGCGCTTGCCAAACACTGCCGAGGGGCGACCCCGCTTAGAAAAATGTTCTTCTAATTGAAAAACCTTATTTCTAAAATTTTGATGTTGCTTTGCCCGGGAGTTGAACCCAGGGCATACGGTGTGATAGGCGGAGCACGCTACCATCACACCACGGTGGCCGCTATTTTCTATTAGAAGAAAGTATTTCCAGCGGAGTCACCCCACGGCAGTGATTTGGCAAACACTCCGAATTTATTTCCGCCATGCTTCTCAGTGAAAACTCATCTGCCTTGCAATCCCGCCAATTTTAAGGCAAAATTAAGGGGAGCACGACGCAAATTGGAAGAGAAGCTCGGCCTCAATCTCATCATTTTTTTATTTTTTATTTATATTGAGTTCGGTTTTATTATACGGACTTCGTTCAAGTACGTACAATCGACTTTCGTTGTTGATGCTGGCACTTTTCTTTACTAATTTCTCCACGTTAAGATTCCACGAAAACTTTCTGTCTAAAATTACTTCAAGATATTTTGTGGTGTGTTTATCTTGCAGGATTAGGTTGAACTAGCCGGTTAATAAAGGCCTTACATCGGTTGCATGTATCCGTAGTGTAACCTTGTACGTCTAATAGGGAAAGTCCAATTCGGAACCTTATACGTACCTCCTAGTGAACAAGACCAGATTCGTCTTCTCTCGTCGTGATGAGCAAGCATATATATCCGAAGAGTGTGATCCATCGGCGAGCTTATCATTGGTAGGTAGGCATGTGTCATTTATGACTTCTAAAAACCCCCAACGGATATTTTAATGGTAAAGTATGTCTCTCAAAATAGGCGAAAAAAATTCTCTGTTCCTAAAAGTTCGAGCAGTATAAAAATGTCGTTCGCAGTGAGGCTAATATCAGAAGATGCTAGTAGCGGAATGTACCGGATTCATATTCAGAAAATGACCACCCACATCAACACCACACCCCTAAAGATTCAGAAAAACTGAAACGTCATCTGCATACGCCATTAATTTTAAGGGTCATCCGTCGAAACTTCTGGGCAGTTGATTGCTAACAAAACTCCACAGCAGATACCTGGGATTACGTAAAGCTCCTGTTTACTGATTTTAATCTTTCTTCAACTCAACATGCAGCCGATCTAAATTTTCAAGACGTGCCATACTTCAATGGATTTAAGACCATAAAAAATGCCCTACTTGAAGGACCCAGCAATGTCCAGGAAGACGACTTAGACATACTTGTCTTATTTCAATCTTTTCATCCCTTGCTTGAGCAATTTTTTTTTCACCGAACCATAAACTTTATTTGAGTGGATTTTTGTTCAGTTTTGGCATTTCAAGGCACAAACGGCTCGTTTCCAAGCCGAAAAAGGAGTGTTCGATTTAAATCCGGTTCGAAATATAAATTATTACACAGCAAAAGTGTGTTGTAAAATATCTCTATTTAAATATGTGATATGTGATTTAAATTTGCATTAATAGGTACATATTTACATAATCGGGTATCTGAATGTATACAAGATGAGGGTTGATTTAAGTAAAAGGGGAGCAGAAGTTTTATATACGATTGTTTATTTGTATGTAAGTATGTGTATTAACCCGGGTCGATTTGTATGGACGAAAGTTAACCGATATCGCGCCATCGATTTTTCGATAGGATTTGAGCTCAGGAAGAAAAAAGTTCCACTACGCATACCCAAAAAAATAATTTTCGAGCCTGCGAAATTTCATTTTTTTTTTTTACTTTTTTCGACTGTGATTTTTAAGGTTTTTTCATGACCTACTAAAAAAATTTCATATGTATATAAAATATCCGCTAAAAACGTTGTCGATAACAGTTTTTTGAAAAATAAAATAATTTCAGGTAAAAAACAGGGTATACATGAAAATTTTACAACCAAATGAAAATTTGTTTAGTAGGTCATGAAAAAAACCTTAAAAATCAAAGTCGAAAAAAGCAAAAAAAAAAATTAAATTTCGCAGGCTCGAAAATTATTTTTTTGGGTATGCGTAGTGGAACTTTTTTTTCCTGAGCCCAAGTCCCATCGAAAAATCGATGATGCAATATCGGTTAATAAATCGACCCAGTCTAATGTGTATACACTTGCATTAGGAGAAAATTGGTACGTATGTACATACGTAAAGTATTTTAGGATATCAGCCCTTAAAAATTACACAGTACAAAAATTATAACTTTACCTTGCAACTGAGTACTCTTGGTACTTTTCAGAAAGTAGACTTCTTAAAGATAATTTTCATTTAACATACTTATAGTCGATACGTTTGAATTCCTTTTATATTTTCACTAAAACACTTTTGGTCAACTTGTACAAAATATTGAAGGATTACAACTTTGGTGTCCAAGGAGATATTGCTCCTTGTCACATCGATGTTCCACCGTCAAATATTAAACGTGGTCATATTTAATTGTTCCCGAGATGGTCGGGATGGTACCTTAATCGTGCTTGTTACCGAAACATACCGGATCTATATCCCGTAAAGGACCATCAACATCAATAATAGTCCCCAAAACCTTCGGGAAGTGTCATTATTACTACAACAACAAAAACATGTTGCGTTTGTAATATAGCAGAACTTCAGACTTAGTATTTGAAACTTATTTCGGCTTGCCCATTTACATACAAAAATTTCGCGAAGCACTGTTATAAATATTTTCACTATACAACAAAATTATTGCTAACATATTTTGTCTCCCATTCATGCAGTTTTTAACTGTGAAAATATTATAAAAGTACCAACGAGTCGGAAAGATAATTACACTTACAAAGTCTGAAAGCACTCTTAGCCAAAACAATGGTCAAATTTGTTCTGCTTATGCTTTCCTTGCAACACAAATTGAAAGTTGAATAATTTTGCATGTCAGATGGCGGTGGTGATGCGGGGCTTTTAAAAAGAAATAAGACCTGCTAGACCATAAGTTTCTTTAGCAAAAATTATTTATGTGGTGCCATTTTTAGAAATCTACCATAAATATTATGTTCCTTAGTTGCTGTTGTACAGTGTTATTAAAAAAAAAATTTTAAATAAAACTGAATATCATTAGTCGAAATCGATGTAGAGCAAAAACCAAGCCGATTTGACAACTGTATTCCTGAATCAAATTCTTTTCGCAGGTCTCCTCTAGAGAATCTTTCTGAGCCTCACGGACTCTTTACGCCCTTCGCAGAAGCTCAGACATTAGTCTGGTATAGCTCTCATAATCTCACATTTAAAAATGTCCAACTCTATTTTGTGCTGCTTCCAGCCCGACCGCAGCTTACGCCTATTTGCCTTATTGAAAAGCTGCCTACTGGAAGCTCTGAGGTCATTAAGCACCCAACGCAGCCGCATCAGTTTCGGGCAAGAACTTCGCAGCCACAGGTGCTCCAGTCAGAAGTTCTTCCAGCTTGTAACTTCACGAATCCCAGTTAGTTCGTTTGGGACTCCTAAATGAGATTTTCTTTAGACATAATTCGTCAACAGAGAAATATTTATTCCAATCTTCAGATAAGGAATGCTCAGCCATTACCCGGGAGGCCGGATCTCTAGCGATAAGAGTCAGGCACAAAAACTGGGGAAGACAATTACAAAGGTGCTATTACATCGCCGCTGTTATATATTCATAAAACCTCGTTTAAAATAATAGCAAAAATTTACTCGCCTCTAGCGTTGGTAGCTGCCCTAGTTGTGATAGTGGTCGCCTTGCTTCAGCGGTGATTTCGAATCCCCGAAGCATCGACGTGAGTCGTGTATGACGAGACCAGCCACAACGTTCTTTCGCTACTCTGCAGGTAAACCTTTGTAACGGCGGCTTTACTTAAATTACACAAAGGAAATGCTATAATCTCTCTTTTAACAAGTACACATGATATTCGCCTATCTACCTCAATAAGTATTTTTGATTAGAAAAATCGAAGAAAAATTTTCCCTCAATTTAATGAAAAGCATTATACTAAAATTAGAAATTCTTACTCAGTACATTGGATTTTTTCTTAATTTAAAGAAAATATTTTGGGAAATATTTTCCTCATTTAATGTAAGTGTTTTCAAGGCTCCTGCTATTAGGGGCTCCAGTGTAGCCAGATCTCGAGGAAGCAGTCTTGGAAAACTTTTGGTATTTTCCAAGAGGACGGTGTTATTCTATAACATAAATCCTGGCACACTATAAATCCGGTAACACTATGGACACATTTAGTCTATGTGAGATCTTTATTGACCCGCCAGTTCAACCTTACCTTAATGAATAGCTATAATACTTTTTAAGATGCAATGAAAATGAAAGCTCTAGTTATATAAGCTTCAAAATGCCTAACAATCATCTTTCTTTTTCCAAGAGCACGAGTATTTTGGGATGTAAATATAAACATAATTTTTATTAACAGCAGAAAGCCCCAAACGTAGTGGCGTCTTCCTTTTTTGGAGTAATTTTTTGGCATCGTTTATTCAGAAGCTCTGTGTAAAATAAGCTGTATTGCCATTTTAGCTTTTTTCAAGCTATACTTAGCTTTTTTTCTCCGTTAGCTTGAAAAGTTGCGTTTAATTTTAGGCTTTTTTTAGAAATTTTTTAGCTCTTTTTATCTTTTTTCAAAATTAAAAAAAAAAAAACTAGATAAACAGTTTTATGTAGATTCAATTTTAAGAACATTGAATTAATTTGGGCTAGATTAAAAAAAAATTTGAGGGGCTAAGGAACAGATAATGTTGGCATTATGTTAGGTAGAAATCGAGGCGCAGTAATTTGGCTAATTAAGGCAACAGCAACCTAATATCATTTTCGTTCCGTGTGTTTGCCACTCGATTCTATGGCTGTTTCATTTGCTTCGAAACTGCTTCCGAGCGAAATTGAATTTTTGATTTCAGAAACATTTAACTGGGTTTCTGACTGACTCGACCCGTGGCAAATCGCATCCACACGAATGGGATAACTCCTTATTTTTCTGTACTTATGTCAACAGGCACAATATTTATTTGAAAGATACCGTTTTGTGTAATATTGTTTTCACACAGAAACTTAATGATCTCATTTCACCTTCTAATGAAATCGTAAATTTTTTGCTTTCACACTTAAACAGCTGCTCGATTAGTATGAAGGATGCAATGTCAAGCGAATAAAATGGCAATAAACTTAATGATATCATTTCACCTTCTAAGGAAATCGTAAATTTTTGCTTTCACACAGAACTAACTGCTCGATTAGTATGAAGGATGAAATGTCAAGCGAATAAAATGGCAATGCTATATGACAGACAATGACATTTGTTTTGATAAATAACATTTTTAAGCACTGAACACACCAAAAACTAAGAAACTGAACGCTCCCAACAGAGTTGAATCGGGCTTTAGATTTCATTAGGCATTCGATTAGCCACTAATGAAATAATTATAGATTCGAATCTTGTATGGAAGATTGAGCTAATAAGCGTCTTAATGTAGAAAACTGCCTTTATTGTTCAATAAGCCGTGTGTGTGAAAATAGTATAAGGCTTATAGCTCATATAAAATAAAACTTAGGTAAGGAATTATTATAAGCCATACGGTAGAATATAACAACTTTATTTTAAGGCTTATGGACCAACAAAAATAAGGGTTACTTACATAAGGCCTTACTTAAAGAAACTACTTGCTGTATTAGGACCTTTTATATAAGGCTTATATAAATAAATTAAATAAATAAATTTAAAAAAAAATTATATGTTTTATTGCAAATATAAAATTGCTTGCACTTCCCTGCAAAAATCGTTGGATCATGTGGTTCACTTGGGTCATACTGGAGTACTTACCCTTATACTCCACTGTAATGCAGCAATGGACCAACTCATGTTTCTACACGAACATATTATAAGCCGATCATTGATCGTTTTTAACGATTGTAATCACTACACGATGTTTATTCATGTGGGTACTCCATGGATTACTCTGATGTAATGCGGAGCTGGAGTACATGGTCCAGTTCTAGGACATCGCAATGTTAATTGGACCATATTTTTTGTATGAATTGTGGTTAATTATGGAGCACTAGCTTGGTCCATAGCGAGTACTCCCCTGCAAAAATTGTTGGATCATATGGTCCACTGGAGTACTTACCATTGTACTCCACTGCAATGCTGCAATGGAACAACTCATACCCTGCAAAAATCGCGAGTACTCCAAAATTTACCACAATTCATAACAAAAATTTGGTCCAATTAACATTGCGATGTCCTAGGACTGGACCATATACTCCAGCTCCGCATTACATCAGATTACTCTGATGTAATGCGGAGCTGGAGTATATGGTCTCGTCCTAGGACATCGCAATGTTACCCTGCAAAAATCGTTGGATCATGTGGTCCACTGGAGTACTTACCATTATACTCCACTGTAATGCAGCAATGGACCAACTCATGTTTCTACACGAACATATTGTAAGCCGATCATTGCTCGTTTTTAACGGTTGGATCATGTGGTCTACTGGAGTACTTACCATTGTACTCCACTGTAATGCAGCAATGGACCAACTCATATTTCTACACGAACATATTGTAAGCCGATCATTGCTCGTTTTTAACGATTGTAATCACTACACGATGTTTATTGGACTGTGGGTACTCCATGTATTACTCTGATGTAATGCGGAGATGGAGTATATGGTCCCGTCCTAGGACATCGCAATGTTAATTGGACCATATTTTATGGATTGTGGTTAATTTTGAAACACTCGGTTGGTCCATAGCGAGTACTCCATACATGCATGCATGCAGTACTCGCGATTTTTGCAGGATTATAATAGACACCATCTGATTTCAAATTCCTTTATTCATATTAATAGTAACCTATTTCAAAACCTTATTTAACCGGGTGTGACTCATTGACAATGATTCGGCCAGTCCAGAAAGTGTCATGAAAATATTCCCTCCAAAAATTCATTTGTCAGATATCGCTTTGAAAAAGAGGTTATCAGACAGTGTGGAATGTAGAGTTTATTATTTACCTCAAACATATTACGCAATGTTATACGAAAATTTATAGACTGTAGTGTCGTTTGATTTATTATATATCCCTTTTAAATTAAAACACAGATAGCATCTCCTAACTATTTTTCTATTTTTAAGAAATTGGAGTAAAAATTAATTGAAATTTTCTATTTTGTTATGCCTTTTACGATAAAAATTAATAAAACGCATAGAAACCTGCATTAAACATTTAGCTTTTTTTCTTAGCATTTTAAAAATATTTTTTTTGCATTCAAATATTATAATTTATTAAATTTTGATGAGCTCGAGGCAGTTTAGAAAATTGAAAGACAGTTTAAATGTTTGTATTTATAATTTTATTTAGTCGATATTTCGATCTCATTCTGAGATCATCTTCAGGAACTGTGGACAAAAACAATAATTAGTTAACATGTAAACAATTTTTCACCCTAAACATAATACCACTTACACAATTGAAAAAAAATTTTTTTTATTTCACCTTTTTTAGCTTTTTATTTTTGTCAATCTAGCCTTTTTTCTGAAAAAGTCCTGGCAACACTGAAAATAAGATGCGAGCTTCAGTTCTGTTTCTCTTTTTTTACTTTGGCTACTTTATGTATTCAACTTTATTTCAGCTTAAGTAATTATTTTCAGCAAAAACACTTTTATGGAAGTGAATAGGATGCAACCATTTCTTTGAAATAATTACAGTATTTTTTTAGAATATGGCAACACACATCTAATTATGTGCCTTGTAATATCAGCAGATATATCCATTTAGTAAAAGATACATAGCTTTAACATCTTTTAGACATCAAACAACTATGAGTTAATTGCTTTCCTAAACAATGCATTCAACTTTCATTGTTTTAGTCAAACACATTGGAATTTCCTCTTGGCACAGGTGAGATAAATCTGTGGCATTTTGAAAAAAACAACTTAATTCGAGTTAGGATAAAAGTGATATTCTGGCTTCATAACAGAAATCCATTACAGATCTCCCAGTGTTACTTACTCATAGCCCTAGCGCCAAATAGCTGCTACAAAATATAGGAAGTTACAATGGTGAATTGTGGCTAGCTTTTCAGATAAAGGTCTATGTATAGCCATTATCCTAACTCGAATTAGGTTGTTTTTTCAAATCGCCACAGAAATATTCTTATATATTTTCGTTGCACATCTTTTGGTGTGCTTTGGAAATGCAAATAAAAAATTAAACGTTAAAGTTTTCGCAATCACCTTCTTCGTTTTGAATATCTATTTATGTATTTATTAGCGATGTACTGTTTAAAAGTTAGGAACCGTGTGTAAAAAGTCCAGAGTAAAGCGGACTCTGATACAAGGATACAGGATCAAGTAGATATTAGGATATTAAATATCTTTTTTACCATCTCAGGCAGGTCCGTTATGCAGCCATAAATAACACATCATATACTAGAATTAGACCTAACGTTCTGCTTTAGTTATCTGATAAGTCGCCAATATTTCACCATTTACTGTAATGGTCGTCAATAAAAAATAAAATAAATGAAAACAACTTTTTTAAAAATAAGCTTTTATTATTGACTAATAATTAATAAAATTAACTAAAAAGTAAAAAATAAATTGACTGTAAAGAAATATAACACTTTATAAGTCCATTGTAACCTTTAACGATAATTAGGCTTTTTCGTCTGCGACAAAAAAATTCCATATTGTACATAATTATATATTTCTAACATTAAAACTTTACACCTAAATTATTAAATCTTACAGTTTATATCACAGTCCTAATTTTTATAATAAAAGCGTGTTAAATTTTGATGGTATAATTAAGAACCTTTAGGACCTCCTTTTCTTGCTATCACAATGTAACACGCTAATATTAGAACAATTAGGACTGTTATATAAAATGTAAGATTTAATAATTTAGCTTATGTACAATATGGAATTTTTTTGTCGCAGACGAAGAAGCCTAATTATCGTTAAAGGTTACAATGAACGTATAAAGTGTTATATTTCTTTACAGTCAATTTTTTTTACTTTTTAGTAAATTTTATTAACCAATAATAAAAGCTTATTTTTAATTTTTTTTTCTTTAATTTTTTTATTTTTAGTTCGTTTAATAAAAACTTGTTCTTAGAAAAGCTTTTTTCTTAAATTTAATTTAAATATCAATTTTTTTAATTTTTAGTAAAGTAAAATATTGTTTAAATTAGTTATGTAATCTTTACTTAGGTATTTGTAACGTTTCCTATCCTATCCATTTCTTTTAATGCATCAACATTACAAGGTTTCTTCGAAGTCAACTTTGAACAGTCAAGTTCTTCGATTCGAGTGTTAACTAACTTAAAATCTCATTTTATTGTGACTTTGCCTATTTCGCGTTCTGTTTACAACTACTCATTGCAGATCTCTGCTGTGTTTTAAAATAAAATTCCAACTTTCGCTTAGCTAAAATTCCATCGCCAAAAATCTGTAAAACAAAATCAAGTGCGCAGAAATGTATGCAACATTTAGCGATAACAGCCTACAGTGTTTGCATACACAAACAAAGCGAAGTTACCTGCGTTCTTGAAGACTTAGGCTTTTATGCCAAGGCGAGCACCAATCTTTACCGATAACTCTGTTATCGATTAATTTATCGAATTCTCGCAAAGTAATATTGCATTGTCATCGGAGTTATACATGCGTGCAAAATTTCAGCTCAATCGGACACCGGGAAGTGTACACAATTTAAGTTGCAAGATTTGATTACAAACAACAGCCAAGTGAAACTAAATAAAAGCTTATAATAACAAGTAAGGAAGGTTAAGTTCGGGTGTAACCGAACATTACATACTCAGTTGAGAGCTATGGTGACAACATAAGGGAAAATAACCATGTAGGAAAATGAACCGAGAGAAACCCTGGAATGTGTATCAAATGAAAAGCATTAAAGAGTATTTTATGAGGGAGTGGGCCATAGTTCTATAGGTGGACGCCATTTAGGGATATAGCCATAAAGGTGGATCAGGGTTGACTCTAGAATGCGTTTGTACGATATGGGTATCAAATGAAAGGTGTTAATGAGTATTTTAAAAGGGAGTAATCCTTAGTTCCATAGGTGGACGCCGTTTCGAGATATCGCCACAAAGGTGGACCAGGGGTGACCCTAGAATTTGTTTGTACAATATGGGCATCAAACGAATGGTGTTAATGAGTATTTTAAAAGGGAGTTGGCCTTAGTTCTATAGGTGGATGCCGTTTCGAAATATCGCCATAAAGGTGGACCAGGGGTGACTCTAGAATGTGTTTGTACGATATGTGTATCAAATTAAAGGTATTAATGAGGGTTTTAAAAGGGAGTGGTGGTTGTTGTGTAAGTGGTCGCCTTTTCGAGATATCGCCATAAAGGTGGACCACGGGTGACTCTAGAATGCGTTTGTACGATATGGGTATCAAATGAAAGGTGTTAATGACTATTTAAAAGGGAGTAATCCTTAGTTCCATCGGTGGACGCCGTTTCGAGATATCGCCATAAAGATGAACCAGGGGTGACCCTAGAATTTGTTTGTACAATATGGGTATCAAAAGAAAGGTGTTAATGAATATTTTAAAAAGGAGTGGGCCTTAGTTCTATAGGTGGACGCCGTTTAGAAATATCGCCATAAAGGTGGACCAGGGGTGACTCTAGAATATGTTTGTACGATATGGGTATCAAATTAAAAGTATTAATGAGGGTTTTAAAAGGGAGTGGTGGTTGTTGTATAGGTGGTCGCATTTTCGAGATATCGCCATAAAGGTGGACCAGGGGTGACCCTAGAATTTGTTTGTACAATATGGGTATTAAAAGAAAGGTGTTAATGAGTATTTTAAAAGGGAGTAATCCTTAGTTCCATAGGTGGACGCCGTTTCGAGATATCGCCATAAAGGTGGACCAGGGGTGCCCCTAGAATTTGTTTGTACAATATGGGCATCAAACGAAAGGTGTTAATGAGTATTTTAAAAGGGAGTGGGCCTTAGTTCTATAGGTGGACGCCGTTTAGAAATATCGCCATAAAGGTGGACCAGGGGTGACTCTAGAATATGTTTGTACGATATGGGTATCAAATTAAAAGTATTAATGACGGTTTTAAAAGGGAGTGGTGGTTGTTGTATAGGTGGTCGCATTTTCGAGATATCGCCATAAAGGTGGACCAGGGGTGACCCTAGAATTTGTTTGTACAATATGGGTATTAAAAGAAAGGTGTTAATGAGTATTTTAAAAGGGAGTAATCCTTAGTTCCTTAGGTGGACGCCGTTTCGAGATATCGCCATAAAGGTGGAGCAGGGGTGACCCTAGGATTTGTTTGTACAATATGGGTATCAAAAGAAAGGTGTTAATGAGTATTTTAAAAGGGAGTAATCCTTAGTTCCATAGGTGGACGCCGTTTCGAGATATCGCCATAAAGGTGGGCCAGGGGTGACTCTAGAATTCGTTCGTACAATATGGGTATCAAACGAAAGGAGTTAAGGAGTATTTTAAAAGGGAGTGGGCCTTAGTTCTATAGGTGGACGCCTTTCGAGGTATCGCAATAAAGGTGGACCAGGGGTGACTCTAGACTTTGTTTGTACGATATGGGTATCAAATGAAAGGTGTCAATTAGTATTTTTAAAAGGGAGTGGGCCTTCGTTCTATAGGCGTTCGCCTTTTCGAGATATCGCCATAAAGGTGGACCAGGGGTGACTTTTGAATATGTTTGTACGATATGGGTATCAAATTAAAGGTGTTAATGAGTATTTTAAAAGGGCGTGGGGCTTAGTTCTATAGGTGGACGCCTTTTCGAGATATCGCCATAAAGGTGGACCAGGGGTGACTCTAGAATGAGTTTGTAAGATATGGGTATCAAATTAAAGGTATTAATGAGAGTTTTAAAAGGGAGTGGTGTGAAGGCGTTTTCCAGATATCGACCAAAATGTGGGCCAGGGTGACCCATAACATCATCAGTTGGATACCGCTAATTTATTTATATATGTAATACCTGCAAAGATTTTAAGGGTTTTTTATTTCGCCCTGCAGAATTTTTCATTTTCTTCTACTTAATATGGTAGGTGTCACAACCATTTTATAAAGTTTTTTCTAAAGTTATATTTCGCGTCAATAAAACAATCCAATTACCTTACCATGTTTCATCCCTTTTTTCGTATTTGGTATAGAATTATGGCATTTTTTCATTTTTCGTAATTTTCGATATTGAAAAAGTGGGCGTGGTCATAGTCGGATTTCGTTCATTTTTCATACCAAGGTAAAGTGAGTTCAAGTAAGCACGTGAACTAAGTTCATTAAAGATATGTCGATTTTTGCTCAAGTTATCGTGTTAAAGGCCATGCGGAAGGACAGACGGACGACTGTGTATAAAAACTGGGCGTGTCATCAACCGATTTTGCCCATTTTCACAGAAAACAGTTAACGTCATAAAATCTATGCCCCTACCAAATTTCAAAAGGATTGGTTAATTTTTGTTCGACTTATGGCGTTAAAAGTATCCTAGACAAATTAAATGAAAAAGGGCGGAGCCACGCCCATTTTGAAATTTTCTGTTATTTTTGTATTTTGTTGCACCATATCATTACTGGAGTTGAATGTTGACATAATTTACTTATATACTGAAAAGATATTAAATTTTTTGTTAAAATTTTACTTTAAAAAAATTTTGTTTTAAAAGTGGGCGTGGTCCTTCTCCGATTTTGCTAAGTTTTATTAAGCGTACATATAGTAATAGCAGTAACGTTTCTGCCAAATTTCATCATGATATATTCAACTCCTTCTTTTAAAAGTGGGCGGTGCCACGCCCATTGTCCAAAATTTTACTAATTTTATATTCTGCGTCATAAGTTCAACTCACCTACCAAGTTTTGTCGCTTTAGCTGTCTTTTGTAATGAATTATCGCACTTTTTCGGTTTTTCGAAATTTTCGATATCGAAAAAGTGGGCGTGGTTATAGTCCGATATTGTTTATTTTAAATAGCGATCTGAGATGAGTGCTCAGGAACCTACATACCAAATTTCATCAAGATACCTCAAAATTTACTCAATTTATCGTGTTAACGGACGGACGGACATGGCTCAATCAAATTTTTTTTCGATCCTGATTATTTTGATATATGGAAGTCTATCACCCTTATCGCGAAGTTCACGCGGAAAAGTGTTCGCCTTCACTTCTTTTGTTCGGGTGAACTTTTTCCGCCTATCGGCAATTTCGGCCGAACAAAAGTTCACTTCGAAACAGCTGATGCTCTATTGCGAATTGGTAGTGAACAAATAATTTACTTACAATTGTGTAAATTTTGTAACCAAGCATATATTTCCTTAAAATACAACAAAAATAGAAATACAAAAATATATATATAATATACATAAATATATAATATTATAATATACATATATAGAATATACATAAATGTGAAAGCGTTTCGGAGGCAATTAAGGGACAGTTCTAACCCTTTGGAGCTAATGATTGACTGTAAGCTAAAAATTACTATTTTCAGCACATTTCAATAACAAGTTAATTTTTTTCAATTAGTTCTCGCCAATATTACAGGCTAAACAAGTCGGCATTCTAATATTTGCTAGTTATTCTTACCACTCCTTGCCACCATTGAAGCAAAAATTTGGAGTTCCACTAGTTGTAAAATTGTGTACATGCCTTCGTTTTTTCGCATAAGGAAAAGGCGTCGGAAAGGACCATGAAGTGGGTCTTAGCCAATCTTGTTTCAGTGAGGTGCTCAACATTTTGGAACCGTTGCTTTGTCCGCAATGGATAACTTGGCCAACTGATACGTTGTCATAAAAAATAGAATTTACAGCAATACAGGAATTTCACTTCTTCCACTCAGCTTCCGATTGTGCATTATTTATGGATTTATTTCTATATATTTAATAAAAGAACATATAATTATAAGAGTATCAAATTTCAAAACAAAAAATTACTTAAATTTTGTTTTCCTCTCGTTCGCCTGTAAAATATAAGTGAACAAACTTGGGTGTTCATTTCGCCCGAACAAAGAGTTGCCGATAAGGTGAAATCTTTTTCGAACACGAAACATTTTTTCGCCACCTTTTGCTATAGGGTGAACAAAAACTGTGAATATTTTCGGGTGAAAATAAAACTCGCGATAAGGGTGTATATCTATCTCGATTCCTTTATATATGTACAACCAACCGTTATCCAATCAAACTTAATATACTCTGTGAGCTCTGCTCAACTGAGTATAAAAAGACTCAAGTTTTCGTCGAAGCCAAATGCCTTTTCTTGATTTTCAGAAATTTTAAGGCTAGAGTTTAATTTAAGGGTAACTTTAATTGGAGTTGTTTAATCTTTACTGGTTCATAGAGAGCAAAATTAAAAGCCAAGGAGTTAAAAAATTTGAAAAACGTACCACATTCTCGAACTAACTTTCTATTGGAAGTGAGCATTCCTTAAATTAAGTGGAGTCATGAGTGAACCTAGAGATGGGCGATTACGTCAATTGACCTTATGACCACTTCAAAATTACCAATACATTCATTTGACTATGGACCTTTTTATATTTGACATAATGATAGTATAGGATGTTTCCGTTTGACTTTTTGACCATTACAGAAATAAAATAATTTCTATTGATAGTCATAAGTAAGACCAACTGAACTTTAATCAGGTTATGCTACGCCTCATATTTTTAGAAATTTCACGCGCCCAACGCTTCTAATTGTCTGATCAACGCCCTAGATTGATGAGGAGTGTGATGACTAGTACCTAGGACCTACCTAATAATTTTCTAGCTTTTAGTATTATTATTACTTAATGTAAGTATTGTTTTCAATAAAATCGTTTAACGTAACAAATTTTTTTTAATTATTTATTTTCAAGGCGGGGAAGATCGGTCACATGTATTCCAAAGACTATAGACCCATTAGCTTAACATCATTTCTGCTCAAAACCTTTGAGAGGCTGATAGATGTGTACATAAAGTCCAAGGTGGATGAAAAGCTGCTCTCCACAACACAGCATGCGTACACCAAACGCAAATCGGTAGACACCGCATTGCATAGGGTGGTAATAAGCATAGAGAAATCCCTGGAGTATAAGGAGTATGCTCTAGGAGTCTTCTTGGACATTGCCGGGGCTTTCAATAATGTTGCAAAATGGGCGATTATGGATGGTCTTAATTACATTAAAGTACATCCTGCCTTAATCAGATGGATCGGCTGCATGTTAAATTGCAGAAAGATTACATCACAATGGTGATTGTACGAGGCCACGAAATCAGTGGACAGGGGCACGCCGCAGGGAGGGGTGCTATCACCTCTGCTGTGGACGCTGGTCATCAACCAACTGCTCAGGCAATTCGATGAGGGACCCGTAAAACTTACGGCTTACGCAGATGACGTTGCAAAAAATTAGAGGGGGTATGCAGACTATCGATGCTTAGCATTACGGGAGCCCTGAAAACAACCCCGACGGCTGCACTGTATGCCATTTTGCACATCCCACCTGTAGACCTGGTAGCAAAGAACAAAGAGTTAACGACCGCAACCAGGCTCGGTGCTTCGGGGCAGCTTGAGCGCCGACCATATGGCCATAGTAGTATAGCGTCATCAATCACAAGACGAACAGACTACGTGATTCCCTATCTGCGCTTCGAGGGAGATCTTAAGGCCACAATTGAGGTGGACGGTTGGCGCAAGGGTCCGCAAATGGCGGACGAGGCGATACATGTGTACACCGATGGTTCCAAAGTAGTGGAAGGAGTAGGGTCTGCGGTATACTGCGCTGATCCGGAAATAAGCAGATCCTACAGGCTGCCGGATTACTGTAGCGTTTTACAAGCGGAAATATTAGCCGTAACCAAAGCAGTAGAAACCCTGGAAGAGAATAGCTTAAGCTGCAACCGTGTTAACTTTTATATTGACAGTCAAGCAGCAATTAAGGCAATAATCTCGCATAGCACAGCATCTAAATGCGTGTTAGAGTGTAAGCAGTCTCTGGAGAGAATTGGGACAGGGAGAAGCATACATCTATATTGGGTGTCAGGGCATATGGGAATAGATGGGAATGAAAAAGCGGACGAACTAGCTAAAAAGGGCGCATCCCTTGAAGCTTGCTCCGTAGATGTCCCAATTAGATTGGGCGAGATTAAGCGAAGGCGAGAGGTGCACATGATCGGCCAAGCGGGAAAGGCGTGGGTTCAAGTGCGGGGCTGTGAAGTGTCGAAGATTATGTGTAGGTCTTACAACCTTAGACTAACACAGTTGCTCCTATCATTAAAAAGAGAGGACTGTAGACTCATGACGGGTATTCTGACTGGACACTGCCTTCTGGCGTCACATGCCTTTAAACTAGGCTTGGTCAGTGATAGCAGATGTAGGAAGTGCGGTTTGGAGGAGGAAACGATCGAGCACGTTCTGTGCTCGTGCCCTGCACTTGCCAGGCTAAGACTCCAGCTATTAGGAGTGATACAGCTGTCAGATCTAGAAGCAGCAAGTGGCTTAAGTCCTAGGTAGCTTCTAGTATTTTCCAAGAGGACGGAGTTATTTTATAACATAGGTCCTGGTTTTTGATAGGGTTTTTCAGTTTGGTCGTTAAAACAAACTTCTGGTAACACTACGGACTCAATCAGTCTATGTGAGGTCCTCATGGACCGGCCAGTTCAACCTACCTACCTACCTACTTTCAAGTTTTTAGTCTTTATTTAATTGCCTATTATTTCTCATTCTGTTTAGTTCATTTAGTTACTCATTATTACAAGGACTCTTTCCTGACAATGTGTTACAATCTAAGTCCTCAACACATAATCCTTCCAAAGACTTTAGTCGACTCAGCGCCACTTATGCTTGTCCCTCCTCGAACTCAAAAGTATTTTGATGTCACTTCTACCGGACTAAACTGTATGTAATATTTGTTCCCAATATGAGCCAAATCGGACCACAAATACGTTTTTTTTGAAATATTTCGATCCATGCGCCACCTGTCGGAATTTTTTTCTTATTATTGCATTGCCATTGGGTTCTGAACTATATTCCAAGTTTCAGGCTTGTATCTTATCGCAAAGTTACTTAAATTCCAATTACAACACAGGGTAAAACTAAATAAAACCGTTTAATAAAGAGGACATAACCATATGTGACCCGGTCTATGAAAAGGTGGCTTATAACTCAAAAAAAACTACTACTACTAAGAAACTGAAGAAATGCATTGTTTATCTTTAACAGCTGTTTCTCGCAATTGCTTTTTTGTGTCATAAGCCACCTTTTCATAAGCCGGGTCACATATATTACTTAAATGAGTCTAACACAAACAAATGTCTTCAAGATGAACTCGAATTTAGGTTCAAGTAGTTCTTCCTATTTCAGAGAAATCCTCCTGGGACCAGTTCTCAAACCGATTTTTCACTAGACAGAAGCCGGAACAGGGGAAAAGAAGTGTAGCAGGGGAAAAATTTGAGAAAAATTCGCGCGAACTTGTATTCCACATTTTTCCTTTAGCACTTCTTTTCCTCTACTGGAATAAAAAATCGCGCGATTTTTTTTCAAAATTTTCCCCAAACATTTTACTGAATAGGTAAGTTTCTTTTTATTTTAGAGAAAACTGCATCAAACCAGTTTTTAATCCTATTTATCACTGGAATGAAACCAAAATATAGAAGAAGCGGAGCCCCCTTCGTAAATTCGATTTTTTTTACACTGAAATTGAGAACCAAACCTAGAATGAACTTGGGGGGAAAACGGATAGGGAAGAGCCGAGATCGAAAATCGCAACGAATCACAAACTTGGAACTAAGCCTGGAAGCTAGGCTGAAAACATAACCGAACCACAACTTTAAACCGGCAACGAAATCGGAATTAGGGCGGAAACTGAAACTTCAGACTAGACTGAAACCGAAAACAGAACTAAACCCGAGAAGAAGTCCTGATCCGAAACGGTCGAGCAGATACCCGATGATGGAAAATACTAAGGCACTCAGAACCTACACCAGAAACGAAACTACAGCTGCAACCCAATTAATACCGCGCCCGACAACGACATGCAAAACTACTTTAGGATGTTGGTCAATTTTGGGAAGGCTTGAATTTTTTAGTATAAACTAAAAATAAAAAGTTCAAAAATATATCATCTCCCGATTAGTTGACCTTAGACTCACCGACTCAAGAAAAGGCTGCATGTTTTCAAAAGAGAGATGCTAACCATGAACTCATATTTGAGTATGGCTCCCAAAACCCTACCATTGTACAGCAATGTCGGCTCCTTTCGTAAGACCGTGGCCATCAGTTACTTAAATGATCCGGTTTCGTCCATCGCTAATAGATATCCAAACACAGATTAGATGTCCACATAAATGTACACAGCTGGGTATATGTTGCAAAATTAGGTTCATCTTCACTGTGGAAATTTGCATACTTTGGTATGTATGGAAGTTTCGTAATAGCGAAAGTAAGACAAATATCTACATACTATTTAGAAACGTTCATAAACACTGCATCTATTACTATCGACGGGAAGATAGATCAACTATTGTATCTTATTAATTCTTCTATAATGTGGCAGTCGTCCTTATCGCAAGAATGAGTGTTTGAAAGACTTGCTGGAGGTCTTGACTACATTTCATGTCCTAGAAGCAGGGACCTGTGCGAAATATAACGAAAAAAGTTAGGTTCTGCTCCATAGCTCGATTTTCTATGGAGCGTGTTTTTTAAATCATCTTATAAATAAAATTCTCGTCTCAAGCTGTTTGTGATTTAACTCCTTCGAAACGGCTCAACCAATTCTCGTGAAATTTTGTGAACATATTGAGTAGGACTGAAAATCGGATCGTATTTATCATACCACAAAATGGGACTGGGAATAAGAGATGGAAAATAATAAACAGGAGAAACCTAAAAGAAGGAGCAAGAGACTGAGAAAGAGATAGAGTTAAATGATGATAGAGAGTTATGGATTGATGGAACGGGAGAGGGAGAAAGAGACGCAGAGATAGGAGTGAATAAAAGGATAAAGAAATGGAGGAGAGAGACTAAGAAATCTGCTATTTTATTTTATATAAATCTTTTCATATATGCGGCGGCAACCGTGATGTGATGGTAGCGTGCTCCGCCTACCACACCGTAAGCCCTGGGTTCAAACCCCAGGCAAAGCAACATCAAAATTTTAGAAATAAGGTTTTTCAATTAGAAGAAAATTTTTCTAAGCGGGTTCGCCCCTCGGCAGTGTCTGGCAAGCGCTCCGAGTGTATTTCTGCCATGAATAGCTCTCAGTGAAAACTCATCTGCCCTGCAGATGCCGTTCGGAGTCGGTCCCGTCCGGCCAAATTGTAGGGAAAATCCAGAGGAGCAGACGCAAATTGGAAGAGAAGCTCGGTCTTAGATCTCTTCGGAGGTTATCGCGCCTTACATTTATTTTATTTTTTTCATATATGCCTCCATATTTCCACTTCTTTTTATAAGCGCATACCGCGCTATTTTTCGATCCGTATCATTCATAATAAAACGATGTGTATACTCCTCTGCCTCCTCCTATGACAAATTGTTGTATTGTCACCAGTGCCTCAAGGCATTAGTCCAGATCGTTTAAGTTAGTTCTTGTGGGCCACAAAGTTGTGGCATAAAGAAGAGAATCACCTTCGACTTCTCCCTAGCCATTCTAGCTACGCTCATTAGCTTATTGTATTGATATCGCTCCTGAATAAATCTAAAGGCTGTGTTCAACATCTTCAGTTAACGCCAACTGGCACACTTCACAGAAATCGTTCGGATATCTGTCAGATAAATTTCCAGTTAGCATTAACTGGAAATGATGAAAACGGCGCTTTAACATTTAAGTGATATGTAAGAAAAATTAACACCCCTCCCCCGCTGCCTAATCTGGGTAAGGTCATGAGTGGGCGAAAGCCTCGATATTAAGGCGATTCACAAGATCTCATGTTCGCCGTATGTGGTATGCTTAAATCAAATTTTATATTGGAAATTATGGAAAAAACAAAAATCTTAAAGCTTTACATAAATACGACACTCTTGTAAATTTCCCAATTGTTGTCAATTCTTTGAACGTTTACAATATTTTAATCGACTCTTACAGGATACAGAAGAAAATCTTCCTCCCCTACGCAAGCCCTTGGCTACGTCCTTATACTTATCAAATTATTATATTAAGCGTTATAGGTCTTTGACAATTTTACAATAATAATATTATATCCTATGGTAAAAATAGCTGCAGACCACACCTCCAGCCCGCAAGGGTCCAGGATCATTGTTTAGAAAAACAAATTTCAAACGAGCTCGCCCTCGAATAAGGCTTACATATAGCTAAAACTTAATAGTCTCATCCGTAGCATTTCTTCGCTTTACTGCAGTGTAGGTACTTCATATGCAAGTTCTTGTCTGGTACGAAGGCGCATCTTTAGCGATGCTGTCGGTGAAATTATGCACATCCGGCGCTCAACATAGTGCGCCTACATACATATCTGCTAACAAGTAAACACATACGCACATATGTCAACTGTGTTGCTACTATTAGGCCCGGTTTTCAGTAGTTGGTTAAGCTAAGCTTATCTAAGTTTGCTGAAACTCTAGTCAAATTTAGACTCCATTTAAACTACTGAGCAGTTTTTCAGTCACAGTTTAAAGCAGCCTTTGGGGTAAGCTTTTTTCTGCGGCAAAATTGGTGTTTTATTGTCTAGATAATTTGTAGATACGGCAATAGCTGGATTTTGTTTACCCAATAAACATGGAAAAAATATATCTAGTTCCGGGGGTGATATCCAACATCATTATTTAATAATTATTAAATCAGATATTTCTCTAGTTGATATCCAACTTCATTCTCCAAATACTATCCAACCTTTGAGAAATTTTGTAAAATTTATAGTTCTCGAATCTCCAAAGTCGAAACCTTCCTTAAGACGTCATTCTTAAATTATTTTCCGACCTTTGAGAGATTTTGAGAAATGTACAGTTCTCAATTCAATATTTAACACATTTCTCCAGTTGATATCCTACATTGGATATCGAGTTGAGGTAGAGTTGAAAACAAAATCTCCAAAGAGGTACATACCACCAAAACCAATAACTGTTTATTGTGAGCAATAAACACCTGGTTGATAACAGTAATGAAGCGTAATTAATCAAAAATAAAATTTATATGTATATTTTATTTTATTTTCGTGAAAATACTGCGGTATGGAATCTTACTTTTTTGAGTCCAGCTAGAGAACCACAAGTAGTTAATTGAGTAATAGCATTTTTGGCTTTATAAAAAATTCTCTCTTTTCCTGACTACCCAATGATTCACGAGTTGATCCATTGTTTGAAACAACTCTAGAGAGTTTAGAAGTATGCCTAGTTACCAACATGAGCTCTGATGGTACTCAAGCTCAAATGTTTGTTGGGTAGATGCGACGCCATTTCGAACGAACGCAAATCACCAATAGGTTTAGGGTTAGAGTTTAACCATGCCAGATCGGCCGCTTGAGCTTATTTTAAACTTCAGTTAAAAAGGACTGAAAAACTGCAGAATAAGGTTAAGCGTAGGTAAACTGACAAACTGAGTTGAACTTGTACTGAAAAACCGGGCCTTAATCGTAAACAAGCGAACTGCAATTTTGCTCTCCTCACATATCGATGTCTTCTTTCGTAAACATAAATATCCACCCACCATTTGCACCACTACGTTTGGAAAATATCCAACATAAACCTAGTGCATACGCACCAAAGCTAAACGATTCTCTGTGACAGAAGAGAGCAAATTAAGAACCAATCCTAATAATCGTCTTTTATCGACAGATGGGTAGTGAGCCTACATTTGTATGAAGGCTCTTGACATTGAAAATAAACAAATGCAACAAATCCAGTTTTATATCGCTACAAAAGCTTGATGGAGAATCATAGAATTAATAGCATATTTACATGGGCGTAGTGAGGTTTTGAACAAGTGTAGGAAAAGCGGCTACATTTTGTGCTTCTTTTCCTTGTGTTGCTTAGATATTTTGTGATGCTCCCCTTTGAGGATTCGAAAGGCAGAATAAAAGCTTACTTGTGGTACCATCTCCATAGAAGAATAACTCTGATCCGAACTATCCTTATATAGCTCCGTAGCAAATATGTAAGACTGCTTTAAAACTTTCGTATATACTATCAGCGAGTTTTTACGAAACCTTTCATTGGCAGAAATACACTCAGAGCTTGGCTTACATCGGATGAGGGCGAGACCATTTTCTTTCTGAAGTATTTTGGATTTATCTTCTACGGAACTTGGAATTGTGAAGGAATTAGTCTTTCTGGGAATCAGCATTAACAGCGACAACAATTTCAGCTTAGAAAAACGGAGAATAACTCTGCACCTACTCCGTAAGTTAAGTTTCTTTAATTTTTAAGTAATTTTTTTTAACCACACATTCATTTTTATAAGTTTTACTGAGCTTTTTAATGAGTACGATACGAGTAGGTACGGACTACTTTCCTTCAATGATTTTTTGGTATCGATTACTTTTCTCGGTCCTTTTAAATGAGCACATGTATGGAGTGCTCGGTTCATTGCACATGAAAACTTTTCTGTGAGGCCAATTACAGAGTGAATGAAGGAGTTAGCAGGCCCCAAGTTAAAGGTTTTCACACCTCTGGAGTCTAAGGACTGGAACAAACCGGATACAGACAAATAATGGCAATAAGGTAGAGCTCCCAAAATATTTCTGGGAGTATTGAAACCTTCCTAAAGAAACAGAGAAAGAGGGCGGCCCCCACTCCGCTGTAAGGACCAGGTGGAATGTGACAAGGATTCTCTTGTTGTTAGCAATTGGCGCAAGTTAGCACAGCAAAGAGCTGTTTAAGCGGTTAAACACCAATGAAGGAAGTAAGTATTTTTGCCTTTACATGACACGACATCGCAAGGTTTCAAATACAAGCGTAGCATTAGCTCTTCACTTCTCCTCCCTTTCTACGTTCATGCATATACACATGTACTAATGTAAACAGGTATATGGACAGCAGGAAGACTTTCGTTAAGTAAAAGACCAACGACGAGACCAAAGTCAATTTAGTTGTTACTGAGACGCGAATCAAAGCACAACCGAGAATATTTGAATTAAATTTGATAAGCGCTGAGGCTGCGCAATTAAGTAGAAGAAGACGTTGGAGACACATGTACATATAAGGTAGAACTCTGGCATGCAAAACATATTCTAATTGAACAGAGTGGATGCTAGCAGAAAAGGCAAAAATGTGGTTCATGGGATTCGCGAGTATCATATTTTGGGGCAGCTGTGAGTTTAATTAAATAGTTTTCGAAATCCGAAAAATTCAATTTGTATAAGTTTCTTTTTTATGTTCACAGCTTTCGCCCAGGATTCGCTGCGTGGTGTGGTTTTCCCCTCAGAGGGAAGTTCTAATACTTGTTATGTAGATGCAGCTAAACAAGTGCGAGGAACTTGTAAAAATCTAGCCGAATGTGGTTCTGCATTGAGACGTTGGAAAAATGAAAATATACGCCCACAAACGTGTTATTTTAACAAATTCGAACATATCGTGTGTTGTGAAATTGAAACGAGTCCTATATTGGAACCGATTTTATACATGAAGCCGATGCAAGTGAAACGGCGTAGTGAGATGGGTGAGCTTTAATTATTCTATATCAACATTAACAAGTAAGGAAGGCTAAGTTCGGGTGTAACCGAACATTACATACTCAGTTGAGAGCTATGGAGACAAAATAAGGGAAAATCACCTCGTAGTAAAATGAACCTAGGGTAACCCTGGAATGTGTTTGTATGACATGTGTATCAAATGGAAGGTATTAAAGAGTATTTTAAGAGGGAGTGGGCCATAGTTCTATAGATGGACGCCATTTAGGGATATCGCCATAACGGTGGACCAGGGCTGACTATACAATTTGTTTGTACGATATGGGTACCAAATGAAAGGTGTTAATGAGTATTTTAAAAGGAAGTGGGCCTAAGTTCTATGGTGGACGCCTTTTCGAGATATCGCCATAAACGTGGACCAGGGGTGACTCTAAAATTTGTTTGTACGATATGGATATCAAATGAAAGGAGTTAATGGGTATTTTAAAAGAGCGTGGGCCTTAGTTCTATAGATGGACGCCTTTTCGAGATATCGCCATAAAGGTGGACCAGGGATGACTCTAGAATTTGTTTGTACCATATGGGTATCAAATGAAAAGTGTTAATGAGTATTTTAAAAGGGAGTGGGCCTTAGTTCTATACGTGTACGTCTTTTCGGAATATCGTTATAAAGGTGGACCAGGGTTGACTCTAGAATGCTTTTATACAATATGGGTATCAAACGAAAGGTGTTAATAAGTATTTTAAAAGGGAATTTGCTTAGTTCCATGGGTGGACGCCTTTTCGGGATATCGCCATAAACGTGGACCAGGGATGACTCTAGAATGCGTTTGTGCAATATGTGTATCAAACGAAATGTGTTGACGAGTATTTTAAAACGGAGTGGGTCTTAGTTCTATAGGTGGACGCCTTTTCGAGATATCGCCATAAAGGTGGACCAGGAGTGACTTTAGAATTTTTTTGTACGATATGGGTATCAAATGAAAGGTGTTAATGAGTATTTTAAAAGGGAGTGGGCCTTAAATCTATAAGTGGACGCCTTTTCGAGATATCGCCATAAAAGTGGACCAGGGGTGACTCTATAATGTGTTTGTACGATATGGGTATCAAATTAAAGGTATTAATGAGGGTTTTAAAATGGAGTGGTGGTAGTTGTATATGTGAAGGCGTTTTCGAAATATCGACCAAAATGTGGACCAGGGTTACCCACAACATCATCTGTCGGGTCCCGCTAATTTATTTATATATGTAATACCACGAACAGTTATCTTTCCATGATTCCAAGGGCTTTTGATTTCGCCCTGCAAAACTTTTTCATTTTCTTCTGCTAAATGGTAGGTGTCACACCAATTTTACAAAGTTTGTTTGTAAAGTTATATTTTGCGTCAATAGACAAATCCAATTACCATGTTTCATCTCTTTTTTCGTATTTGGTATATTATTATGGCATTTTTTTCATTTCTAGTAATTTTCGATATCGAAAAAGTGGGCGTGGTCATAATCGGATTTCGGCCATTTTTCACAGCAATATAAAGTGAGTTCAGATAAGTACGTGAACTGAGTTTAGTAAAGATATATCGATTTTTGCTCAAGTTATCGTGTTAACGGCCGAGCGGAAGGACAGACGGTCGACTGTGTTTAAAAACTGGGCGTGGCTTCAACCGATTTCACCCTTTTTCACAGAAAACAGTTATCGTCCTAGAATCTAAGCCTCTACCAAATTTCACAAGGATTGGTAATTTTTGGTCGCCATATGGCATTAAAAGTAGCCTAGACAAATTGAATGAAAAAGGGCGGAACCACGCCCATTTTGAAAATTTCTTTTATTTTTGTATTTTGTTGCACCATACCATTACTGGTGTTAAATGTTGACATAAATTACTTATATACTGTAAAGACATTAACTTTTCTTTTAAAATTTGACTTTAAAAAATTTTTTTTTAAAGTGGGCGTGGTTATTCTCCGATTTTGCTAATTTTTATTAAGCATACAACGACTGCCAAATTACAGCTTGCAAAACTTCTAAATTACCTTCTTTTAAAAGTGGGCGGTGCCACGCCCATTATCCAAAATTTTACTAGTTTTCTATCCTGCGTCATAAGTTCAACTCACCTACCAAGTTTCATCGCTTTATCCGTATTTGGTAATGAATTATCGCACTTTTTCGATTTTTCGAAATTTTCGATATCGAAAAAGTGGGCGTGGTTATAGTCGGATATCGTTCATTTTAAACAGCGATCTGAGATGAGTGCCCAGGAACCTACATACCAAGTTTCATCAGGATACCTCAAAATTTACTCAAGTTATCGTGTTAACGGGCGGACGGACGGACATGGCTCAATCGAATTTTTTTCCGATACTGATGATTTTGATATATGGAAGTCTATATCTATCTCTATTCCTTTATACCTGTACAATCAACCGTTATCCAATCAAAGTTTTTATACTCTGTGAGCTCTGCTCAGCTGAATATAAAAATACCAATAGTTTTGGGAAGAACAGCCAAACTGTTATGGGTTAAAAACTTCTACGGAAGCCCTTAATGAAATTATGAAAAAGCTAAGACTACCGTACCTACCGAGGTTTGTATCTTTCATCGAACAGCGAAATTGACTTCGTTCTCTATTACAACAACATAATTTAGCCAAAAGCTATATTCTATGCTCGTCCAAATCAAGTCAGATAAACAAAATAATTAAATCTATGTACATTGATGTCCATATTTCTGTATTTTGGCGAGTACATTCCCATTTCTCCTATCCTATTTTGTTCGTTTAATTGATTGCACTGATCCCTATCACGACATGCAATAATTGTATTGTTTAAATGTTCATAATTAAATTCAATTACTTGAGCATGATGACGAATATTGTCCCATGAACTACATATATGCTTTATCAACATCATCTTATAGTACTTGTACTATCTGTGACCCAGCAGGAAAGTAATGGAAAGCCATATCGCTATTGACAGATACAGATATGTAAATGAGAATGACTTCCGCTATATACATACCAGAGTAGGCAAAATGAAGGAAAAGTCCTCTCCAAATACCACGATAAGTCCTGTATAATACTCCACCTGATATCTATTTCGAAATGATATACCTAAAAACAAATGTGATGACTCAAGTTCCTAACGGAAGGAGGGGTGGTAGTTGAGCGATCTAAAACTAAACTTGTTCAAATTAAATCGTGCGCATCATGATCGGGTTAGAGCCGAAACCTGCGGGTATGTGAATTTATCCCACAAAGTACTGTTATTTCAGCAACACACTTCAAAACCCTAAAGTAGTATACTTGTCGGTTAATCAACAACAAAAACACCTGTTGCACAGAACAGGGATGAAAAGTTGGAAGACGACTAGTACTACTTTGGTGTTCGATTGAGGTTAGCTAAGCCGAGATGAAGAATTTCTTTTTTTTGGTATGTCCGAAACACTCATCGAACAAGTAGAATATAAAATGCGGAATTCTGAAATCTGTATGCCTATGTGGGCCAAATGTTAAATTTAGTCGTTGAAGTAATGAAGAGATATTTCATAGACCAAACTCTAACACAGACAGAATATAAAGTCGATCTGAACTTTCTTCAAATTGAAACCAAATACTTATGACAGGTAATGGTTGCCTATATTGTTTATGTCATTTGAATCAATTACCACCAAACCTTTAAAACGTGCTATTTCGCCTAAAAAAAAACACTTAAGAGGGAGAGAGAGGTATTATATTGTAACGAGTTTAGGAAAATTCCGCTTATTCCAAACCTTCTGCTAACGTTCAAATCGCGAAACTGTTGAATAAATAACTCCAATATTCAATAATATAAAATGGTTTTATTAGACTAATTTGAAAGTACTTCACAATAACCCTTATACTTCACAACTAATTTCGTGTTTAAATCGAACTGCTTACTGAATACTCAGCTTTCGCTGCTTTTATACTCTCTGTTGCCTCGTCCGCCCATTTCCCCTAAGGTCTAGTAACTTCTCGAAAATCATGCTTAGTTATCAGCCATATGTGTATATGTGAGTACTACTTCGACTGATGACTACATCTGTGTGTGAGTTATCTCTTCGTTGCCTTGTATGTATGTGGGTAAATGATGATTAATGTGTTTATGTAGCTTACTTTAATGTTTTTGTTGTTGTGCATTTACTTAGTAACAGCTTAGAGATGGTAATATTCATCACAATATAGTGCTCCCTTTTTATATCCCATTACCCCTAACCGGAATTTTATTTGACGAAAATGGGTTGGCAGTCTGCTAAAGAAATCGCAGATCAACGTTAGCCAGAGGGCGAGAGAATGACCCTAAGTTATCAACATAATCCTGGAAACTGGCGAGAAATTCACTGGGCTGTGATTACGAGTGCAAAATTCTGGAAAGTTGTCCAGCCCAAAAGCTTAAAAATCAGCGACTAGAATTTGATTCTCGAATGTGCTTTTTATTTATTCTTTCTTATGAAATTCTTCATTCCAGAATGTGAGTCCCAGCAGGGTACTTTCCATACAACGGTAGTGCGTGGCGAGCCAGCAAAACCAAAAGAGTTCCCCTATATGGTAATAACATACTCGTACAAATTACATACAATTACAAAGCAATAAAATATTCCCAATAAATTGTATATCAATATACTTATGTATTAATTGCACTCAAAATTACATAATAGGCCGCAGTTGGTTGGACATCGAATGCTGATAAAAGTAGTATCTTATTTTTCTGCGCTGGTGTTCTTATATCGCCGAAGTTCGTATTAACAGCAGGGCATTGCACCGGATTAGGAGGGTGAGCACCTGAAGATGAGGGAAATAAAAGTGTTTTAAAACTTTATTTTTTATTTGCAGACAACCACCAGTAGTGGTGCGTATTGGTGGTACGAATATCACAGATACGAAAACATTAAATATACCTATCAAGGGAATATTTGTGTATCCAAGCTATAAAAGCGGTTCGTCATATAATGATATTGCGCTGTTGGAATTGTCACAAGATGCAAGGTTTGTTAAATTACACTGTGTGACACCGAAAAAATACCTGGGAAGTGATACAATTTTTCTAGTAGATCTTGAAGATCTAAGAATGACTGCATACAAGATTTTCCCCGGACACCTCCAAAATCGTTAGTTACGCGTAAAATCTCGGCTTTTCGTACCTTTGGATCCTTACGAGCCTATAACTTTGTTGGTTATAAACTGACTTTCAGTTCGGATCTTATAAGAAGAGGTTACGACCTTTTCAACGATATACATATCAACTAGGAAAACTTAACAAAACCGTGAAAATGTCCCTAATGAATCAATTTTTGTTCACCTTTTTTTAGAAGCAGTCCCACTATTTCCTGGATGCTCGTAACATATTTGTCAATTTTCAATTGGTTGTATTTTACTTTTCGAGAAAGCTGAAAGCTATTTTTTTAAACGTATATAGCCTGCTTGATAAAATGGAGTATTGGCAGGTCCTTATAATGTGTACATATGTATGTATGTAGTTCCAAGCAATGGGTTAACTGGCGCCAATTGATCACTCCAAGGGAATTTAAATCATTTTCCACCTGATCCTTCCAGCTTCCATGGGCGGGTTCCGATAAAAAATGTAATTTTTATATCGACAAAATTGTACAGCTTATTTTCTTCCTGCGGACACAGCCGCGGGTAAAGGCCAATATACCCTAACTATTTTTCGCTTCAATTGTTAATTCAAGGTAATTTTCCCACACTTCCACTAAGAGACATTTTTGTCCAATGTGAGTGGAGTGCTCTCAGTGAATATCGGGTGGCGGGCACATTCGCCCTCAACGAACCACTTCCTTTCTCTGATGAAATTAAGTAGGTGTGAGTTCTGAGTTGTCTTGTTTTCAGTCCTGGACATCGGCAGATAAAGTGCTGAATTGCCTCTTCTTCCTTTTCATCCTGACAGCTTATGCAGAGGGAGCTTATTGGTATGCGCCACCGTCGCAGTATTGGCGCAATATCGCAATGACCTTTAATTACACTTGTAAATTCTCTCACTGCAGATTTGTTTATCTTGAGAAGGAAGCTAGTTCCTTTCCCATCTAAACATGGCCATAAGAATCTTGAGATCTCGCAATCATGCCGGTTGGTCCACAGCAACCCCGTTGCCCTATGTCTATTTCGGAACCTTTCCTGGCCATCTCATCTGCAAAATGCATTCCCTTCAATACCGTTGTGGTCCGGGATACAGCAAAGGGAGACATTAAGGTGCCGTATGGACGCCAGCAGGGCTCAAAACCTCCGCACGATATCAGAATTTATCACGTTGGATTCTAATGCCTGTAAGGCAGCCTGGTTGTTGACAAACTTCGTTACCTTTATTTCTGGGAGAGTACTATCCTCGAAAAGTCTGGCTTTTCGTTCTTAGACATTGACCCCCGCCTGGAATACACTGCATGAGTGAAGAAGTCGGTACAATTGACTTACCTGCAGATGCTTTGAGTACATTCCAGCTCCAGTTCCATTTTCTGTGTGTTTTCGATGCCGTCTGTGTAGATTGTAAAGCCCCTACCACTTGACCTTCCTCCCATTCCACTCTTGTAGAATATCTTATGTTCTGCGCCTGGAAGTAAAAAACCGCCGTGATATCGGAGGTGTCAGACGTAAGGTCAGTTATAATTCCGTTTAAACGTGCCCTTTTCATGTCATCATAGTTGCGAGCTCGTGTTCGATCGATTTTCGCATGTTAGTTTCTCTTTGTCTTTCGCGATAAATCCCACGACCACTTGTAGAGCATCAAGTGGAAACGTTTCACCCTTCCTGATGTGCGCTGCTCATACGTTAGTATCGGTCGAATTACTGTGTTGTATATGCCATGCCCTTTGCACGTGTAGCTTTCTTTGATTTCACTTCAAGGTTCTTTTTCCAGCTTTATGTTCAAGGTACATAGATATATATGTTTTTTTTTTTTGTAGAGAAACGCCGGCATGCTTGTGGACCCAATATGAAGCGCCGCACAATAATGTAACAGCACTGGGCTATGGGCATACACAGTTTGGTATTAAACACATTTTTTTTGTTAAACTATAAGCTATGGATTTCGATTTTATATGAATTTCTTTCAAACTTTAGCTGGAAGCAACTCAAATGTATTACAAAAAGCAGTACTTTACCTCGTGCCCAATGATGTTTGTCAACGCTTTTATATGCCAGATGAAAATATATTACAACAAGGCTTGGCAAATACCCAATTATGTGCCGGTGATCAAGAAAATCGTCGTGATACGTGTCAGGTATTTAGACTTTAAAATTTTTAAAAATTTTCAATCTCTTACCACATTTCACGAGCTATGTATTCAATACGATTATATCTTTTTGCGTAGGGTGATTCTGGTGCTCCATTGATTATGAAAGTCGATCGCGATATCACGTATTCCTATGTGGTGGGCATCACATCGTTTGGACAAGCTTGTGGTGGTGCACCGCCTAGCATATACACTCGTGTTTCCGCGTACGTTGATTGGATAGAGGATATCGTGTGGCCGATAGCACAGCTAAGTGGATTTGGGGTTAATGGTTAGAAAAAAATGCAATCTACATAAATAACTATTCATAAACATTAAGCAATGGCAATTTAATTTTAAGTTACATACATATACATGTTCATGCATACACGCTTAAAAGTTTGAGCCTGAATTTGCAACTTTCTTGAACTACGTACATGAGCAAACCAGACTTTTATAGCGTTTTCTTTTCTGCAATAAATGTTGCCCTCATGTTGCACTCTTAAATTCTAACTTTTGATCTAGTTGTTGTTGTTGTTGTTGCCGCGATGCAAAATCTCTTTTCTTCGTAGTTAATGAGACCCTTTTTCTTATCCGGTGGAAAATATTTTGTGAAAAGAACAAACAAACTCACGAGAGAGCTCGGAAAAACCAACAGGGCGACACTTTTTTCAGAAAAGAAAACGCTATTAGTTTAGATTATACCGGTTTTTGTAACCGTAAAGCTTGGTTTGAATTTTAAACCAGAAAAGTATGCAGTATGAAAAAAGTTGTGCAGTCCGTCGTTAGGTGTCGCGTCGACGTTGTGTGAATCGTAGTCGTGTACTCATCTGAATATATAACAAAATTTTGTGAAAGAGGATCTATGACTTGATGCTTTTTTCAAAAATGAATCTGTTTACTTTTAGATTTTTAGCACTAACTTTAAACTTTTTGGTTTTGTTTTAAAAAAGTTTTGAAATTTTAAGCTTAATGGTCAGTTAAGTTTAATAGTTTAACCGAATAAAATTTAAAAATAAAGCAGTAAATTGAGAGGTTTTAAATTTAAATGAAAAAAAAAGAAATGAAAAACCGCGTAAACCGATGAATGGTTCAAAATTTCGGCTCAGATTTGTAGCCGTGTGTGTATTTATTTTATTACTAGAATTACAATTTTAAAATTAACAATTTCTGGTATAAATGTTGCACTTAAAATACTTAACGTGGATATTCAATTTATTCTGAAATTCGGGAAAAACTTTTCATAAACGCAGCAAAAATATTTTTAAGTTGAAATAAAAACCGAAAGTTTAAATAAAAATTAAAAAAAAAATGTTTGTTCTTTAAAATAAAACTTTCTAAGGCCCACATGCAAAACGGAAAGTTAACTTTTTAACTCAGCGCTAATTTGAAAATTTTTCAAAAATGTGTGAGGAGCTAACTCTGAGTTAAAAAGATAACTTGACGAGTTTCAAGTGGGCCTAATGCCAATTTCACACAGAGGCTTAATGAAATAATTTGTCAAGTTCTCTACATCAAAGCCCTAATTGAACTCAATCTTCTCTACAAAATACAAATTCTTAATTATCTCATTATTGCTTTATTGAATCCATAATCGACTGAAAAAGCCAGTCGGGTTTGCTTGGTCCTTCGAATTTTATTGTCAATGTAACAAATGACAATCAAAAATAATTATTTTCAATAATTTACGAAAAATAGAAAAACACGAAAAAATGCAAAATTTAATTGTCGCTCCATTTGCTGCAAAAGATAATGTGGCTTTTTCGAAAATATGCACATATTGGGTAAGGTGCAACATCTTTGGGTAGTTGCGCAGGAATTTTATTTTGATTGTATTTATAGTTAAGAAGGAAACAGCTGCTTTCCATTATTTTAACTATTTTTTTTAAAAACGAAATATTTTTTTGGGGCTGCTGACAGATATTCGCTCAATGAAGCAATAGGCCGTGTGAAAAGGAAAACTTAATTATTTCATTAAACAGAATTGTGATTCGATTAAGTTTATGTGTGAAAACCGTATAAAACAATTGATCTATTCACGTCACCATGATTCTCAGTTTATTTCTGTCTAGTGTCTGTCTATTGTAACAAATTTGTAGTAAAAATTAAGAGGAGCACGACGCAAAATGGAAGAGAAGCTCGGCCTAAATTTCCTAAGAGGTGAATCATGCCAAGTATTAACTTTTTTTGATTTTTTAATTGGTTGAGCTGACATAATATACTAAAAACTAAGCAAACTCAACAAAATATTTTTTTAACTTGTCATCACAGCCGTTTGATACAGATGAGCATAAGAAGGCCCTAAGCTAAATCCACACAGAATCGGTAAACGCTTTTGCCAGAACGCGCCCGGTGAACCCCGCTATCAATATACAAAATCCAACTCTTGCAGAAGAATAAAGCACATTACCTAGGGAGACACGAGTCACCCTGGCCCAAGTTCGTTTTGGATACTTTAACAGGTTAAACTGTTGTAATGTATGTCCTGCATGAGATGTGTCCCCACCAGATGGCATCAAAAATCTTTTCAATTGTTCCACATAAAACTACGCCTCTAACACCAACCTCCTATGGTCAGCCCTTATGTAACTGCTAGTTTCTTTGGACTCCCGTCAGGCCCGTCGAGAGGGGGATGAGGGGGTAATTTACCACCAAAATGCTATCCAAGCTTTTTGCTTACAGAAAATAAACAAACTACACCTTTAATCACCTTTCATAGATAGCAATCATTTTAAAGTTCAACAAATTTTATAAATCTCTTAACGGGTCTGCACCCCGCATAAGGTGGTGTTGGTTTTTGGCGTCGGCTTTGTAGCATAAAATTGAATTCGTTTTCTGTTGCCGCAGAAAAATTCAGTATGATGCAAGTTCTTATACAGCGATATACATGTATGCATGTATACGCTTAAATATACATGTATATACAAAAAGATGGTAATTTTGATTTTGAGAATTTGTTCATTTTAGTATGGGGCCCGGATTTTGTCTCGGCCGCCCTGACTCCCGTTAGAGAAGTTTGATGACAATTTGTGAGTGGTCGTACCCATCGAATGGAGCGAAGCACTGTTAACATAACACAACGACGGATGGAATACGATACGAAAGAAAATTACGTGATACGTCAGTCGTATAAGTTAAAAGGGATTATAACATATCTCGATTTATTTTGAACGAATTTCTCTTTTAAGGACCAAAAGTACGTTGAAACATACTTTTAAGTCATAAAAGATATAAAAACGTCGAATTGGTTGTAAAAATGCCAACGCTCATACATCATCATGCCGAATACGAATCAAGTAGTACGATCACTATAATATAATCCGAATACCATTTTTTTAGTGATCGTATGACTGATCACGGTTGTTACGAATTGGCCCGAGTAGAAAAAACGTCCTCAGCAAAATTCGAAAATTCAAGAAGTGTGTGAAAATCGGCGGGAAAATGTCGAAGCATTGACTTTCGGCATTTATTTCAATTTTCTTCTACAAAGGGTGCAGCATTTGTTTTTTACATGGAAGAAATTCTGAAACACTTTACTTGATTAAAATTAATAGTGTGCTACAGAACTGAGTCCTCCAAAAAAGTTGGCCAAAAGTGACAATTTGAACAATTGTCGTTTTTTTTTTTTTCAAAACAGTTACATGAGATAAAATTGCTGCCGACAATTTTTTTATTTCATAGATACCTGTCAACAACTACGGCAGAACTTTCATCTCGACAGTAACTAAATCGACAATTGTCGGACAATAATGTTGACAACTTTCGGTCCGACAAAATTATCGTAACAATGACAAATAAGAGGGCAAACTTTGCATAATATTGAACAAAAATTTCTTGTTTCAATAATTCTAATGATTTCTGAGTTCAAAAAGGTAAATGCTACTGTTTAAGCGAAAATAAAGAAGAAAATGATTTTTGGAAATGTGTCAAATTTGTCAGCGACAATTTTAATACACGAAAGGGACAATAACTTTGTCACTTTTTTAATGAAATTAGTCATTTCGAGCTGCAGTTGTTGCAGCAGTGATACTTTTTTTGCACAGCATCACGTTCTTCGGCAAAGTTAGAGCAGCTGTGAAAGTTAATAATGTATTGATCATCGCTAGCATAAGCGCAATACAAAGTTTTATAGCTTCAAAGCTTCCTCAACCCAATTGTAAACCTCAGCTATGCGAGGGGGATCCTGTTACAAATATGAAGGTATCATACACATGTTTGGCAGGCGAGGCACCCCCAAGTTGGCCCAAGTTCCTCATGGCACTAGGGGGTGGGGGCGATATGGCCTAGAAGGTTTAATATGGTCATATTAATCGTTCTCGAGATGGTAGGGCTAATGCCTTTATGGTGCTTTGTTACAGGAACGTACTGGATCTGTATCCGGCAAAGGACCATCAACATCGATAACACTCCCCAATACCTTCGGGGAGTGTCTTTATAGTTAATACGACAATATCAGCTTGAGTATCAGCAACATTTCATCAATTATGTAGCATTATTATTATCAGGGCTGTTCAAGTATAAATAACAACACATATACACAATTATATGTACACTAAACTTTTTTAAATTGAAAAAAATATATATTTTAAATGTTTAAAGAATTTTGATGGTCCCCTTAATGAATAAATTTTGAAACTTGTTTCTTGTCAATTTATTAGTGTACATTTGAATATCATACCGAAGTGCCTTGGCGAAGAAAAAGCACTTCCATATGAAATTCAAGCACTTTCATATGGAAGTGATTTTTCTTTGCACTTTCATAAGAAATTCAAACACTTTCATATGGAAGTGCTTTTTCTTTGCACTTTCATATGAAATTCAAGCACTTTCATATACATCGAATTTGTATGTGAGGACATATGGGAGTGGTATGCAAATTTTTTTTATATTCAAAGTGTGAATTTGTATCTGTGGCTATTCTTCAGAGCAAAACAAAAACAAAAGAGCTTTAAGTGTATTGGGCTTGAGCAGCTCTGATTATTATTATTATTATTTGTCGGTTCGAACACACCCGTAATCTCATGCGTATTGTTGACGGAACATGTCACAATGACTCCAGATCTAAAACTGCAGAAAAATTAAGTCATGTTTTTTTAGTTTTTACGTATACCTAAAATAATTAGGCAATTTTTCAAAATTTTTATTGTTTTTTTGTTACGCTTTACTTAGTAGTAATAATAAGTGTTTTTTGTTTCACTCAATATTTCATAGCGTAATTTTCTTCATATTAATTTTACAGTTTTATATGTACAATGCTTTTTTTTTAATTTTAGTTTTATGTTTTTTTTTTTAAGTTACGTTAAATAAAAACGTTTAAATTACACGAACTAATATTTAATTTTTAATAATAATAATGTAATGCATATTCCTTTTATGCATACTAAGTATAAGTATTTATGTATATATTTATATGTGTATATATTTATTTATATATTAGTAAAATTACAAATTTCAAATTTTATTCAACGGTTTTTTAGTTTATATTCAACTTTTGTTTTTCTTATATTTCTCCGTTTGCAAATATCATACGTAGACATTCGCACTAATTAACTAGACTAAGTATTTAGTAGGTGTTTTGTTGTTTTTTTTATGTGTTTCTGTTGGTATTATCGGCGTGAGTGCGTGTTAATGTATGTTTCTGCAAGACGTTTTTGTGATCAATAGATAGAAAAATTTTCTTAGTGGAGTTGGCGCACATATTTCAATTAGTTTGCTCCACATCATTTTTGCAACATTACTAAATAGCTTTTACAAATTTTATAGTCTTCATCGTACATACAAACATACAATTATTGCTAAACGAGAGCGAGAAAAATATATATTAATTTCTATATCTTAATATTTTACTTAGTGTTTATGCTATATATTGATATTTTCATGTTCGAAACTTAAATTGATGGTAATCATTGCTTAAGTGTGTGTGTGTGCGTGTCTGTGTGTGTATGTATGAGTATAAATGTGTTCGTATTGCCTAAATACTTTTCTATCATTTTGTTTGTTCTTTTATAATTTTGTATTATTATTGATATTCTTAGCGTTTCCTAGATGGCTGCCTGTACATGCTATACCAAAGGAAGTGCGTTAAAGTCTTTGCTTATTTTCGCACAGTGTGCTACTTTGAAGAAATTCGTACAAAATTAAGTATCTCGGCAACGAAAAGAACTGAATCAAAATGGCAAAAATCGTCTAAGAAGTTTAAATATTTGCCAATACATGAACAGGGGGAGAGGGTTTAAAGGCACAAGGCATAATCGAAACAGCTGTCGCCTTGTTCTGATATCACGTTGTTAAATTTTTTCCCAAATTATTAAATAGGTAAATTTAAAACTAAAAATTGCTTCAAATGAATGTTTTCATACTTTTAAAAAAGCAATGAGTGCAATCCTTGCTGAATTCATATAAAATCATGGCAGAATTATATGGTTGGCTCCTCTCAACAGCTGATTTTATTTCTTTCATTTCACTGGTATACGGATTGTCAATAGGAGATGGAAAACGCAAAATGTGACCAACACATTGACAATTATTTATTTATTGCTTGCTTATTGGTGGTAAATTTTTTATAAAAAAAATCAGGGACGGAAAATAATTTGTATTATTTTTTCAGAGTCGAAAAAGTCTTGGTCAAAAAATTGTGCTAAGTAAAAATATTTGAGTTCCCAGGTATCCCTGTAGCAATATCATGTCGAATCATGCATGCTTTTTATTTTTCGAATTTTTTCCATAAAAGTCCACATATAAAAGTAAAATCTGTATTTTTATTTTTTGAGTCCGATAGAACTACATAGTTAAGCTCGGACTTTTAAAAATAAAAGTCCGGAAATAAAAGTTAAATCCGGTCTTTTATTTCTTAAGGCCAAAATAAAAGTCCGGCTTGATAACAAAGAAACGGCTTATCCGAATTAAAAAAAAATTGTTTGTTTCGGATAAGCCATTTCTTTGTTATCAAACGGGACTTTTATTTTGGCCTTAAAAAATAAAAGTCCGGATTTAACTTTTATTTCCGGACTTTTATTTTTAAAAGTCCGAGCTTAACTAGTTCTATCGGACTCAAAAAATAAAAACCTGAAAATAATTTTTATCTTGATCCAAATATATTTAAAGTCCAAAATTAATAGTTTTGCAAGGAATTATATTATAAAAGGAATAACAAGTTTCAGCCCCTAAAAAAATAGTTTCACATCACTTTAAGTTATTTTTTTAGTAAATGCATCTAATTTAGCGCATTATTTTCTCACAACACACAGGAATTGCAAAGTTATATATATATCCATTCGCTCAACACCAACATGTAGATTTTGACAATCTGAACAAAGGTATGTTGCTGCTGTAGAGATGAACCAACCATATAGTTGAACCATGTATAAAATAGATTTGGCTACAAAGTACTTACTCAAAAAATTTAAAAAATGCAAACAAAAATTTGTTGTATTTTCGAAATGTTTTGAAATCGTTTTCGAGATGATTTGCATAGTTTCAGTTGAAAAATGCATTAATGTTTTTTCGTAAACGAAACATAATAAAGAAGAAAATTATAAAATTCGTTAATAATTTTTGCTAATATTTTCTTGTTCGCAGCTGTATGTATACATATGTATATGTATGTATGTCGAATAACAAGTATATAAATCTACGAAACTTTTTAGCACAAATCTTTTTAGCCGAGTTCTCAACAACGACGGATCCATCTTTTCTCCAAATCAAATTACTTAGGCTAAGGCCCGGTTTTTCAGTAGTTCAGCTTAAACTCTAGTCAAATTTAAACTCCAGTTAAACTACTGAGTAGTTTTTCAGCCACAGTTTAAGGCCGCCTTTGGGGTAGGCTTTTTTATACGGCAACATTGGTATTTTATTATCTAGATAATTTGTAGATACGACAACTGCATTTTGTTTACCCAACAAACATTTATATATATATATATATATCTAGTTCCGGAGGTGATATCCAACATCAATTTCTAGTTATTCTTAAACCAGATAGTTCTCAAGTTGATATCAAACTTCGTTCTCCAATCACTATCCAACCTTTGAGAAATTTTGTAAAATTTATAGTTCTCGAGTTGATCTCCAACGTCATTAGCATTTTCAAATTATTATCCAACCTTTGAAGGATTCGGAGAAATGCACAGTTCTCAAATGAATATTGGACATGTTTCTCCAGTTGATATCCTACATTGGACATCGAGTTGAGGTTATGTTGAAAAAAAAATTTCCAAGGCGGTACCACCAAAGCCAACATCTATTTATTGTGAGATTGATAGCAGTAATGAAGCTTAATTTATCAAAAATAAATTATATATTTTTTTTTTGTTTTATTTTCGTGAAAATACTGTAGTATTGGAATCTTACACTTGAGTCCAGTCAAAGAACCACAAGTTGGATACGATCATTTTTTCAACTTAAGTAATAGCATTTTTCGCTTTATAAAAATTTCCTCTTATGCTGAGTACACTATGATTCTCAAGTTTAGTCACTGTTTCGTAACAACTCTTGAGATTTTAGAGGTATGCTAGTTATCAGCATGAGCTCTAATGGTACTCAAGCCTAAATGCTTGTTGGGTATATTCGACGCCATTTCGAACGAACGCAAATCAATGTTAACTAGAGTTTAACATTGCCAAATCTGCCGCTTAAGCTCAGCTTAAAGGGCAAATTAAACGGCCTTAACCCTAACGCCATAGTCGTAACCATACCCATATCCATAACCATCTCCAATGTGATCGATAAAGGTGCCTTAACCTAAAAATCGTGAAAATTTCTTTAAAATGAAGAAAACGCAAAAAATTACAAACATATTCCACAAAAAACAAGTCTCTTAGTCATAACGTATCCAAAACAATGAATAAAATCTACAAAAAGTTATTAAATTCACCAACTCAAATATTTTTAGGTTATGGATATGGCGAGAAACCAAAAACCAATTGGTTGGCTATGATATGGTTTTGGCTTTAGTGTTACGGTATGGCACCATGAATCGATTACATTGATTTCCATAAGGTAGGTTCGATCAGCTGTTTTATCTGGTTATGGATAAGTCACCATTAATTGGCCCTTAAACTTCAGTTAAAGTAGACTGAAAAACTGCAGAATAAGTTTAAGCGTAGTTTAACGAACAAACTGAGTTGAACTTGTACTGAAAAGCCGGGCCTAAGGATGACGGAAAATCGTTGAAAAATATATCAATTCTCCACTCTGTCGCAAAATCGACTAAACACAAGCAGTTTCCTGTAACTTTGTTCAGCATAACTTATATATGTATGTATTATTTTTAAATTTGTTACAGCCAACCAAATAATATTGTCCTAACTCGACTTTGGCTGTTATTACTTGTTGCTGGCAACTTTCTTTTTTCTTTGCGCGAATTTTCTTCAAAGCACACATTTGTGAAGCCATTCGCGCAATATATAAATATATGAAAAGCAACTAATTTGCCTGTAATGCTGTTCATTGATTAGATACTTGTTGTTAGATACTTGACCGCGCGCTTTACCATCCACGATTTTTTATGCAAAAAATTTACATCTTTTTCTGTTTTCAACTCAGTCGTGCTTTGCACATACATACATAGATTAAAATATTTTTCTTACCTTGGCGCAACTATCAATATTTTACAATAATACCCAATTAAAATTCTATCTATTTTTTTTTTAAGAATATATATTCTGGAAAGTGCTTATACATATCTATTTACTAGGGCTGGGACTATCCACATATTCGAATATCCGAATATCCATCCGTTGACACGGATAAAATCCGGACGGCATGGATATCCGGTTAATATTCGTTTGTGAAATTATACGAATATCCGGATTTATGCAGATCCCGTTAATAACCGTAGTTTTGGATATCCTGGGAAAGCACCAAATTGAAGTACCATATACATATGTTTATTTAACATTAATAAAAAAAAAAAATATTGATGTTTGTAAAATTGTAGCTTTTTAATTTTTTACGATAATTTAATAATCTACAAACATATTTTGTGAATAATTTTTCGATGTTTGCTTCGTTCAATTCTGATATGCAGATATTCAACTTTTATATTCCAGTATCCGGACATACGGATATCCGGATTTTACATTTACGAATCCGGATATCCGGATACCGGATTTGTTGCTTAGCTATCCGGTTATTCGAATATCAGGTTTATCCGTATAGTTGAAAAATCCGGATGCAGTTCACAGCCCTAGTATTTACGATCGATTTTTGATTACATTGATTTGGTTTGAAAACTGTCCATACATCTATAACAAATTGTAGCAAAATAAAAAAAGTGTTCTGTTTCTTATGGTTGCCTATAAAATATTTCAAAAAAATTGCTATTAATAAAGTTAAAAATATGTTAAGCTGGCAAAAGAAAATACTTGTAAAATGTGATAAAAATTGTATTCAACGAAAAATCAAATCAAAATAACTCTGGGGTTTTTTAAGGTAAATTTTTGTTTAAAAAATTGACTATTTTCATAAGCACGATAGTTTAAAACTTTTATTTAAAATCGATTACGAAAAATTATTTCAAATGCTTAAATCTTTTTCAAAACTTACTCAATATTTACGAATATTTTTTTATTAAACATGCAATCTATCCAATATTAAAAAAAAGCCTAAAGTCAAAGCTTAAAGTTAAAAAGTCTAAAACGTGAATTAATTCAAAAGTATTTACATCTAAGCATGGGACGACGCGGCGTATACATACTTTTTATGCTTTTTTTATTGTCACCAAGGGTATTCGCTAAGGCGGTAAACCGCGTAATCAGAATACCTACAACACATAGGGTGTGTTCTAGCAACAGTTGTTGCAGCAATTTTACTTTTTATGACAGAGCATCACGTTCTTCGGCAAAGTTTGAGCAGACGTGGCAAGGTCGCGCGCGTTTGTTAAATGAAATGTTGACAATCTATACTTCATCACAAGCAATTTAATGGCAACATAAAAATTTTCAGCTTGAGTATCAGCAATATTCCATCAATACAGTAGCACTCTAGCAGTACGGCTCTTATTTTTACGCGGCTCGAACACACTCAAAATCCTGACAATTTTCAGTAATTCCGATAAGACCCAATCCAGAACAATTTTCTGCAATATTGAACAAAAAGCGAAGGGTAAAATGTGAATCAATTTCTTTAAACATCTATTTGATACGAAAATGTTGTCCGCATTTTGTACCCGGATTTCGGTTAGTCGGGATTATGTATGGCCGGGATTAGTCGTCTGAATTATGAATGCTCGGGATTTGGTCATATCTTGATTTTGTATTTCGGGGATCGGGTTATGGTATACAGCCTCGCTGAGGAAGGCAAAGCCTAGAAAATTAGCAAATGAAGTTAAGCTCAAAGAGACAGCATAAATTTGTGGCAAGGCTATTAATTTCATCTTTCGCACTCCCATATTGTATACACCCATGGACAAGATAATACCGGGAGCAGCAGTGTACATCTTTTTACACAGTTCGCTCGTCATATTTTCCCAGACAATTTTTGTGTGCATTTCTGTTAAATATATGGTTAGTGCTTGAAAGTAAAGCATGATCAACATTTTTCGACAGTTACACGAAATTTGGAAATGTAGGCTAAAACTTGAAAAAAGTTTTCAAATAAATTTTGAAGTCTGAGATTTTTTTAAAGATTTTCCTAAAATTCCCAAAAATTTATTTAACTTTATTGTATTCAAATATGCAAAAATGTTAAGCCTAGGTTAGATTAGGTTGAACTGACCGGTCCGTGAACATCTTACATACACTGAACGAGTCCATAGTTTTACCAAAAGTTTGCTCAACGACCAAACTCAGAAACCCGATCAGAAACCAGGACCTATGTTATTAAATAACTCGGTCCCTTCTAGGAGCTATGCTACTTGAAGCTTGTAGGTCTGATAGCTGTGACACTCCTACTAGCTGACTTTTTAGTCTGGCGAGCGCAGAACGTTTTAGACCGTTCCCTCCTCCCAAACGCATTCCCTACATCTGCTATCGCTAATGAGGTCTTATTTGTATAAGGCTAAGCTTTGAAATTTTCATGCAGATTTTTTCAAACTTCGAGGAAACTGCAAAAAGGAACTTGCCTGATCAGATTCTTTCTGACCCTTGACACCTGCAAGTTAATGCTAAAGGAGCACATCCACCGTCAAACCCAAGGATGGCTACAAACACCGGTTTGTCGGTAGGTGTGCAGAAAGATAAAGAGTGCCATATCGCCGTTGCTTCAGGAGCTAATGAAGAGGAGGAAACGGTGGTTCACCTCATCTGCAACTGCCCGGCCCTAAGTGGCGCAAGGCAGCGCTTTCTGGGATCTTCCTTTATGGATAATCTTCCCCAGAGTATGACATCAAGGACTTGGTTGCGTTTAACAGTTTCTCAAAATTATTCGTAGAGGAAAGGCAATGGCGTCTTTTAGCTGTATCACAACAAAAGCCACTTTAACCTACCATTAACTTTTCGAATTTTCGATTTTTTCCTTAATTTTCGTTATGCATTTTATTACAATTTTTATAAAATTAACAAACACAACAACCAGGAGAACAAATCAACTGAAAAATGTGTTAATAAGTTTTGCTTGCTATTTTCGTGCTCACTGCTGTACATAATTATTTCTATTTAAAATTATTCGCACAATTCAAACGCCAAATTTAAGCCAGAACGTACTTTTGCTAGCTTCTAAAAATCGATTGTCAGGTTTAGTTGTTGTTTTTGTTGTAGCGATAAGGTTGCTCCCCGAAGGTTTTGGGGAGTGTTATCGATGTGATGGTCCTTTGCCGGATACAGATCCGGTACGCTCCGGTAACACAGCTCCATTAAGGTGCTAGCCCGACCATCTCGGGAAACGATTTATATGGCCACATTAAACCTTCAGGCCATCCCTCCCTCCCCACCCCCTAGTTCCATGAGCAGCTTGGGGTCGCCAGAGCCTCGTCTGTTAGTGAAACGGTATTCGCCGCTAGAAGGTGAGGCTGACAATTGGGTTTGGAGAAGTTATATATTGCACTGGAAACCTAAAAAGGTTGCACTACACAACGCATGGAATCTGGTATTTTAGTCGCCTCTTACGACAGGCATACCTACCGCGGGTATATTCTAATCCCCTAACCCGCTGGTCATGTTTAGTGAATACCCTCATTCCATATGTCGTGATTTTTAACTTTCGCTCTCAGCGAACACAATTATCTTGATAACATATTTCCGACAGTTGAGTGATATAAAATTTGTTCTATGAACGGCGAGTTGAGCCTATTACAGCATAGTTTTCCCTTTCATTCAGTCGTCAGAGGCAGTTTTCTAGTCAAATAAAAAGGTTAAAATTCACCATTTATTATTCAGACATATTTTAGCGATAAAACTATTTCTACAAAGTACCGAAAGTACGCGGATCCATGTTCGTCTATGAATCGCCACTCCGGCAGCACTACACACAGTTTGTGCAGTGTTTTCAACAAACATAGATAGCACCCATAACATAATACGTTTTCTTCATTCAATTTTCCGTTACGACTAGCGGCACCGCAGGCATGTACTAATGTGCCAAATAAAGAGAAAAAAAAGGAATTTAAAAATTAAATTTAAGTCTACATAATTAAATTAATTATACTTTTTTACAAAATGTGCACATAAATAGCTTTAGGTAGTAAACTGGGCTAATAAAAATTCATGAAGAACCGAGCGGGCTTGACTTGTCAAATTACACATTCCGTAAGTCAGGCTTACGGAGGATTTCGAATGTCCCAAAAACTATTGGACCAAGTCAAAGCAATTACATTTTTTGATGATATGTGTCTGTCAAGCTTTTGATAAAAACGATAGTACATTGTGAATGTAATAAGTATTTGCAGCCTATATTTAAGGTATAACCTCGACCCTAAACACCATTTCAGTGCTATTGCGATTTAAAAAATTTAATTCGATCACGGAACGTATAACAAGATACGGGCCCTGGTTTTTGTTAGGAGCGCGTATTTTTTCTGCTTAATTTACGAAAGCAGAAAGAAATTTTTAAAAAGCATATCTCGATATAAAAAAGCACTGATTAGGGTGCCTAAATAAAACTGTCGGGTAAGTTTCAGCTAAAAGAAAACTTTGTAAATTTCCACATATCTTTCTTGTGGTAACTAAATAATTGCAAGCGGCAAGATGTCTGCTGTTGAATGACATAAACACATTGTACAATGCTTAACAGGAAAAAGTTACGAGCATTCAAGCGCCAGAACATAGCTATACTAATGTTTATTTATTGAAGGTCAATAAAACATTCTTAGTATGCTGAATTTATCTACTAGACTGCAAGTTCACCTAAAGCTCCTGAAAAGCATATTTTCGCTGTGATAAAGTGGTGTTACACGTACCTCTCTTGGGTACAACACATGTTATTCTATGCTCGTCTTTGCTGTGGCAGTTGCAATGGTATATTGACAGCAACAATACATAGTACTCTTTCTTGATCTTTTGGAAGCTGACTTCCTTTTCTTAGTTCTTTGAACACTATTCTCTAGATATTAGCTTAATATATAATGTATTAGTATGTAGAGTTTACCATCAAACATAGTCTTTACATTACAAACAGAGCACATTAATTACGTTTAAACTACGGTTTTGGGCGTAAGTCTTTGAAGAAATTTTTACGAAAAAGTAAATAACATAAACAACTACGCACACAACTTGGTAGTATGCCCTCCAAAAAATATTTACAACACATTTTTGCGGTGTGGTTTTTTTTGTTGATTTTATATTAGTTTGATTTTTTTTTTTTTTGCTTTGCTATTACACTCTAACATTGGCAAAGCATTTTAACGGATTTAAAATTTAATATCAATTATATGTATGTAATTAAAAAGAAAAAACAGAATTGTTAATTATATTATGAATTATGTTGGTAAACGTAATAAAACCATTAATTGTAACAATATTTGAAAATGGTATGCTATAATATATGTATGCACACTTGTATATGTATGCGTTTATATATAAATTAAGGTAGAAGCAAAACGTCTTATTGGTTTTATTGAATAATTGATAATTTTTTCTATAAATTTAAGTTTTAAATATGCTTGAGTTCATTTATACATCCATAAATCTACATACATATTTAAATAGACACCTGAATATAAGTAAAAGAAATCTTAAGGAAAAAATAATAATTATATTATAAACATTTCTTGCACTTAATTAGCTAATGGCTTGCTTAAATAACTAATAATCTTTAATTTATATTTTAAGTGTGGAACTTAGAGCTTAACAATTTGTTTTTTTTTTTTTTGTTAATTAATGACTAAACTGTTTGTGTATGTATAGTAAGTAGGTAGTGTTGGTTTTCCTTTATTATTAATTTGTATTGAAATGCATACATACTTTCACATTTATAAAAAAAAAAAACTATTGTATCTACTACGCTTAACGCCCCCCAAGAGGCAAACTAGCCGTTATAAGAGAAAAAAGCGCAGCTAGTGCGAGCTTTTTCAAGTAAATTTTTAGAGTTATAGAACTCGTGCGACAATAAATTGATCGAAATTTTGAAAAAAAAAAGTTGAATAAAATAACCGCACATACTAAAAAGTTATAAAAGTTTCAAGAGCATAACAGGTGTTTGCCGATGTCTTGCTGCAAAAAAAACGTGTGTGCTTATTAAAAAACCAAAAATTGATATTTTATGTTTACTACAAAATGTTAAGCCAAGCTGCAATTTCTCCAACTTTATTTGAGAAAAGTAAAAATTCAGTTGATAAAAATGTAAATATATTTGAACATTTTTCGCTTTTTTCAAAAATACATTACCATTTTCTCAAATATAGTAGAAAAGGGTGTAGAAAAGTATACAGAAACTGTAATTCAAATAAAATTAAACAAATTGTAAATCAATTTGGAAAAAAAGTGCATTAAATAAACACATTTCAATAAGAAAAAAACAATTGATTTTTTAACTCGCTTTTTATGGTGAAAAATATTCGATTACTGTTTTTTTTTTGTTACGTTTTCTTAATATGAGTTTAAACAATAAATTAAAAAAAGGTCAAACTTATATTGTTGGTTGATTTTTATAATTGAAGTATATATATGTGACCCAGCCTATGAAAAGGTGGCTTATGACTCAAAAAAAATAACAGCTGTTTCTCGCAATTTCTTTTTTGAGTCATAAGCCACCTTTTCATAGGCCGGGTCACATATATCAATTTACATAATAATTTTCTGCTTACAAAAAAAATAAAACCATTTAATTCATAAATATAGTCAAGCATCTTTGAAAACCGTATACCTACAATTTTTATATTATCAACATTTTGAAAATTATTAAAATTTTGCTAGTTTCAAATTTCGATTGATTTTATTGCGCTTAAGAACTACCCAATTTCAATTAAATGCTCGATTATTATTTTTTCATTATTTATTTTTTTTACTACAATTTTTTTATTTTTATATTTTTTTTATTATATTTTTTTTTATTATATTTTTTTTTTATTATATTTTTTTCATTACGTATATTTTTCATTATTATCATTTATTTTTTTTTTTGCAAATTCGCGCATATATTTTTTCATTTAAACCCAATTTTTTTTATTAAATTCAAAGCTGTTTTTTGGATTGAATGCAAATTTTACAATTTACAATTTAGAAATAAAAGCTTAAATAAGTTAAGTTTAATTCAGACTTAAATTTTTCACTCTTTGTTAGAGTTTTTTTTACAGAGACATTTGAAAATAAAAGCAAACCGCGATGTCTGGTCATGTGCTTTTGAAACGCCTAACTATTTAACCAATGAAACCTGTAACGTAAAACTTTGTTTTCTTGAAATGTCTTCTTCCACAGATAGTTAGATAGTTTTAGAAATTCATACCTATGCATTTCACAAAAAAAAACTTATGATTATTTAATAGCTATTAATCATTAACACACAAAGTGTCCTAAGTAGGTGTAGGTTCCACACAGCAGCATTAGCCTAAGAGCCGGTGAATGCCGGACCTTCGTCATTTTATAAAAACTCAAATTTCATCAGCGCATACTTCCAATTGAAGTTGGAATGTTGGTATACTATGAAGCTTGAGTCATAGAGGATGTAGCATGCAAAAAATTTGCAACGAAATAGACCTGACTTTCGTCACTTTATAAAGGCTGATTTTCATTTAGTGTTTTCGTAAAGATATTAGAAGCCACATTGCCAGACACTTTCCATAGTGGCTTTGTCCAGCCACTAAACTAAACCAGCAATAACATGCAAGCAATTTTATAATGACACTCCAATACAAATTCTTGAAAGGAAAACTTGAACATTTGTTTGGCTTTTGTATTATTAAAACAAGTACAGTTTTGTTTGACAAAAAGCATGGTGAAATAAGCCGTCAATTGTCTCGCTCTAAATAATTCTTTGTTCTGTCATTCGGCTATCTGGAAATTTTTCACCAATGTTGTCCACGAAAGTGTTGTTTTTTTCATTTTTCAGAAGTAAAATACGTTTTAGTACGTTTTTTCACATAAACCAGTAGGTGAATATCGATGGGCCTTTAATGGATTTAATTAAAGAGATTCATATTTTTGGGTATCTTTGGTGTTGGCTTCCATAAGTGAGGTCGTTGTTGTTGTTGTATTAACAGGGCTTCGCCCCACTCAATGGGTACGACTACTCACAAATTGTTATTAAAATTCTCTAACGGGAGTCCTAGGAAACTGGCCGCTTCAAAAGGGTCGGACCATCGGGATATGGGTTTCAGAGGCGTAGGTTCCACATTACAATTGAAAAGATGGTTGGTGTCATTTAGGGACACATCACATGCGGGACATACATTACGTATGTCTGCGTTGATTCTGGACAAGTAAGAGTTTAACCTGTTACAGTATGCAGAACGAAGTTGGGCCAGGGTGACTCGTGTTCCCTTGGTAGTGTGCTTTCTTCTTCTGCAAGGGTGGGATATTGCATATTAATAACGGGGTTCACCGGGCGTGTCCTGACAAAGGCGTTTACCGATTCTGTATGGATTTTGCTAAGGCCCTGATTATGCTGGCCTGGATAAAACTGTAGTGTTGGTAGGTGCCAGATCTTGTCGTGTCGTAAGGTCGTGCTTAACTATTACGTTCATATTATTGATGTTTCCATTATATAAGTATGTTTAATTTGTTCCAAAAAAATTGAAGCAGGTCTTTGTTAAAATAAACAATTTGAATTCCCGTCATATCCAACAAGGATTTACGCCTGTGCAGCGCTACTAAACAAGAACACCAAAACTGCCTATTACACCTTATTTATGTAAATACTTCGCTAAAACAGTGGATTTCTAAACATAGTTACAAAAGGTTGTTGTTTTGGCCACTAAGATAAGAGGAATGTTACAGTTATGGTTTGTAATTTAGCATATATGAATCCGGCTCGATCGGATTAGTATCTTCTAGTTCTAGGTCGACTCCTATTATATCCCCTGACATATTTTAGTAAATAATAACTAGGGAACATTAGTAATACAACATGAATTAAACTGTCAAGAGCTTTTGAGAGAGCTTCTGATCAAGTTTGTATGATTAATTAGAACGTCATATGTTTTACTTCCTACTCTCAATGTCAAAGCAACAGAGCAGATGGAAAGTACAATGGATTTTTAGAGATGGAAACATATTTAAAAGTTTACGATCACTTCCAAGTGTGATTGTAAAACTTTTCATCAAAGCCGAAACCCATTTAAGTGCGCAAAATTCCTACAGTTCAACTATATAATGGATAACACCTCTGTCACTTATGTCCGGTTTTTCGATAAAAGTTTCAACTGCAGTTGAAGTTGAGGTCAGTTTACCTTAGAGGCATTATTGAATTTTACTACTCATCACAGTTTAAGTTTTTTAATTTTATTCGATGCCTAAAGTAATATAAGCTGGCACTGGTCCTGTGTATACCTTTTGTATTGGCATTAGGTGGCACTGATATGCTGAAAAAAACAAGTGTGTAATGGCTTTCGTAGCAAGGCATTTATTTTTCTACTCCCCACTTTTCCAAAGCGGGTAAACATTTTACCCTCTTGTGACCGTTGAAAATACATCCCTACAATTTCAGATAGCGTACATTTTCTATTTTTTTTATTTACTTCACCTGGTGATTCCACCATGACAAAAAGTGTCTGGCTGGACAATATCGTTAGGAAGACAATATTTCTGAGTAGAACACCTTTCCTCGGCGGCATTAGGCTTTTTAGCTTTTATAAATAACGAAGGTCTGGCGCAGTCACGGGCTCTTGCTCTTACTTTTTTGCAGATTAAAACAAAAAAAAAGAACTCGAATAACAAGTTTATTATTGAATTTATCTAATAATGGATAACGGCAATTGCAGGGTTTAACAAGTTTATTTTAAATAGCAGCAAACACCTGTCACGCTATTCCTATCAACCGCCCTTAAAACATCTTTACATATTATGTAGGGTAGTGGTACCAAATGTACTAGACCCCTTAAGCTCACAAACTTTATTGAAAAAAATTACGAAAGTTAAAGGGTGAAATTTGAAATCGAAATAGCTAAATCCATTGTAGTCAAATTTTTTTTTTTGTAAAATGTACAATAATATGATTAGCATTAATAGGAAAATTAACAATTTTGTGCCGAAAAATAAAAGGTTGACGTAACGACTGAATATGAATATGGACGAAATTGAGTTTATTCCAGGATTAGATTTGGATCATTTCAGAATTATATCGGAACCAATTGTACCAGTATAATTTCCGTAATAGTTACAGAAACAATCAAAAAGATATCACAAACTAAACTCGAAAAAATCATATTTTTATCTGCAATAAACTCGGGCTGGCGCCCTTAGTGCTCTCAAAATAGCACGAAATTGAAGTGGTGGGGAGACTCTACTCTTTATACATACTTATGTATGTTGCTTGAAATAAAATCAGCACTGGTCCTTGAGTGCGTGGAAAAGCCGAATCAACTAGGAGCACAAAACGAACTACTGTTGGCCTGGGTTCCTGGCCACAGGGGTGTTGAGGGTAATGAGCAGGCGGATAGCCTGGCCAGAGAGGCAGCAACGATACGACCTATTGGTCCTGAGCCATTCCTGCCAGCAGGCCCGCAGGAAATTAGGGGGCATCTATTAGTAGAAGAAAGGGAAAGGAGGGAAGAACACTGGCGTAATATGCCAGGCCTGAGACAATCTAACCTACTGTTAGGGGGTTACTGCACAACTCGATACAGGGCATTAATAGGCCTCTCGAAAGATAACCTAAGAATCCTAACAGCTATTCTTACAGGACACTGTAGACTGAACAGCCACATGCAAAAGCTGGGTATAATATCGAACAACATATGCCGATTTTGTGATCGATCAGCGGAGACGGCGGACCATATCGTCCTGGAGTGTGATGCAATCTCAAGACGCAGGGCTAAGTTTATGGGCTCACCATGGCCAGAGCATTCTCACATCAAACCGCTCAAGCCAGGTGAACTGCTAGCGTTCATCAGAGATGTCGGCTTGGATGAGGTGTTGTGAAGCAGCTGAGGGCACAATAGACCAATGGTCGCAGTGCGATCCGCAATTAATTATCTATCTGTTGCTTGAACAACAAATACATCTTCTCGCTACTCCAAATTACTTAAATATGGAATAACAAAGTTATGTTCACTAAAATTTCATTAATAACTGAACATTTTATTTCGTTTGTCGACGCGTCGTATCGAACGTTCGATACAAACTGTTCGATACCAAATTAGGTGTCGAATTGCCTTTTTGAAAGGTATATTTTTATGCTTTGGTGATTATCTAGGGAATGATTTTTTCTTCAGAGATTAAGAAACAAACGCTATTTATAAAAGAAAATATTTTGGCAGCTCCAAAAAGCTTTCTAAACGCCCTTTGAAATCTGCAAACGAAAGAGACCATGCCAAGATGCGGGAACTAAAATGGCATCATCGAGCGTTCGATATCGACTTGAAGTATCGAATCAACGAGTGTCGACTACGAATTACGGAAACCACCCCACCTAATAAATTTCAATTTTTCTCAATGCATGCCACATACTACATACGTACAAATTCCACACACACGTATTTACATATGTAAGTATTTATGATTATGTTATGTATTTTTAATTTAGAAAAATTCATCTAGCATAGCGTGAAAATTTAGAGTTGATGCATTTCAAAATTGTTGAAGCGTTTGTGTTTGTGTGTACGTGTTCTGTATTATCTGTTTGTGTGTAAACGCTAGACATTAATAGCGTATGAACAGTTATATTCAAATTTGTTCGTATAATATCACATGAAACTGCTGTTCTATACTTGTTTGTTTCTTCTAGCTATTAACTTCATTATACAATTATATTTGAAATGAGCGAATAATTAACTTAAATACATATGTATTATGAAAGCATAGGTGTGATTGAGTTTTTTTTTTTTTTTTAATTAGCATTCAATATTTTCGCTACATATTCAAGCAATAAGTAGCATTCATTCAAGCACAAATATTATTAACTGCGCAGACTTCCATTTTCATGCATTTTCTACTTTTCTCAATTCGTTATCATTAAGCATATTTGTATGTATGTATGTAGCATTTCAATTCATTTTGTTCCCACTCGCAGTGCTTAATCGTTTTCATATACTTTCTTTTCCAAACATTCATTAATCCCCAGTTGATATTTGAATTTTGAAACGGTTCATGGCTCTTCAAATTTTTCTTCCTCTATTTCCCCCTTGAACTCCCGCCCTATTTTACCACTTGTTTTAAACTTTCAAACATTCCTTACTTGAACTCTTCTTTTTTGCATTTCTTGAGCAAACTTTTCTGTACATACTCTACTTCGTTTTGTTGCGCCGCATAGTAAGTTGATTTCGAAGAAATCTGCTTCAAAAAACAAATATTTCGACAGCGTATAGATTTAAAGCAGTAAACTAGAAAATATTATAAGGTTCATATGTTCGCCCGTATGAGAAAAATATTTGTTAAGCTGAGGGACTGTAACGGTTATGAGTTTAACAAATAAATATTTATGAACTAAATATTAAAAATTGACTTTTGTTTTTATAGTCAAAAATAAAAGTTAGATCTAATGTTTTTTAGTCATGAGCAAAAGTCAAATTTTAATTTTAATAAGTCAAAATTTTAAGGTACTGCTCTTATTATAGCTGTTATAAAGATATTTGTTTTGTAAACAAGTTCCTTCAAAATATACCACAAAGTGCAAATGTGTTATTTTTCGCCTATTTATTTTTCAATAATTGATCTCTAACCTGCAACGATATATTGTTATTACGTTTGTGTAGCAACGCAGTGTGACAGCAGTTCATTTCAATTGCAACATTAATGACACGCATCAAATATTAGTTGTTTAACTTTACTTTTACTTATCTTGTAATTTAAATTAGGCACAGGTTATAACTATTTCTACGAATATCAGCCCAGTTAATTATACATGTGTACACGTAGATATAATAATGCAAAGCAGAAATAATTTTCTCTTAATAAACATAATTTTGTTTTTTTGAGCCGCACAAGTAATACATATGCATGTATGTATGTACTCAATTGTACTGCTATGACATATTGACCATTTATCCCCATTATGTGGTCGGTCCCTGTTATACATAATCCTATGTAATAACTAATCATACACATATCAAATTTCCTACATGCCTAATAGTGTGCTAAATTATTTGTGTGTGTGAATGGTTGTATACTTAGCGCGCGGCAAACTCTTCGTTGTGCTTTTCTTTTAAATGCGTTGCCATACACTTATTTCCCTTTGATTTTCCGTCACAAGATCACAGGCAGTCGTTAGGTAATTGGGATGTTTAGATATGCAAATACAGCTCGAATGTTTTGCACATAATCGTTAAAATTTGCTCCACAAATATTTCTATTTACTCGCACTTGATCTACTGCTTCCGGATTGCTGCTTCTTTCTTCTGTCGTTTTGTTGACGGTTGCCTGAAATAAGTCAGATGTGATTATTGTTAGTATAAAAAACGAACTAAGAAAAAAAAAGATTAAATAAGAAAATAAAATAAAATTTTACTGATTTTTCTCCGTTTTTTAATTTGAATTTAATGTACTTTATTTAGATGCAAATTAATAACTTTGAACTTACCGGACTTTGTTGGTGGCACAGATTCTACGCTACCTGATGATCTCGCCGAACCGACTGACGAGTCCGATGATATCGAAATAATGGAAATGTTTGATGAAGCGGAGGTGAGTGTTTGACGTTGCAATGGATGCGTATTTGATGAACGTGATAAATTTGGCGGTGGCGAAACAGCTCTGGAATTATAACGTTGCTGACGTGAAGCTGCTGGTTGTTGCATACGTTGTTGGCGCAATTGTTGTTGGGATGGACGTTGAGTATAACGTGATCGATTATTGTTGTTGTTGTTGCTATTACTATGACTATTCGTATTGCCAGAATAATTATTGGAAGAAGCATTCGTACTTGCATTCGAGTAAGATTCTGTAGAAGACGATTTGGATATTTGTTGTTGTTGTTGATATTGCTGTTGCATTGGAGGCGGCACATAGAACTGACGACGATTTGTCGATCCCGAGAAACGCTGTTGTTGTTGCTGTTGCGCTGACTGTGTATTCATTTGCTGCTGTTGTCGTGGCGGGGAGTTTTGTCTTTGTTGCTGTGGCGGTGAGGATTGCTTTTGTTGCCGCGGAGGCGATTGCTGCTTTGGCGCAATTTGTTGCTGCTGCTGTTGTTGTTGGGGAGGCGGACATTGTGTGTGCATTTGCAGTTGTTGCTGGTGTTGCAGTACCAACTGTTGATGTTGTTGTTGGGACGATTGCGCTTGTTGTTGCGACATCTGTTGTAGTTGCATACTCGCTTGTTGTTGCTGGAGTTGCAGTTGCAGTTGTAGTTGTTGTTGCGTTATCTGTGCATATTTTTGTTTTTGTTGATGTTGTAATTTTTTGTTTTGTTGTTGCTTGCTGGTCTGGTGCAGCGGCAGCGGCAGCGGCAGCGTTGGTGGTGGCTTTATTAAAAGTGTATTTTGACGTAAATTTACATTATAAATATTATAACTACTACTAATACTGCCACCATCAGTATTACAATAACTGATTGGACTACTAGCAACAGCAGCATTATGGCCGCCGCTCACATATACACCACCACCACCACTAGCATCATCAACACCACCTTTGTCTTGTTGAACGTTGGTATTGGTGTTGATTAGAGAGTTGACAGCGATGTTTGTGGCTACACTGGCAACATCACCAGTGCAATTGCTAAGCAATGACGCATATTGATACTGCTGCTGTTGAAATAGCTGTATTTGTTGATAATGTTGTTGTAACTGCTGCTGCTGCACCAGACCAGCAGCGATTCATCATGTATCCATACGAGACATTGTATGAATATTTGCGGAAGGTGTCATAGCGGTTGTTGCCGCTGACGTTGCTGGTGGTGATATAATAATTTGTTTGCTTACCGGTGGAGATGACGTTGAGTCTACATCACATTCTTTGCTATCTTCAGAATCCTCACCAGAGGATACACTACCCCTTCGTAAGCGTTGCGTCGCCATTATGACATGTTGTTGATGGTACAATTGTTGATGCTGTTGCTGTTGTAATGCTGGATGCATATGCTGATGCTGTTGCAATGGTGGTGTGATAACGCCAGGTGGTAGCATAGACGGAATGAACTTAACGGCACTGGTATTACTGGGCGTACTCGGTACAATAAGATGCTCAAAATGTTCACGTATCCACTCACGGTAGTCAATTACATCATCGGTTACCCGTATTATTCGTCCTGCAATAAAAACGCACATCAATAGTTTAATAAAACTAAATCGGGTTAAAATTTAAAGGTTGGTCCATAAAAGCGATTTCTTGTTTATTTCTAATAATATATATTTGGAATGGCCCATTTGGACTGGAAGGCACCAATTAGGCAAGGGTCTTGTTGTAATCCTGGTGAAATGATGGTTGTATCTTATGCTGGTCGTGGTTCTTGCAAGGTATTTCTTACGTTATGTCAAAAAAAAAAAGGCGAGAGTAAAGGCTCGGAAGCGGTTCCGCTATATAGCGGTCGTTACATAGCGGTACAGTATGTTGTCAAAAATGTTGCAGTGTAAAAGTAATTATGTGGAAACTAAGAAGACGGTGAAGTTCGCCGTAACGTAATACAGCGGCAGGGCATAAAATATTACGGCCGTCACGACGGTAGAAACTAGTTCATCACCGTTTTTTGTCACCGCTATTGTCAAAACGGTGAACATTTTGTCAAATAATTGAATTTATAAAAAAAAAAAAACATTTTTGAATAAAATTTTTTACCTTGTACGTTTATTTAATGAAAATAATAAAAAAAACTAAAAAAAAACAAGCAAAAATGCAAAATTAAATTTTGCGAATCGTCTGCCGTAACTGTTCATAGTTTCCAACAAAACGGTGAGTATGCCGGCCGCTCTTTGGCGGTCGTAACAAAGCGGCACCGCTTTTGGCTTTTGGAGGAAACCAAGCCTTAACTGTCGAATTATACTGCTAAGTGAAACCAACGTTCGTTTAGCAATGGAGAATGGGCCCTAAACCTCAAATAAATTTTTTTTTTTTTTTTTTTTTGAAAAATGCAATTTAATTTTTTTTACTCCGTTTTTATAAATATACTTACATATGTATTACGTGCTTTCTGTAGCATTCCTTTCTTACTTTTCAGTGAACTTTAGTCGGCCATCACCATTAAAGTTTTATTGAAAATAATTCTCTTATTTCTTTTCTCGAAAATTTAATAATTTTTTATTAACTGAGAAAGAAGAAAGTACTCTGACCTTTTCAATGATACATATATATATATATATATATATATATATTATGGAACGGCAGGGTCGGAATTATGGTACACTTGGGAAATTTTACACCATATACAATAGGGGAGTTCAGGATTTTGCAAATGGTCTAGCATAGCAGCAAACTGTTGTAATATTTTTACACAAAACGCCAATAAATTATACGGCTATGCATTTGCTACGTCATGACAAATACGCAACATCAAAAGCCGTAGTTTAATTTATAATTTTCAATACCAAATTAACAACTGTCAAAACAAAATATGCGAAAAAAATTTCAAACGAAAAAAAAGTTGTTCACGATCCGTAGCTTTAATTTGCTATAGCAACATTTCCAACACCAAATAAGCAAAAACCTGAGCTCCCTTAATATCTGTTATATTTAAATTAACTTTTACGCCCAGATTCTAGTGCGGTAACAACATTCTTCACCACGGTAACGAAATCATGTGGCAACTTTTACACCCTTTTGGTATTCTACCCGCGAAAGTAGCCGAATAATTTTTTACCCACAAAAGTAGGTGGTTACATCGAAATAACCACACAACAGCTGTTGTTTAGAAAAAGGCAAAATTGAAAAATAAAGAATTGTAAATGCAAATAAGTAAAGATAATAGTAAAAAAGTGTTACCTCTTGCTATACATATTTGTTTACATTATGTACTTTCACAGAATAAATTACAATATACCTATGTAGAAACTTATCATGCATAATATGCATATACACATCGTGCCTTTTATTCGTTAACCTCGTATCTACCATTTGACATTTTTGGTAACGCGACCACGGTTGCCACACCATGTTTTCATTTGGGACAAACATTCATCGAAAAAAGGACCAAATTTTTGTTTTATTTTATTAGTATAAAATACAAAATTTTAGGATGTTTCCATATAAAATTTTTCTAAACTTTCCTTTAATTCAAGCTGAACAAACAAATATATGTGCATGCGACCAAAAATGTTACTATATTTTGACATAGGATAAACTCTTGGTTCTTGCAATTAAATAAAATGTATAGTGCAGTTAGGTTTTAGTAAGAAACGGTTCAAAATTTGCTTTCTGGTGTTGCCGAACTATGTATGTGGAAAAGTCAGTAAAAGTAGACAATTAGGTGAAACTAGACAATTTTGTTAGTGTTATTTTTATAGATGCTTACTTTTTCACTTAACGTTTAAACTTCATATCAGAGCCTAGATTCTGTGTGAATTTTCATCCCAGGCTTAAGGGGTTCTGCTAGCACCTACGGGAATAATTTTGTACAAAACATTTCTTCCGAAATCAAACATCTTTTGCATTTGCTCCCTTCTGTCTTCGAGTTAAAATATTTCTTGTGCCAAGATACTTAGTTTTCAATTACCTTGCGTGGCTTAACACCACAATAGTCCTGGAATTCCTTAAACTCATTGAGTTGGGTGAGAAAGATTTAAATATAAACGTGCTAAACGAGAAGTAATGCATAGAATTTCTTTGTATAAGTTTTGAAAGTGTTAGGCTCACGGCAGAGTGCTCGCCATAAGCTATGCTAGGCGAGAAACAATTTTTATTTTCATATATTTTACATAGTGTTGTATAACCGATCGAAACATCTAGCCGTTATTAATATTATTATAAAACAAGAGTTTTTTTTATTAGTCGGTTATTTCATCAACAATTAACGACAATGTGTTTGCCAACACTTTTCTTTTTAATGACTGGTATAAATTATATCCCAGGTGAAATGTTATTGTTCTGGTACATTTTATAGTCTGAGCTATTTTTTATAGTGAGAGTTCCATTGAAGTAAATTCAAAATTATATGGGGGCTAACGAAAGTGTGGCGAATTTTTGGGCAATATTGTGAATTTTTACCTGAGTGAAAAAGGAAGAAAAGTACCAATCGTGGCTACTGCCTAAAAAGGAGCAAAATTGGAAAAAGGGACCAGCGGACCAAATGGGGTTGGAAGGGACCAAAGTGGCAACCGTGAAAGCGAAGAAAACTACCTTTCAAATTTCTCCACAGACACTGGCGAGTTTTTCGGTGATGACAGCGTTACCACTTGGGCCAGAATCGCGGATAAAAGAACTGGTAACGATATTCGGTTACATAATATTCTGGGTACTATTTTACCGGTAACGCTCAGAATCGGGGCGTTAGTCAAATATCTGTATACTATATAGGGCTTTAGACCGTAAAAATAGAATAAAAATAAATAAAAGATCTAACCCAATTTCGACTGAAAATATTACCGCATTAATTACGGACCACCTTTTATAATGCAATGGATTTTACCTAGGATGGTACGCTCAGCGCAATTACTACCGTATTCGTTGAGTGGACTCACAGCATTCGCCAACAACATATATGCATATTCAAATGCTTGTTTTACCTGTAATGCACCATAGGAGCTACGTCCAATATCGTTACCCGGCGTCAGTGGATCTTCAATACATAATAATGATGGACGATGTCCATCAATCATTTCACGTTGCAGGTCTTCTTTTGGTAAATAACGTCCGCCATTTTTTATCGAAATGCCAATTTTCATATAATTGAACTTACGCCCATAAAGTTCAAAAAACTCCAACAACAGTACACCTAAATTGGCCTTATCATGGTCTATTTGATGCGGATGTAATTGTAGGAAACTTATACACATTAATATTAATGAGTAAGAGGAAATGCCACCGGTAAAAACTTCATTGAGATCACGCTGTAACAAAAATTGCTTCAGCACGAGCACCAGTTTCGCTAACACTGGATAATCTTGTTTAAATTTCTTAATTAGTTCGGCCGATTGTACACCGGATTGCATATTAAAGGATATATCTACTTTTACTTGCGATTCACGATCTGTGAGCTTTATGATGGGCACAGACGCTTTGTCAAGTACGCGCACTGAATGTGGTTCGGCAATTCCGCGCGCAATCAGTTCTGTTTCGAGAGTTCGCAGTGGGGCCTTTTCCCATAGTCCTATAAAAACAAGAAACAAAATTATAGTTAGTAATAACTTAAATTTATATCTAGCAGAAACGGTATATACGTTTACTTATGCAGTAAAAGTTGGCAAAAATGGTATTTTAAAATAACTAAATATTAAGGCACAGAACTCTTCTTACCTAACACAACTAAATCAATATCCGATGTGGGCAGAAATAGGCCTGTACGAAATGAGCCAAATATTTCCACAATCGCTTTCGGCCAGATTGAGTGTACCACCGCTTCTATGCGCTGTACAACTTCATTGCGTATAGCATGCTCGGTGGGCGTGGGCAATACATAATTATAAAATTGTTCGATTTCCTGATGTAAACCAACAATTCCGCGTCCATATTCAAAACTTGGCACTCGCCAGGGGCAACCTTTGTACTTTACTACTAATTTATCCATATATCTGCTGAGGTTAAATGTGCTTACTTTATTATCTACCATACGTCCAATTTTCCTACGTGATGGATTATAATAACTTGGACGATCGTGAGATGGCATTTTTGTATTGATTGTTGTATCACCTACACCTCCACCACCAACTGGTGTTGTTGTAGCTGTTGTAATATAGTCGTTGTTTGTTGTTGAATCAATTGAGTTATTGCTGGATGTATTACCACTACTATTTGTGCCACTACTACCGTTATTATTATTATTATGATTGTATATTGAATTTCGCAATCCTCCGTTACCAACTTGCTGTAGAAGTAATTGTAGAGAATCCCGATCGCGTGCACTTAAAGATGCGCCGTTTAATTTACTATTACCACCACTATGTAATTGTTGTAATTGTTGGCTTTGTTGTTCTAACAATTGGCTCATATCATGCGCTGTGGTCTCCCAAATTTTACACCATGTGCGTAATGCTGGACCCTCCTGTTCCTCTTGAAACCAGCCAACAAAAGGATCCATTCAAAACAGTCTTCCTTCTCACAGAACAGGAATCGTATTGGCGCGCAATCCAACCAAAGATTTCGCGTCGTCGTCCACTTGCGAAAGATTGCGCGTAAAAAACAAACCTATTTTTTTATTAGTAGATTTATTTGGTAGGTTTTGTAACTTAAAACTAATATGAAACGAAATATGATTTCATTTTAGACTCGTTGGCAGTGAGGTATTAAATACCGCCGCAGATTCCTATCAGCGTGCTCGGCTAAGCGATGAGCTCTTTGAAAGCGACTCTGTGGTTATGTTTTTATTAGCGGCGAATTCTGAAATAAAGTAGAAATCATTAAGCGAAGTGATATAAGAATAGAGGCTTGCTGTCTGACATATACAAAATTACAAGGCCCGTAAAAACATATATGAACTATGCCTAATATTTATTTTTTAGTATTTTTTTTACTTTAGCACCTATGTTTAATTGTAATCAAATTTTAAGCATCTTCCTATTGAAATATTCACTGCAACTTCAAACATGGATCATAACAAGTGTTGCCATGAACTTAGAAAGAAATTATCAATTTCCAAGCAAAAATGTATCAAAAGCATCAACGGCAAATTAACCGGAATTAAAAAAAAAAAAAAACAAGTAAGGACGGGACTGTCTTCGGCTGTGCTGAAGACTTCATACCTTTCATGAATGGGGCTGAACAATAATCTTATCCCGTTCGTTTCTCCAAATAATCGGATGTATAAGATAAGAAATATATAGTGAACAGATGTATGTACATACCTAAACAATTTTTAAGATAAATATAAAATAAAAAATGGCAAAAAACACCCTTATCTGAACGATCGGTTGTATGGGATAGATATTATATATAGCTCCGATCGAAATAATTTTTACAAGAAATCTGCTACTTAAAACACTTAAATGTAAAAAAACAAAGGCTAGGATACTAGCAACTAACAATCAGGCCACTGGCTCACCTGGAACATGCTAATGTTATGCAACGTAGAGTATCAAAGTACCAAAAACGATCCACAAAGGACATCAACAATGACTTTAAATGCATCTATTTAAACATAAATAGCCTAGTAGCTAACAAATCAGAGTTGGAAGTGTTGGCGGAAGTTCATAGACCAGGCATCATACTGTGCTCTGAAACTTGTACAACCAAAGATATTATAGACAATGAATTAAAAATAGCAACCTATAAAATGATAAGATGTGATTCCCACAGTAGGCACACAGGAGGTGTGTTAGTTTATGTACATAGTACAATTGATGTTAAAGTAATCTATAATGATAACATAAATGAAAACGTTTGGTGCATTGTAATAAAACTGAAGAAGGTTGATAAAAAGTGGCAGATTGGAGTTCTGTACCACTCGCCGAGCACTAGTGATGCAGCTTTTGTTGAATACCTAAATGAAATTCTAATTGATAAATATGAAAAAAGTAACCATAATATAGTAGTCGGTGATTTTAATATTAACATGAACTGCATTTCGACATATAGTACTAAATTAAATGAGATATTTGCTGTGATGGGGATGAGCCAAAAAATAGAATTTAATACGCGAATCACAGATACAAGTGAATCGAAAATTGATCTATTATTTTCAAACTCGGATGAAATTCTCTGTAATAATTTGCAGGAATACAAAATATCTGATCATGAAACTATAAAATTTAATATTAAAACGTCCAAAGTATACAAGATGGGACTGACCAAAAAAATCATAGCATGGGACAAATATAATAGTGATATTTTAATAAGCGTCCTTAGATCATTTAACTTCAACTTTACTATAAACTTATCAATTGATGTAAAAGTCGAATTAATTAATAATATAATGATTCAGGCTATGGAAAGTTTAACCTACGAGAAAGAAGTGCATATTAAGTTAATGAATAAATGGTATGATAGAGAATTGGCACAAATGAATAAATATAAATACAATATGTACACGCGTGCGTTACAAACTGGAGAGTGGGATGAATATAAAAATATAAATAGGTCTTACAAAAAATTAGTCAAATTGAAAAAAATAAAGTATATGGAGAATAAAATCATTTTGAATGAATATAATGCTAAAGAAATGTGGAAATATCTCAAACAAACGGTTAACCAAACTAAAGATAACGAAGGGATAAAAAAGTTGATACTGGATGGCATACTGGTTGAAAACGAAACCGATCTGGCGAATGGTCTAAATAGATTTTTTGTAAACAGTGTGATTGAAATTAATAATAACATCGAAACCTGTCAAGTAGCACTAGAGGATACACAAGTCCATTCAAAATTAAAGTTTGCTGAAATTACCACCGATGATGTTATTAATATCTTAACAGACTTTAAATATAAAATAGGTGGAAGAAAACTGCTATCCGAAGGTGTACTAAAAGATTGTATATCGTATACCGGATATTTCTATGCTCAAATAATTAATAACAGCTTAGAAGATGGTGTAGTACCTGAAATGTGGAAAACGTCAACAATAATACCTGTGGAAAAAGTTAAAAAGACAATGCAACCTGAAGAACTTAGACCCATAAATACCCTGCCAAGTGATGCTAAAATTCTCGAAGTCGTTGTTAAGAATCAGTTGGTGAATCATCTTGAAGTAAATAATATATTAGTCTACCAACAGTCAGGATTTAGGAAAAAACACTCCTGTGAGACAGCGCTGAACTTGGTGATATCTGATTGGAAAGAAGAGCTAAACAACAAAAAAGTAGTGGTTTCAGTTTTCCTTGACCTCAAAAGAGCTTTTGAAACGGTGGATAGAGAGATATTAATAAAAAAAATGCAGCGGATTGGCATAACTGATATTGAACTTAAATGGTTCCGCAACTATTTGAAGCAGAGAAAGCAGAAAACAGTTATAAATGCTGTGACGTCGGATGAATTAGAGGTACCCATAGGGTTACCTCAAGGCTCAGTATTGGCACCTATATTATTTCTTATATACATAAATGACATAGTCAATGCTATCGAAGGTTGTGAAATTAGACTTTTTGCGGATGATGCATTAATTATGATAAGTGAAAATAATATTAATACTGCACTCGACAAAATGCAACATGAAATAAATAACTTGTATAAATGGTTGTGTGGTAATAGACTGAAACTAAACATAAATAAAACTAAATATATGATAATAACAAGGAGGAATATCAATGAGGAGGATATAGCCGAGCTAAAAATAAATGATGAAATCATACAAAGAGTTAACAGTATAAAATACTTAGGAATAATAATTGATAATAAACTCAAATTTGAAGATCATATAAATTATACAATTAAAAAAGCTGCTAATAAAATAGGAGTGATGCAGAGAACAACGAAATTCATTCAGAAAAAGTACAAAATAATCTTATATAAATCAGTTATAGAACCGCACTTCGTGTACTGCCCGTCCATTCTATTCATAATATCGGATAAAGAAGTAGACAAGCTCCAAAAGCTTCAAAATAGATGCATGAGATTTATTCTTCAGAAACCTAGAGATACACGAACGGCTGACATGTTGAAGACTTTAGACTGGTTAAGTGTGAAACAAAAGATTTTTTTCCACTCCATGAAATTCATATTTAATATTAAACATGGAAATGTACCTGAGTATTTAAATAAAAATATAGCATTAGTTGAGCAAACTCACAACATAAATACGAGGAGCAAACATAATTTCAAATTGCCGTTTTTTAGAACCTAAATTGATCAACAGAACATTTTCTACAAGGGTCTGAAAAGTTACAATGAACTGCCTATGGATATAAAAAGTTGCAACCAAATAACAGTATTTAAAACAAAATTATATGAATATTGTAAAACCTTAGCTATAAGATAAAAAACTGTAATATTTTCAAATTTACGAATTAGGCTTCTGGCCGTAATAAATAAATAATCTAATCTAATCATCATATATTAGAACATATATCACCAAGTTTCACGTTTTTATATTGGAAACTAAGGGAGAAATGGCCAAAAATCTTTCTATCTGAACGATCGGTTGTATGGGATATATACTATATATAGCTCCGATCAAAGTGATTTTTTCCGGATATCTTCTATGATATATTAGAATATATATCACCGAGTTTGATTTATACTTTCTAAATTGCGGCAGGAATAATGACCAAAATCGTCTTATCTGAACGATCGGTTGTATGGGAGATATATGTTATAGTGGTCCGATCCTACCGGATCCGACAAATGTCTAATACAATACAAAAATACATCCTTGTGCCAAATTTCATTGAGATATCTCAAAATTTGAGGGAATAGTTTGCGTTCAAACAGACAGACAGACGGACATGGCTATTCAACGCAGTTCGTCGCCCTGATCAATTCGGTATACTTAATGGTGAGTCTATCTTCTACATTTCTCAACGTTATAAACATCGGACCAAAGTTAATATACGATTTCATGTTCATGAAAGGTATAAAAAAAAGAGGGCTGTCAACGTTATTTCAAAGCGAAATCATTTGAATGGATTCGCCTTGCGTTATTCGCGTCAACTGCTAATGTGTTGATCCATATCAAGGCGTTTTCAGTACCAGGTGTTGTTATCCCAAGAGCTGATTGCTTCTTCTTGATTATTTTCAATACAACGCCTTGTACTCCAATGTCAGTTAATCGAAATCAATGAAAATTTTCTTATGATTTGACATTTTTCGGCACGGCGAATTGTTTGAATTCGCTTTGTCACCACCTAGTATGGATTCGCCTTGATCCATATTTTAAGAAATGTTGTTGTTGTTGATGTAGCGATAAGGTTGCTCCCCGAAGGCTTTGGGGAGTGTTATCGATGTGATGGTCCTTTGCCGGATACAAATCCGGTACGCTCCGGTACCATAGCATCATTAAGGTGCTAGCCCGACCATCTCGGGAACGATTTATGTGGCCACATTAAACCTTCAGGCCATTCCCTCCCTCCCTACCCCCAAGTTCCATGAGGAGCGTGGGGTCGCCAGAGCCTCGTCTGTTAGTGAAACAGGATTCGCCGCGGATAGGTGAGGTTGACAATTGGGTTTGGAGAAGCTATATATTGCGCTGGCAACCTGAAGGGTTGCGCTACACAGCCCCTTGAATCTGGTATTTTAGTCGCCTCTTACGACAGGCATACCTACCGCGGGTATATTCTGATCCCCTAACCCGCTGGGGGATATTTTAAGAAATCCGTACTATTTTGGAAAAATGTACATACAGTAGTCGATCACAAATTAGAACCTTTAGTAATTAATATGTCCAGAAATTAGAATCAACTTTTTCAATACATTACACGATCTGAAATTAGAATCAAAAATTCTAGTTTCTGAACGTATTGTGTTTTTTTTTTTTTTGTTGCAAAATAGATATAAAAAGGGGCATCGCCAATTTATTCATGTTACGCTCGGTAGTCGTACGATTTTCGTCACGGTTCTGTACAGTTTTTGTTAGTTTTCGTGCGAAATGGATGCGCGAGCACGAGTTTTGGCATTGTTTGTTTAAAAGTAATAGTAATTCGCTGTTTAGGCCTAAAACTTAAATTACTAATTACAATTCATTATTAAAATTACTTAGATCTATTGAATATGCTTTCGGAATGCCATGTGATTCCGATCAGCATATTTATTAGCATGCCCAACGGACGAGTTACCTTTTAAGGGAGGTGGGAAAGGACGCGTTTCCAATCCTGCAGTGCTCCCAGCATAAGGCAACACAATTTTGAACATATATTTTCATTTATGACGCTGTGGGAATGCAAAAAGATTCCGAGCAGCACAGCTACCCATGTAATGGGAGGTTGAAAAGGACCTGTTTCTGCCCCCTCCCCCCCTGTTCCAACTTTTGTTTGGCCTTATTTTATTTTATTATGATTGGTATCTCAGTGATGAGTAATGTTTGTTGGAAGGTTGGAAAGAACATGTTTCCAATCCTGTCCCGAATTACGCTGAAAGCACGTTGTGCCCCATCAATTTTCTGTCGGGCGATGATATATTACATTCTCGTCGACAAATATAAGATCAAGTAACCTCGAGAGAATAATAATTATTGATTTGAACCAGATTACAACTTAAGATATTATCTATAAGGCTAATTTCATAATAACACGTAACATTGGTAGGTGTTTAAATGTCATTATTTTGAAAGTCTGACCATACAATATCTGGCAGATTGAAATCTCCAAGTATACAAAAGTTGACACCAGTATGAGTTCCGTATAAAATTACGATGTTCTCCACATGAGCATTGTATAAGCAATCGGCGGTATGTACGAGCACAGATGAAAGTAGATCCAGACGAACTGGAAATACAGACACACAACTGATCGAGCAAGGTATCATGATGATGTAGTTGAAACTTTGAAGACCTCAGGCTTCTGCTAACTGCAATTAAAACTCCACCACCTTTCTTTTGACCGGTATTCAGGAAGCCTCTGTCTTTACGGAAAGTTGAGAATAACTGAGGGTCAAAGTACTTTTCATGAAGTATTCGTTGAGCCACGTTTCAACGATGACATATACGTCGCAGTCCAAACGAGCCGTAGATAAAAAATTATTTAGACTTGGTGCGCATGCCGCCAACATTTTGAAAGTAGAGTCTCAGAGATGCACCCGAAACACAGTTTTGGATGTCATGAATGTTAATATATATAGTTCTAGGTAACCCTACGACACTATTGGGTTTTCTCCCTTTTTGGAAAAAAAAATAAACCAAAAGGCTTTACAGCGACGTTAGAGAGCCACAGAGCAGCGTCGAAGAGCTTGTTATTATCAGCTGACAGCACGCATTAAAAGAAACCCTGACCAAGGAGCTAATGTCAGCTCACCAACTTAAAACAAGCTAAAGCAGAATCAACGATTTTGATGTGCTCAGAGAGTATTTGACCTTTTTCTCCTCTGCTACAGATGGCTTAAAGGAAGATATATGAATCCACTTGTATGGTACAAAAACATCTAACTCGTCATTATTGTTATTGCCACTAACTGTAGATGAATTCCCAACTTTGTCTTTGGGTGCAATTATTCCTTCATTTACTGTTTTAATTGAACGAAGTTCCTTAAAAACGGAATGCAATTAATGGAATATGAAAATCATGCGGGGTGTTACGCTATCACTGCTGAAAACGAAAGCTCACACACATCACATGAGGGGTTTAGCAGGATTTAAATAAATATACACATGTATGTATGTATGTATATATCCTGAGTGTAAAAAGTATATCTTAGTTGTTGTTGTTGTTGTTGTAGCAATGCTCGCCCCACCTAATAGCCGCGACCGATCACAAATTGTCATCAATATCCTCTAACGGGAGTCCAAGGAAACTTGCCGTTTCAACAGGGGTGGACCATAAGGAAAGGGGTGTTAGAGGCGTTGGTTCCACATTACAATTAAAGAGATGGTTGGTGTCATGTGGGGACACATTGCAAGCAGGGCATACATTTTGTATGTCGGGGTTGATTCTGGATAGGTAAGAGTTTAACCTGTAACAGTATCCAGAACGAAGTTGAGCAAGAGTGACACGCGTTTCCCTGGGGAGTATGCGTTCCTCTTCTGCGAGTTCTGGATATTTTTCTTCAAGTACTGGATTCACCGGGCAATTCCCGACATAAAGGTCCGACGGCTGTCTATGGAGTTCACCAAGGACCTGCTTGTGTTTTTCCGCTTCATACGGCTGGGTTCTCAGGTGCCGTATTTCCTCAAAATGCTTACGGAGATGACTCCTTAAGCCCCTAGGCGGTGCTGGTTCGTCAATCAGATGTCTGTTGGGATGCCCAGGTTTCTGGGTATTCAACAGAAACTGTTTGGTCAGCATCTCATTTCTCTCCCTGATGGGGAGTATTCTCGCCTCATTATGCAGATGGTGTTCTGGGGACATAAGAAGACAGCCCGTGGCGATTCTGAGAGCAGTATTTTGGCAGGCCTGTAGTTTCTTCCAGTGGGTGGTTTTTAGGCTTGGCGACCATATGGGTGACGCGTAGCACGTAATCGGCTGGCTAATTGCTTTGTATGTGGTCAAGAGCGTTTCTTTATCTTTTCCCCAGGTACTGCCAGCAAGGGATTTGAGGATTTTATTACGGCTCTGAATTCTTGGAACAATTGCGGTTGCGTGCGCACCAAAATGTAGATCCTGATCAAACGTCACACCCAAGATTTTGGGTTGTAGGACAGTCGGTAGCGTAGTGCCATCGACGTGGATGTTCAATATGGTCGACATTTGGGGCGTCCATGTTGTAAATAAGGTCGCGGAAGATTTAGTTGGTGACAATGCCAGGTTTCGCGAGGCGAAAAAACTGGAGAGATCAGGGAGATAGCCGTTTATTTTATTGCATAGCTCATCGATCTTTGGGCCTGGGCCTGTGGCCATTATTGTGCAGTCATCGGCGTAGGAAACGATTGTGACTCCTTCCGGTGGTGAAGGTAGCTTAGATATGTAGAAATTAAACAAAAGCGGGGACAGGACACCACCCTGTGGCACCCCTTGTTTAATTCTCCTTTGTTTTGATGTTTCGTTTCTGAATTGCACCGATGCCTGCCGACCACCCAGATAATTTGCGGTCCACCTTTTAAGACATGGGGGAAGGGTAGACCCTTCCAGGTCTTGCAGTAACGAGCCATGGTTGACCGTATCAAAAGCTTTTGATAGGTCTAACGCTACGAGTACTGTTCTATGGTGGGGATATTGATTCAAACCGCAATTTATCTGGGTGCTAATGACATTTAGCGCGGAGGTAGTGCTATGGAGTTTTCTGAAGCCATGCTGATGAGGGGCTAGCTGCAAATGTGCTTAGAAATAAGGGAGCAAAATGGCTTCAAGCGTCTTTGCCACTGGCGATAGGAGAGATATCGGACGATATGACTCACCTACGTTAGCTGGTTTCCCAGGCTTTAGTAGCGGGACCACCTTGGCCATTTTCCATTTCTCGGGTATGACAAAGGTGGAAAGAGACAGGTTGAAGACATGCGCTAAATATTTGAAACCCTCTTTCCCTAGGTTTTTAAGCATCGGCATGGCTATGCCGTCTGGGCCCACTGCTTTGGATGGTTTAGCGCGACCAATGGCGTCCTCAACCTCTCTAGCGGTGATGGTAATTGGTGACGCGCTGAGTTTGTGTTTATGTGCGTGTCTATTGGCTCTCCGTCTATCTTTGTCGACCGTAGGATGCATTATATATTGTCGGCAGAAAGCGCTCGCGCATTTTTTCGCATCCGACAGCACCTTATCGCCAAAGGCGATGGAAACTTTGTCTTTGTGCTTATTCGGATTCGATAGGGACTTTACGGTGGACCAAAGTTTACCTACACCGGTAGAGAGGTTACAACCTCTTAGGTGCTCTTCCCATTTCGCCCGCTTGTGTTCGTCCACAAGCAATCTGATGCGTTGGTTTATATCCCTTATTTGGGGGTCGCCTGGATCAAGCTGTCTTATAAGGTCGCGTTCCCTCGCTAAGCTCACGGCCTCCGCCGGGAAGTGGGGCCGGATTTCGGGAATTCTCCCGGCGGGAATGAAATGTGCGGATTCAATGACCTTATGGAAGGCACGCTCCCCTTGGCGGGCATCAGTCGGGATAGGGAGGGCAGCAAAGCTGCTGTCTGTTGCAGATTTATATTCTTCCCACTTTCCTTTTTTGAAGTTTATGAAAGTGCGTTTTTCGGTGACGATGAAGTCGGCGGTACGCTCGAACGAAATAAGTATGGGCAGGTGGTCGGATGCCAATGTTACCATCGGCTGCCAGTTGACGCAGTTTACGAGTTCTGCGCTCACGATTGAGATATCTGGCGAGCTATGACAGCTTCCTACCATACGTGTGGGGGCGTCTCCGTTTATTGTGCAGAACGTCGTTTCGTCTATTTGATCCGCCAACATCTCACCCCTACTGTCCGCCCGCAAGTTTGAATGCCATAGGTCGCGATGGGCATTGAAATCGCCTAAGATAATGCGATTGTTGCCAGTGAGTAAAGCCTCGATATTAGGGCGGTATCCACTGGGGCAACAGGTGACAGGAGGGATGTAGATGTTGATGATTTCTAGATTTGCATCGCCTGACCGGACAGATAGGCCTTGACGTTCTAAGACATTGTCACTGCGGTCGATGCCAGGATCAAATATATGATATTGCACAGAGTGGTGTATAATAAACGCGAGGCCGCCTCCATTTCCGCTCTCGCGGTCTTTCCTGTGGACATTATAACCAGAGCAGGTCTGCAATGCAGATCTTGCTGTGAGTTTAGTCTCTTGAATCGCAGCAATGCGGATGTTGTGCCGCTTCATGAAATCGACTATCTCCGTAATCTTCCCAGTTAGTCCATTACAGTTGAACTGCAGAATTCTGAAGTGCATGAGGGGTGACGCCGCCACTCTAGGGGTAAGTGAGGGGTGACTACGCCTAGGTTGTGGAAGGCCAGGACGCAATTGCTGTTGTGGCCTTGGGACTGGGCGCCCTTGGGCAAGCATTAGTGTACCCGGATGATTTGGGTTTGCGACCTGGCAACATGGCGCGATGAAACCCGTCGAGGGGTTGCCGTCGCGGAGACCAGAACATCTAGGAAAGTGGCACCACCCAAGGCAGGAGCTGCATTGAGCGGATGTCGCAAACCTATATATTCTGTGCTGGCAGACGGTGCAAACGGAGGCAGGGACTAAGAGTCTGTTTCCCTGACCTGCACGATTGCTGCCAGAAAAGAGGGGGGGAGAAGAAGACGGGGGCAGGGGCTGATGCTCAGCAATGCTACCAGCTCTACTACGAAGGTAGTAGTTATGAGTGGTATCAGCTGTTTGAGTTGTTGGCGCCGTGAGGCGCGAGCAGCAGCGGGTACTAGTTGTGGCTTGCTGAGCAGCGAAGCTGCTGGAAGGTAGTGGGGATACGCTTAGGCGTAGACTACGGGACGCCCTTGGGCGTGAGCAGCAAGGAGCCACAATATAATAATAATTTATTTATTTACGGTCTTTAAGACCTAGTTCAAGGTAAAAAAAAAAATATATATATATATAAATAAATTGTATACATTACATGCTTAATGACTTACAGTATAAAAATAATTTTGCTTTAAACTTATTAATATTTTCACAGTCTTTTATCGCATTTGGTAATTCATTGTACATTTTATAACCTATATATTCTAAAGTCTTCTTCGCGAACTCCGTTCTTACTCTAGGCAGTCTTATATTTCCGCTGCTTCTAGTTCCATAGTTATGTATTTCATGATTAAAATGTATTCTCCCGTTGAGATAATTCGGTGTTATTCCTAATTTCATATGATGTATAAATTTCAATGTGAAATAATATATCGACTGTTTTACACTGAGCCAGTTTAACATATTTAGCATTGTAGTTTTTGGTGTTCTAAGCGAACATTTTAAAATTAATCGCATTGCCTTGTTTTGTTGTATCTGCAGTTTTTTTATTTGTGGACGTCGGGTTTTGGGATCAAGCCCAGAACAACCTGTCCGATGCAACCATCCCTTGCACGAGACACACTGAACAGAGTATGACCGTCCTAAAAAGATTGTTTTCTGGCAAATGCAGCAAAACCATTTCTCAGGACCGGGGCCAGGAGACGGACCCGGATTGGGTTCGATACCTTCCCGGAGTAAGAGAATATGTAGCAGTCCTGCTGCAAGGAGCTGCTGGGAGGATGACAATTTGTGGGAGGGACGAAACAAATTAAATGGGGTCACACTGAAATGACAGTCCTTGGTCGGGAAAAATCCCGAGTCGCTCCGGTACATAGAACCGACTGCCTTGGGAAGCGAGAAGTATTTTTGTGAGATACTTTGTGGGAGGCGAATGAATAGATGATCAAAATAGATGATCTCAACATGTTTATTAAGTTGAAAGAAGACAAGCCGCAGAAGTGTATTACTTTTGTTTTTACTGATTCCGATTAGAAATCGTAACTTTTGACCATCCAAACTACTCCAGTAGTACTAAGCTCAATGTGGTTTGGCCTGTATATATTCGATATAATTTAAATACATAATGGCACATAATTTCACGATGATATAAAAGTATAAAGTAGAATACATAAATAAGGATAAATCAATTAGCAATATATGTATTAATAATATTACGTCAAGGTATGACGTAGTAAATCTTTTAATTAGCTGTGTGATTGGAGTAGTGTTGTTTGGTAGACAACGCGATCAACTCACGAGACTCGCAAAGCGCTGCAGAAAGGTTGACGATAGTGCACCCAAAATATCGATAGTCTTTAATATCGATTTTATTCGATATTTGTATGGCTTACACCGCCGAACAATTGAAAGTGTTGTTGTAGTAAAGACACTCCCAAGAGTTTGGGGGTGTTATCGATGTTAATGGTATTTATTTATTTATTTATTTATGTATCTGCAACACAGGTTTCTCCACTTGTTTTGTTTCTTGCTACAACAAATTCCAACAAAATGTAAACTCATGACTAGCACTGTTAAATAATGTGTCAAAATTGTTGTGCTAGGAACAAAATTTTCAAATAAAGTACAAATACAAACATCTTATAATTTATAATTTTTTCAAACGTCTAGAATGCAGGTTTGATATGCATACCTAACATCGGTTGTCTTTAGAAAATAACTTTTATCCGATTTGAAAAATTATATTACAGTTTCCTTATACTGGCAGTAGTACGAGTCATGACATCGGATGTATATCATTATTATTATGCACAGTCAAAAATAAGATAAAATATTGAAATATGCCGAACGCCGCCCTGGCATCGGCACCAAATTGTCAAAAAGCGGCGGCGGCGTTTATCGGTGTCATATAACTCTTATTCGTATTGAAACGAACAAAAGTTATAATTCACGCGTGATGAATCCTACTTTTTTTCCAGTCTAGGGCGTGGGCGAGATAGCTTGGATAGTCCAATGTGGGCATGTTAAATCGTTCCTGAAGGGATGGGGTTTGTACCTTTATGGTGCTTGTAACCGGAACTTAAAAATAAATGTAAGGCGCGATAACCTCCGAAGAGATCTAAAGCCGAGCTTCTCTCCAATTTGCGTCGTGCTCCTCTTGATTTTCCCTACAAATTGGCCGGACGGGACCTACATGTTTTATACCGACTCCGAGCGGCATCTGCAAGGCAGATGAGTTTTCACAGAGAGCTTTTCATGGCAGAAATCACCCGGAGTGCTTGCCAAACACTGCCGAGGGGCGACCCCGCTTAGAAAAATTTTCTTCTAATTGAAAAACCTTATTTCTAAAATTTTTATGTTGCTTTGCCCAGGGTGTAAACCCAGGGCATACGGTGTGGTAGGCGGAGCACGCTACCACCACACCACGGTGGACGGAACTTACCGCATATACACACCTGCTCATAATAATAGGTACACAGCAGTCCTTCAATTTCAAAACAGGAAAAATCCATTTTATTAAATCAATATTATGAAAATAAAACACAATTTTATCCTTGTCCTATTTATTAATGAAAATAAGTAAACTTTACATTAAAGTAACGAAAAACATATTAGTTATTATTTAAAAACATTATTTTGCCGAAATTAACCTGCTCATAAAAATAGGTACAATTTTGATGAGATAGTAAGTATAAAAAAAATATATGGAACAAAACTTTTCTTTTACACATTTAACATTGCTTAGTTAATAACCAGCATATCCGCCTTCATTCTGAACTACTTTACCCATTATTTTTACCATATTATTGATTAAAGTCTGGCAGGTTTCTACGGGTATATCAAACCAAGTTTTTTGAACACATTCCCATAACTGGGTTTTGTTGGAGAAAGTTTGACCTGCCAATTTCTTTTTTAAATCTCCCCACAGGTTTTCAATCAGATTTAAGTCCGGGGATTAACTAGGAAACTTCAAAACATTAACATCATGGTCCTCAAAGGATTTCTTGACCAGCTTAGATGCATGTTTTGGGTCGTTGTCTTCCTCACACACCCAGCGTAATGGCATGTTTTCCTCAGCATAGGGTAGCATGACATTTTCTAGTATGTCCTTGTAATCCACAGCTGTCGTTTTATTGGTTGTTCTGCATATAGGACCTACCCCATACCAAGAAAAACACCCCCATACCATAACACTTCCACCTCTATGCTTGAGTTTTTTTTGTCAAACGGAAGCGGAACTCGTTTCCTTTTGGGCGACGTACATTTCCTTCCGCATCATTTCCAAACAAATTTATTTTTGTTTCGTCGATCCAGTGTAGAAATATACCCACTTTTTCGATCCTTCACGTCCTGACCAATCCAAAAGCTCCTTTGCAAATGTTAACCTTGTTTTTAAATTTTTCCCCTCGCATTAGTGGAACTTTTCTGGCTATT